>NC_088389.1:113783333-114110000 GCF_037993035.2 Macaca fascicularis
GGCAAACCAACACATAAGCTCTCCTGGCCAAAATACTACTTGAATGTATCAGAAAAGGAAGCAGATAAATTCTGAGCAACAGAACTGCACATACACCCTTAGCGAGTACATTCATTCTAGAGAGGATGAAAACTCTTTTTCACTATATGCCTGTTTATATAACTTAAATTTCTATAATGCATATGTTAATATACCATATGCAGGTGTATTACTTTAAGAAAATGGTTTAAGCCAAGTACAAAATTTAGGAGTCCATAACTGAGAGGAAATAATTCTGTTTTTAAAAGGTCACATAACCTGTACCTGCATATTAGGATAGTTAAAAATAATATTACCCTGCATGTTGGAATCAAACAAAAAATTAAAGGCAAGTATGTCTAAGGAAGAAATGTCAGCCTGTGAGAAGCAAGCAAATGGTAAAAGAGTAACCAATTATTTTAAATTCAACCAGGCCTCTAGGTTCAGAAAAATCACAGCAATTTTATAGAAGTCAGTATCTTGTCATACTAAATGGGGAGGCTCCCAGAAAACTAGAAATGGGTAAACATTACTTTTTTTTCAAAACATGACAAAAGGGGAAATGTTTCATAAATATTTGTCAACAAGTACAGCATGAATCACAGAAAAATGTCTAGAGCACATTAATAAATGCACCAATCATTAAAGCTAAGAAAAAGAAGGGAGCTAGCATTTATTGTATTACTGTGCCAGGCACTGTGGTGGATGTTTAATGTTCTGTTCCATTTATAACAGTCATTGTAAGGTAAGGGGAAATGTTGCTTTGACTGGCCAGACCTGGGTCATGTATCCACCCTTGGAAATCAGGGTATACTCAACTGAGGGAAAAATGCTTCTCCAAAGAAACACTGGGATGCAGTTACCAAATTGGAAACGAGACTAGGCATGTAAGAGGAACACTCACCTGCAACAACATTTAGCTTTAGCTACATTAAAAAAAAATTAAAGTATGCAGATCTCAGAAAGTAAGAGTATATGTGCAGTTCTGCTGGTCAGAATTTGTCTGCCTTATTTTCTGGCACATTCAAGTGATATTTTGGCCAGGAAAGCTTATGCGTTGGTTTGCCCTGGGATGATTCCTGTTTACACTTTTTGTCTCACTGTAATTATTAGGCACCCCTTTTACTCTCAAATGTGTTCTAAGTTTTGAGAAGTAAATTATAAGGCAAGACTAGATCTTAGCAAACAAGAGAACATCAGGAGGGTATATGTCCAGAATGGGGAAAGCCTGATCTTAAAAAAAAAAAAAAAAAATGTGCTGGAAAAACTAGGGATGTTTATCCAAGAGAAAGCTAACATGAGGCTTGAGAGGCATAAGAGTCACTTAAAAAGAAGGGTGGGGATAGAATTGTTTTGTGTGATTTCAGAAGATAAACCAGTATCATGGGTAGAGTTACAAGGAGCAGATTTCATCTCCATATAGGAAAGAAATTTATCAACATCGGTTGGACTTGTTCAATCATATTGAGGAAGGACCAAAACAGAAGAGATCTTTGGATTTTGAAAGGTTTTGCTAAGAGTCATGGGATGGGATTCCCATCAGACAGATCTTCAAGAGTAGGCAGGGTAGACCTAAAGCAGGCATTAGGATAAAGCAGCAGGAAATCAAGAAACAGATTTTTAAAAGAAGATTAATCATTCTTGCCTCTTTTTCCAGGCCCGAGAAAATTCAGTCAATTGTGAAGCAACTCTACAATTATTAAAGGATAAAAAGAGCAGGCATTTCTATGTGTTTATTTCCCCTTTGCCTTTATCTTTCTATCTGACTCCTACTTTCCTTTTGCCCTGATATCATCATCTTATAAAATAAGACTTCTTCGATTTATATATATTTATAAACACCTCGAATTGGTTTAGGAAAAAGTAGGGAGCAAATAAGTAGAAAGTAACATAATAAAAATGGTTTTAAGTGTTTATAAACCTACTTTCTTACACACTTTGGCAAACAAAATGAAAATTCTATGGTAATATCCCATGCAAACTGCTTTCTCTGCATCGATCCACTTTTGCAAACAGGAAAGCTCGAGTTCCCTCTTTCCAGCATCCCCCGCTCAGAACACTCCCTGGAGTCAGAGTCCCTTCTTATCTGTGGCTGCTTGAATTGCATTTCAGATGAAGGAGTCTCTGGGGTGGCACAAAGATGACCACAAGTTCTCCTTGACCGCCCTGTAACCATGTGGTGGCTCTAAACATTTGGCCTCATCTGCAGGATGCAAGCACAGGAGTCCCTCTCACTATAAAAAACACCATGCCCAGTGTTTCAAACACTGCTGCATTGGGTCTCAGACACAAGTGTGCTGCTTCCAGCCATTCAGTCTTGTTAACCCAGGGAGTTAATTATTAGCTTCAAATTTCACCCTGAGACTGTCACAGAAACCAGAATCTTTGACAAGTATCAGGTGAAGTTCAGACCAATCCACCAACACTGGCACCACAGCAGAAGTGTTTTGTCATAAACGGTCATAAATCATCCTTTGACTGGATCATCAAAATTGGTAGTTTCCCACACACATATCAGCACTGTCATTCAACAACCAAAAATTACTGTAAATCAGAGGAAATTTGTGATTAATGAAATTGCAATTCAAGTACAATTTCATTAAAACATCTTCAATAAGGCTATTTAATTCAAAAGTAATAGTCTAGTAAAGGATTTCATCATAAGAATCAGTGTAAACAAAGAAAAAAACAACCCCATCAAAGTGGGCAAAGGATATGAACAGACACTTCTCAAAAGAAGACAATCATACAGCCAACAGACACATGAAAAAATGCTCATCATCACTTGCCATCAGAGAAATGCCAATCAAAACCACAATGAGATACCATCTCACACCAGTTAGAATGGCAATCATTAAAAAATCAGGAAACAACAGGTGCTGGAGAAGTTGTGGAGAAATAGGAACAATTTTACACTGTTCGTGGGACTGTAAACTAGTTCAACCATTGTGGAAAGTAGTGTGGCGATTCCTCAAGGATCTAGAACTACAAATACCACTTGACCCAGCCATCCCATTACTGGGGATATACCCAAAGGATTATAAATCATGCTGCTATAAAGACACATGCACACGTATGTTTATTGTGGCACTATTCACAATAGCAAAGACTTGGAATCAACCCAAATGTCCATCAGTGACACACTGGATTAAGAAAATGTGGCACATATACACCATGGAATACTATGCAGCCATAAAAAAGGATGAGTTCGTGTCCTTTGTAGGAACATGGATGCAGCTGGAAACCATCATTCTCAGCAAACTATCGCAAGGACAGAAAACAAAATACCGCATGTTCTCACTCATAGGTGGGAATTGAACAATGAGATCACTTGGACACAGGAAGGGGAACATCACACACCGGGTCCTATTGTGGGGAGGGGTTAACGGGGAGGGATAGCATTAGGAGATATACCTAATGTAAATGACGAGTTAATGGGTGCAGCACACCAACATGGCTCATGTATACATATGTAACAAACCTGCACGTTGTACACATGTACCCTAGAACTTAAAGTATAACAAAAAAAAAAAAAAGAAATACACATTTCCCCAACTGAGGCAGGAGAATAGGGTCTGAAGGCAGAGAACTGAAGGCCATTTCATGCTGAATCAAGGAAAAACACCAAGATTTGGGGGCACGGAATCTGAGGTCAATTTATGCTAACTTTCTAAGAGAGAAAACACCTGGGTCTGGAGGCAGGGACTCTAAGGTCAATTCAGGCCAACTTCCTAACGCTAAACCAAAGGAAGAATTCCATCTCCCTACAACCACCTGAGTAGCAAAGGATCAAAGGCTACTGTTCCTGCCACCCTCCCCTTCCTCCATGCCTCAGATGGAAAGTGCCTTGGATTGGCCTTGGGGGCCATCCCTTCATCTGCACGGGGCACCCATTCACCTCAGCCTTTAGCCACAAACCAAATCCTTCATCCAGATAAGGGGTAACAGTAGGAACCTCAACAGGAGTACTTAAAACCCAGAAAACTTTGTAACGGGGCCCATGAGCTGCTTGTTTGAGCCCACTCCCACCCTGTGGAGTGCTTTCTCTAATAAATTTCTGCTTTCGATACTTAAAAAAAAAAAGAATCAGTGTAAACAAATTTTGGCTTCAATTAATCAACTACATTATCATTAGCAGAATGGTCAAACAGACTAGTAAAACAGAATATAAAAATCTAGTAAAAAATAAATACTTGTAAGTATTTGGGTGATTTACATTTGGTGAAAAAAGTTAGATTCTCTAACTTTGGAAAGAAAGTTAAATTTTTACTTTTGGATAAACAGAATGTGATATATCCATACCATGGAATGTGCCATACCTTAGCAATGAAAAGGCATTAACTACTAATATATGCCATATATGCAACAAAAGGATGAATGTCAAAATCATCACGCCAAGGGAAAGAAGACAGACACAAAAGAGTACATACAGCCGTTACTCCATTTTTATTGCCTAAGACCAGGGGTGAAGGGTGGGATAGACTGCAAAGGTAAACAAAGAAACTTGGGATAGTAACAGAAATGTTCTGTATTTTAAGTGTGATGGCGGTTCCATGAGTATAGCTGTCAAAGCTCATCAAATTATATTCCATATCCAATGCATCCTTTAAATGGATGCATTTTTCTTTTGTTAATGGTACTTCGATAAAGTTTAAAAAGAAAAAAATCATAAAAGGAATATCCATTAGATCACATAGATACACAGATTTCTGTGTGTGTGTATATATATACACATACATATATATACACAAATATATGTATATATACAAATTTGTGTGTGTGTGTATATATATATATATAAAACTTTGTGTTTTTGTAGAAAATAAAATTCCTACATACTCTACATATATGGCCAAGCAGTTACAATTTTACTAGAAAATAAGCAATATACTTCAAATCTTTGAACAATATAGTATTTTTAGATAAGAGTTCCTTGTAATTTTTCCAATTCTTCCTATAAGAAAGTATATAAGCTAGACACGGAGTAAGCAAGGCATTCGAATACTTTTGGTATGAATATACTATAAATGAACATGATTTTTTTAAAAATGAAATTAATCAGCAGGGTTTTTCTTCCTACTGTTAGATAGTTTGACTTCCATTAAATCATTATTATTATCCAATTTGTTGCAGTAGTCCAAAGCATTCATTATCTATGTTTGAATTATAATCATTTTAAAAAGCGGTCAGGGCATTTGTACTACTAATAAAGTCAGTGAAATGTTAAACTTATGGAGAAAACATTCTCATTTTATTTTTAAAGCAAACTGTTGAGGAAATTAAAACTGTTCATCTTATAAGAAATGCAAAATCTCAGCTCTTAAAATGGACTCTTAGCAATTAGAGAACAGCAGTCCCTCTGGGAGGGCTTCGGTGGCCATTTGCCAATAATTAGCTTTCCTCATACAGCAGCATGTATTAGAATCACCTGGAGGGTCTGTTAAAACTCAGATGGCCAGGCCCTATGCCCAGAGTTTTCCATTCAGGTCTGGGGTGGGGCATATTTGCACTTCAACAAGTTCCCAGGAAAGCCAATAGTGCTGGTCTACAGACCATACTTTGACAACAGGAGTGGCCACAGAGGAAGAGCAAAGAAGAAACTAGAATTGACAGAGGATGAGTAAAGCTTGGCCACAAGTCAATGAGGGAAGGAATGACGTTCTTGTCAATGCAAGCTATTGGCTAATCACTAAGGTAGGGCTTGGGAGGGACCAAAGCCTTTTTACTAAGTGATGGGTAGCATTTGAACTGTACCTTATGAGACTGATAAAGATAGGGGAAAAGTGTACATCGGTGAAGGAGACATTGGAGGCAAAGGAACAGCCTTGGGAAGTACAGAATATTGTCAGGGAACAACGGAGGATCTGATCAAAGGGAAAGCAGGGGTAAATGAGATGGGAGGGCGGTGTTAGCTTGTGGGGAATGCTCCTCTCCATGGCTGTGGAGGGTGCGCTGCTCTGTGGAGTGAGAAGTTCCATCTTCTGCATCACACAGCCCTACGTGGTTTTATGGGGGCTTTTTCTTTCCATTGCTGGACCATTGCTCATGCTGGTCCTCTAATGAAAAGGACCTTCTCACCATTCTTCACTCTGTCACTCAAACTCAGTCTTCACTTCAAAGACCAGTTCAAGCCCTATTTCATCCTGTGTTTCTCTCTGAAGACCCAATTCACTTTGAACTGTCCCACCCCGATCTACACCTTGCTAGGCATTGCCCTTTTCTCTAAGCTACATGTATTTGACATCTCTGCAACCAATCAGAAAATTCTCTTGGGATAAGGGCCACGTCACCCTGTAATGTCCATTTTGGTGCCAGCTGCATGGTAATAATTGAAAAAAAAAATACTTCACTGGTCGATTGGCAGGTTACTAACACATAATCAGCAATTGTTGTTGAGGTTTTATTTATTTTAGTGGTACACGGGCAGTTCCAGAATGTGCAGCATCAACATCCCCTGGGAATGGGTTAGAAAGGCCCAGACCCAGGCCCTGCCCCAGACCCAGGGAATCCCAAACTGTGGGGTGGGGCCAGAAATCTGTTTTAAAACAAGTCTCTCAGGTGATTCTGATACATGGTCAAGCTTACAAACCACTGCTTTCTACAAAGCCTGAATCCCAAAACAAGTTCAGATAGCTTGTAAGGGTCTGTAGATTGCACAGTGATCATTTTTATCATTATTTTTAATGATAAAAATAATTTAAATAGGAATAAAAAATGCTTCGAAGACAAAGCAAGTATAGGAAAACTTAACAGAGCCAACACTGTGCTTAGCGCAAAATAAATACCTCCAAAATCCTTTACACATGTCAGAGGTGGACCATTAAAGGGCCCCTGTGCTTTCTTTTTCTTTCTTTTTTTTTTTTTTTTTTAAATTTTTTTGTGGAGACACTATGGTGCTCAGGCTGGTCTCAAACTCCTGGGCTCAAGTGATCCTCCTGCCTCGGCCTTCCAATGTCCTGGGATTGGACTCTGTGCTCTCTAAAGCAGCACGGTCAGTTATCAATTCGGTGCCTTGAGAAGAAAAGTCACTTTGAAGCACGATTTCTGGTAGTGAGACCTCCTGGAGCATCCTCATAGGGAGACGGCAGCGTAACCTACAGTCCAATGTTCCCAACAACAAAACATACATGAATGTTCCCCAAAACACAATGAGTCTCCCAAGGCTGTTTCTCAATATTAGTTGATGATTGTTGCAGGCCAGATGCAATGCCTCTGAGGGGACTCTCTAGGGCAGGGAGAGAAGCAGCTCCTGAAGATCTGAACTCAATGCAGGGACATCATCTCAGGTGCCCAGAGGAACAGATGAACTGCAAACCCTCAACCACTTCTCCATAAACACTTTCTCTCACTGCACTTCCGACACAAAACAACAGCAACCCCGAGATTCCACCCAGTTAAATGCTGGGGTGCAGCCATCATGGGAAATTGCCCAGCACAGTCACGTAGTCACGTGCATTGGGGAATGGGGGGGCGAGGAGGTGTTAATTCCTGATTTATTCCTGCATCGTTTCCCTTTCAACTGAGTGAGTGTGAAGCTACAGTGGTAAGTATAGGGGCTGCCTGAGCAACCATTTGCATAAGAAAGATCTGCTGAAAGAATTATTCTTTCACAACAGGGAAGAGTTACTCTGTTTCCATACCTCAAATCATAATCTTAAAATGACCCTTACTTAAGGTTGGCCACAAATTAACAGGTTTGCTTTTATTATTTGCTCTACTGAAGGAGAATTTAAATTTGAGGACTCAGTATTCACACTGAGATTGTACTTAAAAATACACATGAAATGTGCAACATAAAAAGGGCCTGTAAGGGGCTCATAACTCATCTCCAACATGTTCTGCTATTTACCTGATTTGCAAGAGGGGAGAGTAGGCAAATAAAACAGAATTTTATTTTATTTCTGTTTTATTTGATGTCGTTTATTTTTTAAAACTTATTTTTCAAGAAAACTGAAACTTCGTAAGTACTATTTAAGCCCCTAAATCTCAGGCCCATGAGCAAAAATATCCACAGTATTCTTCTTCCACAGAAATTATCTTGGAAAAAGAGAAATCAGGCAGAGTCTAATGTTTTAGTCAGGTGTCAGCAAACTTTTTCTTTAAAAGTTTTAAAGAGGGCCAGGCATGGTGGCTCATGCCTGTAATCTTAGCACTTTGGGAGGCCAGAGTGGGAGGATAGGTTGAGCTCAGGAGTTCAAGACCAGCCTGGGCAACATAGTGAGACCTCCCACCCCCCATCTCTACCAAAAAAATCAATAAAATTACTCAGGCATTGCGGCATGTACCTGTGGTCCCACTACTCAGGAGGCTAGGGTGGGAGGATTGCTTGGGTCCAGATTGAGGTTGCAGTGAGCTGTGATTGTGCCACTGCACTCCAGCCTGGGTGACAGCATGAAACTCTGTCTCAAAAAAAAAAAAAAGGTTTTAAGGAAACTTCTTGTCAGGCCTCTGAGCCCAAGCCAAGCCATCGCATCCCCTGTGCTTGCACATATACGCCCAGATGGCCTGAAGTAACTGAAGAATCACAAAAGAAGTGCAAATGCCCTGCCTCGCCTTAACCGATGACATTCTACCACAAAAGAAGTGAAAATGGCCGGTCCTTGCCTTAAACGATGATATTATCTTGTGAAATTCCTTTTCCTGGCTCATAATGGCTCAAAAAGCTCCCCCACTGAGCACCTTGTGACCCCCCACTCCTGCCTGCCAGAGAACAACCCCCCTTTGACTGTAATTTTCCTTTACCTACCCAAATCCTATAAAACAGCCCCACCCTTATCTCCCTTTGCTGACTCTCTTTTCGGACTCAGCCCGTCTGCACCCAGGTGAAATAAATAGCCATGTTGCTCACACAAAGCCTGTTTGGTGGTCTCTTCACAGGGACGCGCATGACACTTCTGTGGGCCACATGGTCTCTGTGCAAATTACTCAACAAAATCATCACAGCAGGAAAGCATCCCCAGACAACATGTAAACTAATGGGAGTGGCTGTGTTTCCATAACGTTTTATTTACAAAAACAGGTAGCTTCTAAATTTGGCTCATGATCTGTAATTTTCCTGCTGCCTAGGGGAAAAGCTTACTACAAACACCCAGGAGTAAGCTATTTTGAAAACCAAAGTAATCTAAATTAGGAAACTCCTTCTTCACTCATCACCCAGTCCCTTGTTAGAAATGCATCCCTGCATTTCATGTTGCTTTCAGATTGATCTTTCCAAACAGCCACTCCCTGCTCAAAACCCTTTAAATGCTCTCTGTTATTTAAATGTTCCCTGTTCTGCGTTATCTAAAATCTAAACTTCTTAGTATGACATTTAAGGAACTCCCTCCACAGCAAGGCCCCAGCCTCCTCCTGCACACTATTCCTGCACTGCTTTGCACACACAGTGTGCTCACTCCTCCAAGCACTCCTGCCTGCTGCAAGCACTGTTAATCACCTGCCTAGTATCCTGCTCCTCTTCTTCCTAACAGAATCCCCATAATGTTGGGGAAGACAGTAGACTCACATTTAAAAAGCCAGTATTTCCTACCCTACTTTGTAAATAGGGGTGGCCAATGGGATATAGAAAGTCATTGGCTGGAAAATGACTTATTTTTTAAACAAAATGTTTTTCTCTTAAATTTAAGGAAAAACAATCTTTAATAGGATATACTGTATATATTTTTATTTTCAATATATTATGATGTTTTGACATCTTAAAAAAAAAAAAAAAAAAAAAACATTTCTAGCTGGGAAGAGACTGCCCCCAACCAACACCTTGGCCAATTCTTAGAGATAGCAAAGGGTTCAGCCCCAGCATGTCCACGATCTGCAGACTAACCCAGAGCCCCACCTGCTCCATCTGGCCTGTACACCCCACGAGAAGACATTCCTCTGGCTAAATCATCCCAGGGCCAAGCACCAGCTAAACTAGAGACCATCTCCACAGCTTAGAGCCCCTCATATTACTCAAACTAGCAAACCCTAAACTGTTCACCCAGTTTTGCCTTGCTCTTCCTATGTAAACCCCAGTAAAGGCTGTGGTCTAAGCCTTCTGTCTCCTGTCTTCTGCTTCCTGACTGTCTGGTATCTTTCCCGTGTAGTCCTGTCTGGCATGCCCCACCTCTTGCCTCTAAGGGCAAGTGAGTATAATATACTTTTATTTTCCTGTCTCGTCTTCTGGCCACTTCTGTCTGGCATCACATAAAAAAAAAAATAGAAAATATGGGGTTTACTCAGATGGTAGTTGCCCTTTTGCTCTTCCCTGCTTTTTTCTTTCTTTTTTAAAATCTTCTTTCTGGAACTATGACATGATGGTTGGGGCTACTGGGGCCACCTTGTGGCCTTGAAGTGACCTTGATGATAGAAGTCATGACCTAAGGATGGCAAAACAAAAACAAAGAAACTGGTTCCATGATGATATTAAGTCAATTAAATCAGTCCTGGGCAATCTACCTCTGAATTTCAGGTAATGTGAGAGAAAAATAAAATCCTTCCTAGTTTAAGTCACTGTTATTTCAGGTCTCTGTAACCAGTTAGCCAAATGTAATCTCCAGCTGATACAATAGCCCTGTGTTTTCCTCATGCTATTCAATCTCTTGAGGATGCCCTTCTTTCCTCTACCTTCCATTTCTCCACTTTTCAAAATGCTACTCAGTCTTCAAAATGTGGCACCAATGCCAACTCCTCCTGAATTATTTCCTCCTTCCACAGCTACTCAATACTTTGCTTTTCCCCTTTGTAACAGCAACATGAGAGCTCAACAATAGGCTCTACAATACACCATGAGACTGTAAGCACATCATTAACCTCTCCAAAGCTGACTTCCTTCATCTGCAAGACGGGGATGGAGCAAGTTCTGATTCATATTATTATTGAGATAAATAAATGAGATATAGTACATGAAACAGTGTAATGCCTGACACATAACTAAGTACTCAATAAATGCCCCTAATGGTTATTATTATTATTATTATTATTACTATTATACTTGTGTCTCCATTCATTGATTTTAGGTCTGTCTGTCTCCCTGAGAGCATAAAAGTACGTGACAATGACTCATCCTCCTCATATTCCCCTAGCATCTAATTTACAGGTTAGGTGGATTGATGAACAAATGAACAAATAGCAGGATTATACTAACTAATACAATAATGGCCAGGAAGGTGTAATGTACTTGCCCAAGGACTTTCTTTAGACAAAAGAAACATTAGAAGGCAAACCTGACAACAACATATGAACATATTCCCAGTAATAGCCCATTCATTTCAAATATTGTTTTGTCTGCTTACAGAGGCTTTTGTCACTGGCAAGTTGGTGGAAGTGATAACACACTTGTGCAACCCAAGCAAGCTCCTTGTGCAACAGAAGGGAAAATATGCAAATCCATATTTCATCAGGCAGTAGTAGCCGCTGAGAAAAATTGGCATCTCTATTGTGTTCTTGAAATGCAACAAGAGACAATGTACCATTAAAAGGCTAGTGCAGCAGGGAAAGATCACACATCTCCAAAAGAAAAGAAATGAAATGTACTGCATTTGCACAAAACACATATACCTCACAGAGACCAGGATCTCTTTTCTTCCCTTCCCTACTTCAGGCCAGCTCACGCACAACAGAGTCCATATCCCAAAGTTTGGAAACCAAAATGAAAAACATCAATGGAAAAGCCTAACTTAAGAATTTTAAATCCCTCTGGGTTCACTACTTTGTGCCATCTTGTTGGTATTTGTCAACCACGGCTCAAGGTCTTCCACATCTGTCTCTGGTGTGGTGCTGTCCACAAATATTACTAGTGTCTGGCAAGGAGAAACCCTGACCACAGTTCTGTGGCTCCCTGTTTGACTACATCCCCCAGGCATAGCCCAGTCTACATGAGGGGAGACAGCCTTAGCTGCTGGTGCTGGACAAGACCCTTGAATTGGTCAAAGCATCTTTATCACCAGCTGATATGGTTTGGCTGCGTCCCCAACCAAATCTTATCTTGAATTGTAGTTCCCATAATCCCCACATGTCATGGGAGGGACCCAGTGGCAGGTAATTGAATCATGGGGCCAATTACCCCCATGCTCTTCTTATGATAGTGAGTTCTCCTGACATTTGAGAGTTTTATAAGGGGCTTTTCCCCTTTTTGTTTGGCACTTCTTGCTGCTGCCATGTGAAGAAGGATGTGTTTGCTTTCCCTTCCACTATGATTCTAAGTTTCCTGAGGTCTCCCCAGTCATGCTGCACTGTGAGTCAATTAAATCTCTTTCCTGCATAAATTACCCAGTCTTGGGTATATCTTATTAGCAGAGTGAGAACAGACTAATACACAAGCTTTCTTGCCCCTCCCAGATCAGACATCAGGAAGTTGTTCAGACTTTCTCATTTTAGAGATTGCTCATGATATCACACAGAACTGGGTCTCCACCGGGAACATGTAGCTCTAAACCATGTATTCTTTGAAAAGCTGTAATCCCAGTTCAATATGGTGCCCTTCTGGGTTTCAGAGTAACTGACAAAAAATGCTCATATTTCATGTTTTATTGTTAGTCACTGTGTAATCTTATACATTACATAAATAAGGCAAATGTGATAAACCTGTCCTCTTGTCTCAATTCTGGAAAAAAATCTGAAATGCTCACTTCCAATCCAGGATTCTGTATGTTAGTGTAGCAAAAATGTAATTATGTCTTTTCTAGAGCCTGTCCCTTTGTTTTCTCATTTAAATAAACATCAATTCAACCATCAAGAATAAGAGGCAACTCAAATATTTAATGGATGCTTTTGAAAAACATCAAAGGGAACCCAATTCCAATACAATGTTTAAAACTTCCGCTTTGCTGTTTCTCCCTCTTTCTTCTCTCACTCTGGAGTGGCCTAGGCTGTTTTTGCTGTTCTCTCTAAGCTGCCCCAAATGTTCTGCTCACCCACTTTACTTCCCCCCCGCCCCGCAGTCTGGATTAATTATTTCCTTGTACTAGCTTTATTCCTTTCTAGTATAAAATCTCAGTGACCTATGCTTTCTTGAATTCTGCAGCATTTTCCTCACAATATTATAATTAGCAACATAAATTTCTAGGATTCAAGAGGCCAGAAAGGCTGTATGTACTCACGTATTTAAAATTTGTTATCCTTGTTACATGAAGCATCTAAACTATAGGTACAATATAAGCCCCATGGAAAACACGCTCTTTAAAATAGCAGGGAAAGTACACTATATGATTTTTTTTAAAAACTAAACCATTTAAAAATATATTTGTAAATCATAAAAGTGACCTATGAGTTATCCATTTCATTCTAGTGGATCAATGGGCATTTGTAACACACACAGAGACACACAAGAAAACATCTGTTCTTTGATGAGCTTGCCTCTCATTTATGTGCTATCTCGAGTCTTTGAGGATTCAGGTTGACACTCTTAGCTTTTTATTTTACTTATGATTATGGATTTCACAACACTCAATATTTTTACTTTATGAAAGCTGTGCTTTTTATCTTGTGCTTAATGATGCCAACATTGCATATTAGAATTTTTTAAAGGGTATCTAAATAAGAGCAGGAACACCTGGAAAAGGCATGGCTGTTTGCCAAGGTTCCCACCTGCATTAAATCACTTGTTAATATACATAATTGCCAATGATGTACTTTAAAATCGTTTTCACTCCAATTGCCATGACTCTGCGAAAGCAATGATTGGTGAAGAAAAACTCTAAAATCCCCACCTGGCTTTGGGAAAAAAGACACAATTCACAGACTCAGCCTCTCCCATCTACCATGTCTCATGCCCAGGAAATTACCAAATGACTTTCCTTCTCAAGCAAGGTCTTTCCCTTTTGGAAACGCTAGGATTATTCAAAATTAAATAATGAGATCAGGATGTTGATTATTCACTCAGTGCATGGCCCGTGTACCTTATTTTCTCTCTCCACATCTTTAGGGACATTCTTACAAAGGAATTTTTCAACAGATCCTAGAAGAAGAAAAGAAATTTAGTGCTTAAGGTCAAACAGAGGAAACCAAACAGTGACATATCCCTCTAGTCTATTGAGAGACTATCCCCGCTACCCCAAGGAAGTTGTAAGTAACCACATTCAATTCAAAGAAAGGAAAACCTATCCTGGGAAGTTGTGACAAGCCTGCAGATTTCAAACTTTCAATCATCGAGAAAACCAATTTGCTAACAAAGACTCCAGAAAAGATCATGGCCTTTCAGCAAACAGAGGACATTTTAGTTTGATTATATTTTCCTATTACAGAGTGATGAACTGGCAGGCACCAATTACAATGCCCTAAGGAAGAGCCTCTTCCACTTCATAATTACTCCTTTGTTATTTCTTGACAGACTAAGAATAAAAGAATACCAGGTGATGAAAAGGAGAAAGCCACTGGATGGATTCCCTCATTTCATCTGACAATTGTAAGGTATATCTTTGTCAGAATATTCAGGCATCAGTTTTTAAACATTTAGAGCCTATGGGAAAGAACCACATGGTCTGTGATTAGTTATATCAAAGCTACAAGCCCATTCCACACCAATCCTTGGAGAAAATGGAAGCTCATGATGCTTAAAAGCCTTTACCTTGACCATTCTTTTTATTTGAGGGATTACCAACTTCAAAGTATCAAACTGCTGTTCACCTGCTCTTACCTCCCTTGCCCCTGTCAAAAATGTTTTGTTTACAGTGACTTGAATGAAAACATTATTTAGAGATATTAACGTTAGGGAAAGTTGGATGAATGGTATACAGGAACTTTCTGTAGTATTTTTGCAACTTTTTTGTAAACATAAAATTATTTCAAAATAAAATTTTTTTTAAAAGTTAGATATGTGGCCAAGAAGCATATTTTAAAAAGTTCAATAGAGAGCTTTAGATGATCATTAGAGAAATGTAAATCAAACCACAATGAGATACCACCTCAAACCAGTCAGAATGGCCATTATTGAAAAGTCAAAAAATAACAGATGTTGGCGAGATTGTGGAGAAAAGAGGATGCTTACACACTGTTGGTGGGAGTGTAAATTACTTCAACCATTGTGGAAAGCAGTGTTGTAATTCCTCAAAGACCTAAAAACAGAACTACTGTTCAACCCAGCAATCCCATTACTGGATATATACCCAAAGTGATATAAATCGTTCTATCATAAAGAGACATGCACGTGTATGTTCACTGCAGCACTATTCACAATAGCAAAGATACGGAATCAACCTAAATGCCCATTAATGGTAGACTGAATAAAGAAAAATGGTACATATCCATCATGGAATACTGTGTAGCCATAAAAAGGAATAAGAGTATGTCCTTTGCAGGAACATGAATGCAGCTACAGGCCATTATCCTTAGCAAATCAACTCAGGAACAGAAAATCAAATACCACATGTTCTCACTTACAAGTGGAAGCTAAATGATGAAAACATGTGGACACAAAAAGGTATACAACAGACACTGTGGCCTACCAGACAGTGAAGGGTGGAAGGAGAGAGGGGAGCAGAAAAAATAACTATTGATAACTAGGCTTAGTACCTGGGTGATAAAATAATCTGTACAACAAACCCCTATGACACAAGTTTACCTGTATAATAAACCTGCACATGTACCCCTGAACCTAAAAAAAAGATAATGACAACAGTGATAAAGATTGCTCACTACATCACAAGCGAGGAAAGCTAATTGCTCTAGATTGACTGAAACAATGAAGACAGCAATTTCATGCTAACATGCAAACTGATGTTTTATTACTATTTCTTACAAAAATGCCTTTACTGTTGTAAAACCATGAGAATGTGTGTTGGTCAATGTGCCCGGGATTCTAGTGAGAAAAAGGTTACAAGTTCCAGCAGTTAAATGAATACATCCTCTTCTATACTAGACCTCTTAGAGGTTTGAAGTACAGAATGGATGTGTTTGTATGCAGAATTGTTGGCATACTTTGCCTCTGTGAGCCAAGCGCAACAAGACTAGTGGCCAACAACAGAAAATGGGATAGAGCGCCATCAGACTGAGCTCCCACACGCCTTCCTGGCAGGCAGCTATAGAGCCAGGTCCTTGCCCCACCTGTCCCAATATACCATAACCAGCATCGCACTCCTCACACAGACCTACACCAGGGCAGTAAAGAAATCCTTCCCTGCAGTGAAAGATGAGAAAAATGAAGAATGGGTTTACATTCTTGCCTAAAGTATAACTACCTACAGCTATGTAGAATCAGAGAAAGAAGAAAATTTAAGTACCGTGGACACTCACCCCATGAATATCTTTTCCCCAGTATCACTATGACAAATGGAATCTTATGCAGAAAATTAGAATGCCAGTAACTCTGAGTACTTCAACAAATTTTAGAGAGAAAATCCATTACCAGAGTAAGCAGAGTTCAAATCCTTTCCATAATTTGGATCAAATGGAACAGTACCTAGCATAGTTCTTGGTACACAACAGGCATCTAATCAATGGTAGTTTTCTTCCTCTAAATGGCCTCATAAATATGGAGATACATATTAATATCTAAATACATGCTTGTTTGTGGTATTGAATGTGGTAACTGAGACTAGGAGAATCATATATATCTTGGAAAATAAGGACAGAGAACGTAAATTAGGCTGAAGACAAATGAGCAGGGACCGAGGGATATAGCATTTGCATGTACAGGTGAAACATCTAGAATAAAGCCTGATGAAATCAAAGGCATTTTTATATTAGGTCTATTCAGCCACATTCAGTAAAGCCCCCCCAAGGATCAAGGAGTCAGCCTATGAAGTTGGAGGGTAAATGAGCTTAGGTGGACTGCAAGCGAAAGAGCTTACTAATTCTTCTCTTTTTGTAATAAACTGTTTCGTACAGAATAATTAGGATGTACAGGAACACAGAGAGTTCCTGTATACCCCTCCCTTCGTTTTTCCTGTTACCATCTTACATTACCATGGGAGATTTGTCACGACTAAGAAACCAACGTTGGCAAATTAGTATTTAATAAACTCCACGCTGCATTCAGATTTTAATAGCGTCTTTCCTAATGTCCTTTTCCTGTTTCAGGATCCCATTCAAGAGATAACATTACCTTTAGTCTTCATGTCTTCTTAGGCTCCTCTCATCAGGGATAGCCTCTGAGGCTTTTCTTGTTTTTCATGACCTTGGCACTTTGAAGAGTAATGATCAGGTATTCTGTGGACTGTTCCTCAATTTGGGTTTATCTAATGCTTTCGCATGGTTAGACTGGGGTTAGGTGTGGGAGGGACAGTTCTACACAGGTGCTGCACCCTTCGCCCTACATGAGGGGTAGAAGCTTTCAACACGACTCATCACCGATGATGTTAGCTTTGACCACCTGGCTGCCATAGTGTTTACTAGGCTTCTCCCCAGAAAAATCACTTTTTCCCCCTTATTTGTTTCAATAAGACACTAACTATAGCCCACACTCAAATCAGAAGGAAGGACTAAGTTCTACCTCTTTATTGCATACATTAATAATACATAAAATATTTGGGATTCTTCTGTAGGGAAAATTTATCTCTTCCCCCCTATTTATTTAATCACTCATTCAGTCATTTGTATCATTATGGCCTCAGGGACATTTATTTTATACTTTCAGTTATAAACTAATGCTACATTATTTATTTTGTTGCTCAAATTGTTCCAGCTTTGTTCAGCTCTTTTCAGGATTGCTCCTGTGCCCCTTTGATATGCCCCAGTCTTTTGCTGTTTGAGCAATTCCTTACTTTCTAATACTATAGGAGGTTATAGGTCATTTTGCATATTCCTTGCCCCAGCTCTAGAATGGCCATCTCTCCAAGGAGACCTGGTTTCTTTATTAGAGAATAGTATTAGAAAACAAGACCTGTGCACTGAGTGCTACCCCTCACTTTCTGTGCCCACAGATCACACTACAACTGTCTGTGACAGGCTTGGCCTTCCTCCGGAGCATGTCCTTAGGCTGCCGGCATCTTCTTACTGAATTGGGGTTGTCATGTGTCACAGGCAACCTCTATGCCTCTGGCTTCATCCATCTATGTGGCGGGACTTCAGTTTGTGTAATTTTCCTGCCCTCTCTTACACCCATCACTCACCCACGGGAGGTAGTGTGAATTACCTGCTTGGAGATTTTGAAAAAGGAAACTGAGTTTGCCCAACCCCTTCAGGGCTCTCTCTTTCCAACGTGCCTGACAGAAGAACAGAGGCAATGGTTAGCTGTCTGACAGTCCAAAGGATCTTGGGTATCTAATACGCTGACAATCGGGTGGGAAAGTCAATCTCATTTACGGGTGGAGACCTAGGAGGCCCACTGTGGCCATGCTGCTAAGTCAACCAATCACTCACTCATTTGTGTGATCCTTATTCAACAAATGCTTATTTACCTCCTACACATGCCAGGCACTATTCTAGGTGCTAGCGATACAGCAGTGGAAAAACGGACAAGCAAGAAACAGATTTCCTGCCCTCATGGAGCTTACATACCAGCAGGGAACACAGATAATAAGGAAACATAGGTATGTAAGTGATACATATCTATTTTTGTGTATATATGAGTGATATAAAGAGGCGGGGCAGGTTGACTCAGGAGAGTGCCTGGGAGGACAGAGGCAGTAAGGGCCGAATTCTGACAGCCACTGACTCTGAGGGACACTGGAAGCCAGTAGATGACTTTGAACACAGGAATAATATATTTCTTCTCCTTTCTTGTTTTTTAGGAATCACTTTGATGGTTAGCCATGTTCAAAACAGCCTGCTGATGGGAGTAGTGGGAAGTGGGACAGCAAAAAACAAGGGTGAAAGCAGAAGCCCAGCTGGGCAACTCCTGGGATAATCTAGACCAGAGAGAACAGCAGCTTGGACACAGTGGCGGCAGTGGACATGGCACATGAAAGAGAAGAAACCTCCGATTACTCCAAGGTGTTTTGATGAGTGACTGGCAGGTGGAGCCAAACTACACCAAGATGGGAGACCTACAAGAGGGGCAGGTTGAAGTGGAAAGGATCAGTTGGATCAAGTGGAATTGAACATATTCAATTTGAAACATGGTAAGTGAGCCATGGAGAGGAAAGGGTTAATGTCAGGCCTGCGAAAACCTGGTCTCCCTAAATGTTTCCTAAGAAACAGCAGAGTTAAGATAAATGGGGAGTGTCTCTTCCACTGTTTGTTGACTGGCTCTGCACCTGGGATAGGGGACCTGTGGGTTTGACATGCAGGTCTTAGAACTGCAAATGACTTGAATAATATAAAACATTAATAAGAAAAAGGAACTATGGCTTCTCTGTGTCAAGGTGACCCCATAAACCTTGACTCTCATCCATAGCAGCCTTGTATACCCCAAGTGGGAGACAGGGCAAAAAGGGATGGTATGTGGATCACTGCCAGGCCCCTTGATAAGATGGAGATGCTGTGTCTGCTGTATCTCCTGCTATGGGTCTTGCTATAAAGCCATCTAAACATAATATTAAAACCTATTTGTGTCCCATGAGTTTGATGCTGACTTGAACCCATAACCACAACCACAACCGCATCATAAAGCAGCTATTTTAATTTCTCCTTGTCTGACTGTCTGACTCCTTTAATTCTAAAACTGGGGAGGGAAGAGAATGGTATTAATTATTGACTCCCTAAATTTCCCCATCTCGGTGGCTGTGATTTATGCAAATCATTCTTATAGTAACTCAGAAGGCAAGAAGCTAACTGCAGACATGAAAATCCAACACTGTCGGAACTATTAAATCTTTACCCAACACTTGGAACCACAAAATGTCTCTAGTGCTGCTCCTTTAATGATGAACATATGGTTCCCTAAACAGAAAGAAAGAGCTGGTCTTCTGTGCTGGTGGCCACCAAAACCACGGAACAAAATGGCCCATGGCAGAGGCCAAGACAGACCATGCACACAATGGTCCCACCCTCTCCTTGGAAGGCTGTGCTCTCACCAGGAGCAGAACAGTCCCTGGTCACAGGAGCCACTTCACCACTTCATGAATCATCTCTATCATCACATCAACACAGGTCATGGAAACCACAGAAAGACTGATCTGCAGAGAGATTTTGCAGAGGTTCTGATAGGCATGTCGATCCCTCATCACACAGAGCTACCAGAGTTGAGCCAGACACTCCCTCCTTCCTCAAGTGTAAGAAGAAGAGGAGTAAGAGCATATTATAATGCTCTCACTTCAGGGAACAACACGTAGGCTATGACAACTAATTCATGCAGCAACTGAGGCCCTGCTGTGATCTGACATCGCTTTAGACCATGGGGATACAGCAGTGAACACAACAGACAAAATCACCTCTTCCTTCATGGAGCTTATATTCCAGTGCAGTAAGACGAAAAAGATGATGATTTATTTTATTTTATTTTTTTTATTTTTTGAGACAGAGTCTTGCTCTGTAGGCCGGGCTGGAGTGCAGTGGCCAGATCTCAGCTCACTGCAAGCTCCACCTTCCGGGTTTACGCCATTCTCCTGCCTCAGCCTCTGGAGTAGCTGGGACTACAGGCGCCCGCCACCTCACCCGGCTAGTTTTTTGTATTTTTAGTAGAGACGGGGTTTCACCGTGTTAGCCAGGATGGTCTCGATCTCCTGACCTCGTGATCCGCCCGTCTCGGCCTCCCAAAGTGCTGGGATTACAGGCTTGAGCCACCGCGCCCGGCCAAAAGATGATGATTTAAAAAAAAAAAAAAATTATTTTGAATGGCTGGTGCCATTCAACCATGGTTCTGTAATCAGAAATCTCTGAAGTCAAGTTTTAAAAACTCCTCCTGAGACCACAGATGTCATGAGTGCTCTTCCAAGAGTGATGCTAACATTTGGGCACTTGGAGAGTCATGGCTCCACGTCTTCACTCCTCCTTATCTGTTCCTCCTGGATTTTACGGTTTAATCGGGGCTGGCGCATGCAACTGTTCCCTTTTTGCTTCCGTTAGTCTGACAGATTAGGCCAGTTGGTTTATTAACGACTTGGCCACCTACCAATGGCATAAGCACCGGGATAAATCCCAGCGGAGGGTCTCTCCTCTGCTTCCGCTGAGCTTGGTCTTGAAATGCTTTGAGATCTACAGCAGTAACAGCACAAGGAAACCACTTAATTGCTTAATGGTAGCACGGCTTTGCAGTTGCTTATCAGAGAGAATCATCTTTTGGAAATTAATGTGTACATCTCCTCGAAGCCATGACAAACTCACAAAATCTCATCTCTCTGGTCTGAGAAATATGCCTAGAACAAAATGACTTATTGGATGATTTTATTTACTTCAGTTAAGAGATCACAGCTCATTAGGCCTTTAATACAGATCTATAACATCAGGCTCCCCAGTGTTTTCCTTGCTAAATGACCCCAAAACATATCATTTGGAAATAAGGAGGCACCTGAAAACTATGACTATATAACATTTGTGCTCAAAGGAAACAGACAACCCACCATACAATTTAGGTAAAGACTACTCAACAGAATTTACCCCTTTCTCTTTCTCTTCACTGTCTAAAAACTGCAATGGCAACAGTATTGTCTCCTTTAACAAGCATAAGGAAACCTCTTTCCTTATACATAATTCAGTGCCTTTCACTCCACTCTCTGCATGTCCTTACACATGGATGGACCACCCGGCCAGCTGTCTGGATGGCAGACCCTAGGGAGCGGCCCCATTTCGTTAACTCACTGGACTGACTAAGGCAGCACCACAGGGAGATACAGAAGCCAATCAATGAGAGGACAAACGGACTCTGGTTTCCTCCTAGCACTTAACGCAGGCTGTTCACCTCAGCCCTGTAACATTTCAGGCAGTCTGACTCCTGCTTCATCAGCCTGAAAAACAGAACTGGTTCTGCTCTCAGCGACCAGTCCACAGAGCACACTGCAGTCCTTGAGCAAGCAGAGATTCAGGAGACAAAGCCCAAAGAGATGAGAAAAGGCAGAAGGAGCAGCTTTCTGTTCCCAGGCAATTTTGAGAGTTATAAATAGATGAGGGGGAGGGATAAATGTAAAGAAAACACTTACTATAGAAAGAAATACAAATCTTAAATATTTAGACAATGAAAGAAGCAAAAAGAACTGCCGCAAAAGTCACTCTGCATACAGGCTCACATGAGACATGACAACTGTCAAATAACTACGCTAAGCAATGAAATGCCTTCATCCTCAGTTACTTTCGCTATTAATTGCAATTTCACAAAGGTTTTCAAGATTTTCCACAAGAGAAAAAAGATGCAATGCTTTTTCAAAGTTTGGCAGGAGTTTTATGTCAGGAAACAAACTGGTTTGCACATTCGGAAGGTGGAAGTTAAGAAGGTTACAATTTTTCCTCACATATTTTGGAGGCATCTGGACAGCCCTATTTAAAAAAAAAAAAAAAAAAAAAAAAAAAAAGCACCTGACCTTTGAAAAGCTCATAAGACAAAGTCAGCTTTATTTTCTGTTAGAAATCTGCTATAAAGAGTTAAGTATTTTTAATAAAAGAATGTGCATCTGTAGCTACGGAGTTGCTCGCACCATCGCGGCCTGTTTGTAGCAGGGATTGCTAACACGGCCAGCCTGCATGTTGAGATGGCATCATCCACTAGAGGCCAGAATGAGACTGTCATGTACAGGCAAATCAAATACAGACTCTGGAAGCACCAGAGCATCAGGGAGTGACACCAATACTGGAGATGACATGCTGGCAAAATGCATTTCTAAATCCTCTTACGCAGTTTCTTTCCACATCTAAATCAGTGGGTAAATGAGGCACTAAAGGACAACATCTGTCAGCAAGAGGCTGACACTGTATTGAAGACTCAGAAACTGTAACAAAAATGGACCATTCTTTCCTGAATTGAAGTTGAGAAGGAAGGAAAAGAGGAGGCAGAGCATGGCTGCTGGTGAGAGAGGGGCCAAGACACAAATATGTATCTGATATAGGAGGCAGGAGAGGAGAACAGAGAAATGGGCAGGGAAAATGCCTCTGGAGTTCCCGGACCTGGAACTGGACTGGGAGCTAGCTGCAGCCTCGTGCATCAGTGGGGAACTGGTTAAAAACGCGTAGCACAGGCATAGCATGGAGCATGATACCGCCACCTGACAACTGAGGTAGGCCTGTCTGTTGGTATGGGAAGACCTCTTAGACATGCTTAAGAAAGTAGTAGACACTATGCTCTTTAACGATGACGTCTGTGTGAATTTGTTAAGGATGCCTATGCACACACATACACATAAAATCCTTCTAAAGGCTCACGCCTGTAATCCCAGCACTTTGGGAGGCCGAGGTAGGTGGATCACCTGAGGTCAGGAGTTCGAGGCCAGCCTGGCTAACACGGTAAAACCCTGTCTCTACTAAAAATACAAAAATTAGCCGGGTGTAGTGGCAAGCACCTGTAAGCCCAGCTACTTGGGAGGCTGAGGCAGGAGAATTGCTTGAACCTGGGAGGCGAAGGTTGCAGTGAGCCGAGATCATGCCATTGCCCTCCAGCCTGGGAGACAGAGCAAGACTCTGTCTCAAAAAAAAAACAAAAATTCATTCTAAAAAGATGCACAAACAAACACAAGAAGCCTCCCAATTAGAGGCCTTGCACTTGCCACTGGCCCTGTTCAGAAAGGTCCTTTCCCAGATCAACCCCCACTGAGTTCTTTACTCATTTACCATCTCAGCAAGGCACCCCTACCATTGTATTTAAAAATCTGTGCCTCTAATACTATTGTCTCCCTTTGCTGCCTTATTTTCCTCAAAACACCTGTCATCATCTGGCACATTCCGTGGCTTATTCATTTATTCATGGGTTTTATTTTTTATCTCACTCCTTTGGAATGTAAGCTCCATGAAGGAAGAGGCGATTTTGTCTGTTGTGTTCACTGCTGTATCCCCAGAGTCTAAATCGATGTCAGCTCATAGGAGGGCCTCAGTGAACTTGCTACACGAATTAGTTAAGTCATAGCCTATGTTGTTGTTCCCTGAAGTGAGAAAAGAGCTAGGAGTTACTCAGGTTACCAAGGAAACAATGCTGTGTTGAGGCTGCCAGTCTGGACATGACCTCCAGCTGACTTTGCTCCAAAGGTGAGTCCAAGAACTCAAGGGCATCTCCCTTCTCTTAGGTCACAGACCAGGATTTTGTATATAAAGACTTTCAATATCTGGAGTGAGTTTGATCAAAGGATCTAACAGACAAATGCAGCTAATGTAGACCTGTGAATGCAAGAGGGCTTTCCTCCTCCTAGAAAGGCCATCCACTCCATCCAGTGACACAGGTTTGGGAGAATCCTGGAGAAGCTGGGGAAGAAGGACACCTGCCTAGCAAGTCAGACTAGGTTGCTGTACCCCGGCTGTTGATGGGAGAACAGCAGTCACAGCCAGACTGTCCATGCGTCCCTGTGTGGAACGCAGTTCTCCTCCACATAGCCCACTGCATTCGACGTGGAACCAAAAAGGTGCTGGAGAATGACAAGCAAAAGCCCATCCAGGGTTCTTAGCAGTGGGGAAAGCATATTCCTATCATCATGTTGATAGAGGATGCCAGAGTTTGGATATTCTCTTTGCAGAGGCCTTGGTAACGGAGGGGACACTCCCAAGTAGTAAGTGGATTCTGGGAGCAACTACTTAACCAATCTAGTGCTATTTCAGAATTTTTAAAAAATATAATTGTGAGAAATGTTTTTGGAGTGAAACATATATTATCACGTGGACGAATATAGCAGTTGGACTCAATGTAAATATTAATGGTACTTTTTTCTATTTCTCCACCCCTCACTACAAATTAGTTACTTGCCTGAGATCTAATTTTACTTAATATGTTGGTAAGGGATAGTGCTTGGCATGATTTCATGCTTGGAATATGTAGGTAAGGAAAATTGCTCAGAATGATTTCATGCTTGGTTTGTTTTCTCTTCAGTTCTATTCTCAAGTGGTTTAGCATTTTGTTTTCAATGTTTTAGCTCCTAAGGGCACGAATATATGCAATAATATCTCTCTTCCCAGATTATCAGGCCTACAACTCCTTCAAGCACCCAGAAGCCAGACCAGGACACAGATGAAAATGCTAACATAACACAGCATCATGCGGATGATTTGAAAACACGGTGACTGAGAAGTGACTCATCCCAGATGGCTGTGGGGTCAAATACATCTCCAGTTATGGCCCTCTGGACAAGTGGCAGGCCCTGCACTCATGAGGGCTCTCCATGTGCTGCTCCCTCCTAATGCCCACCAATAAATCCTACTTCCTGCCCAAAAAAAAAAAGAAAAAGCACCCATCATAGAAACATGCACTTTGGTCCTTAAGTTCTCATTCAAAACCTTATTAACTATTATTTAACACATAAGCCTAATAAGTATGTTTAATTAATTTCCAAATCTATGCAGATTGAAAGGAAAATTGGCTAAGAGAAAAGACATGAGTCAAGCAGCTGCAATGACTCAGAGATGTAATAGACAATGATAACAAAAGAGCAAACAGAACTATAAATAATGAATATTCGTAATGACAAACAATTGTCAAGCAAATATTTAACTACAACTAACACACATTGTAACGATAGAAAGCTTTCCAATGTACTTTAAAAGGAATTTAACCAGAAATGGCATTAAAAGAAAGTAGTACTTTTTTTTTTTTTTTTTTTTTTTTTTTTTTGAGGTAGGGTCTCATTCTATTGCCCAGACTGGAGTGCAGTGGCTTGATCTCAGCTCAATGCAGCCGCCACCATACCTGGCTTTTTTTTTTTTTTTTTTTTTTTTTAATTTTTAGTAGAGATAGGGTTTCACCACGTTGGCCAGGCTGGTCTCAAACTCCTCACCTCAGGTGATCCTTCCACCTTGGCCTCCCAAACAGCTGGGATTACAGGCTTGAGTCACCACATCTGGCCAAGAAATTAGATTTTAAGTGTTCTCACCACAGAAAAGATTAAGTATGTGAAGCACTACATATGTTAAATAGCTTGATTTTGCCATTCCACAAGTATACATATATCAAAACATCATGTTGTACACCATAATATATATAATTTTTACTTGTTAATTAACAATAAGTAAATGGACAGGAGTACTTAAAAGAAAAAGATGTACTTATTTAGATTATTCTCCTATAAGGATCCAACTCTTAATTCTTAAAGCTAGCAAAATGGAAGTTATTGTATATATGGAATCTATATGTACGGATATTATATGTCCCATATATATAATCGATAGATGATAGACAACAATCCATTAAAAATTAGTGTGGCTTCCTACAAAATTTACATTTATTTATTCAATAAATAAATATTGAGCACTTCTAGTTCTTAGTGAGCTAGACAGACTTGGTACTGCCCTTGTAGACCCTCCTCGTGTTCTATTTCCTTCCTTTTTTTTTTTTTTTTTTTGAGATGGACTCTTGTTCTGTCACCCAGGCTGGAGTGCAATGGCGCAATCTCGGGTCACTGCTACCTCCGCTTCCCAGGTTCAAGCAATTCTCCTGCCTCAGCCTCCTCAGTAGCTGGGATTACAGGCACTCACCACAATACCTGGCTAATTTTTGTATTTTTAGTAGAGATGGGGTTTCATCATATTGGCCAGGTTGGTCTCAAACTCTTGACCTCAAGTGATTCATCAATCTCAGCCACCCAAAGTGCTGGGATTACAGGCATGAGCCACCACATCTGGCCTATTCCATTACATTTTAGGTAAGTTCCTTGAAAGTGAAAAATAGGGTGCCTTGAGAGAAAATAGGTTAAATAGACTAGATCTGTTCTGAAGGTGGTAGGGTGGGGGGCTCCCTTGGGGTCCTAAATTTCAGATCTGAAGAGTGAGTATCACTTAAGTAAGGCGCTGGCTAGGGGTGGGCGCTCCATTCAGGAGGAACAGCAAATGCAAAGGCCCTGGGGTGAGAGGGAGTGCACGGTGCTAGCGGAACTAAGGGAGGTCCTGTGGCTGGAGCAAGAGGATGAGAGGCCGGGGTGGAAACACTCGGAACGCAAAACACATGCTGATGTAGATAACGTTTATTCTACGGGCAGTGGCAATTCACTGCAGAGTGCCCTTCGAAGATGTTTGAAAAACTCATTTTGATGGCAGTGTGTAGAACAGATCAAAGTGAGAGCCTGAGTGAGCATCTGACTGCTTAAGGGGGACAAGGCAGGTGGTGTCGCAGTCCTCCAGGGAGAGCTGATGGTAAGAAGGTGAGGATGAAGATGAATAGCTGTATTCAAAAACATTTAGGAGGTAACAGTGGACAGGATTTAGAGATGGACTGAGTTTGGATGGTGAGGAAGAGGAAGGAGTAAGAGGCCTCGGTGTTCTGGCCTGGGCAGTTGGGAGCACCACAGGGCTGGCCACTAGATGGAGGACACGACACAGGCACAGGAATACCACGTGGGGTGAGGCAGGGACTGATCAATGTTGTTTCAACTTGCAAAGTTTGGAGTCCTGTGAAACATCCAAATGGGTATGTCAAGAAAGGTGTATGTATGTACCTGAAGTTCAGAGGCCACATCTGGGTTCAAGATATAAGGTTCGAGCTCTTCACTTACACTGGCTGTGGGTCCTAAGAACTTACAAGGACAAAAGATTTCTATTGCTAAACTCATCACTGGAGGGGACAAAAAAGGTTCTCAGGGAAAAGTGCTTTTGATAAATTTTGTTTCAGATAATTGGACCACTTACACTTTCCAAAGACATTGGATGAAATAAGAAAAATGGATTCCATGTTATAAAGCTCAAAAACACCATACAAATATGTCATCTAACAGTACATGATGACTGCAATTTAATACAAGAAAAAAATCAGCTTGCTTGGCACACATGGACTAAGTACATAATAAACATATACTGATTTGATGATTCTGATACTGGTAACAATGATGACATGGGAATGTTTTACAAAAGGGATATAAACATATGCCAACAAGATCATTTAGTTCTAGGATAAGTTGCTATGTACCAAATAGCCATATTGTTTTTTAATTTTAATTTTTTTTTTTCCGAGACGGAGTCTCACTCTGTCGCCCCAAATAGCCATATTGTTAATACTGGTTTTGCCAATTATAATTCTCAAAGCTCTTCCATATACTGTATTTATATAATCTTCAAAATCATCCTTTAAAGCAGGTGAGACAAATATTATATCCATTTTATAGATGACAAAAGTAAATCTCAAAGAGCTTAAGAAACTCAACCAAAGATACTCAGTTAACAAGTGGCAGAGCCATGATTCATCCAAATCTTTGACTTCATTTTCTGTATACCAACACAGGTTAAAAGGAGCCCAGAAGAAACACAAAACAGAGCTGATGAAATCTTTGGAGGAGTTTCCTTTAAGAAATGCAGCTATAGAAGATTGCCTGAGGCCAAATACAATATGAAAAATACAAAGGTTTTTGCCATCTTGGAAGGAGAGCACAGTGAAGAAATGGAGAAAAGTTGAGTACTGAATTGATATCACTGTGCAGAGTTGCTGGATGAAGCCTCAACAGATTTTCAGATAAGCAAGCCATACATTTTTCTGTTGTCCCACTAGTTTGAGTAGCACTTCTATCACTTGCAATCAAAATAATACTGACTAGTAAATGCAACGACATTGGACAACTCAGTACTTTCTCAACCAAATCCACACAACCTTCCTCTATGACTATGCTCATGCTATTTCTACCAACTGGTATTCGTTTTCTCACCTGTTGAACTCCTCGCCATCCTTCAAACACCCCCTCACTTTGATCTCCAAAATGAAACCTTTACTGACTCCACCAGGACAATCACTTCTCCCTCTTTTGCTCCCCAGGCACTTTATATGCACTTGTCTTACAGAACTTCATCCCCTGGAGTAGGCATCTCTTCTTCCCCTGGTACAGTATCTTACACATGGTAGACCTTCAATACATAATCAATTTACCGCACTGTATAAACTGGAATACTAACTAATTTCTCAGAAGATTGCCAATGTTGAAATGTCGAAATGTTTAAAATATTAATATTATGTGACAAAACAAAAGAATGGTCAAACCTTGGCTTTACCTCTCCACGTTAATTAGATGAACACGCCATATCAGACATTTCCCAGGACCTCCTAGAGCTGGTCATTCTGAATATCATTTTGGGGGTAGTAGAATATAACCACCCTAAAAATACGAAATAAGAAGTTGCAAATCTTTCACATTTCATATTAAGCACATAGATTTTATTTTGCAGATATACTCTGTTAATTGTACTAATAAAAGGCATGTCCCTCCACCTCGCAAATACTATAAAAATATTATAAGCATATTTTAATAATCTGTATCTTCTACCATTTCAGTTGGTTCTCAAAACAGCTTTGAAATGTTATATTTTACTACTGTTCACAACAAATCATGTAACCTAGTTCCAAAAAACAAAGAAAGTGAATTCAAATAAGAATATTTTTTCATTAAGATCTAGCAAAATGTTTTATATTCCTAATCTGGGTTTATTCTATGAAAGAAAAAGGAACTAATCTTTGTTTTTAATCTACACAGCATTCAAACTGGAAAGGCGAATTTCTATTTTCTAATGCTGGGTTATTAAAACGTATTTCAGATGAAAGGCATAAAATGCTTATTTCCATACAAACTACAAGACAGCAAAATGAATAGAATCATCATGCTCATGGAAAATGCCAGCACCTCAGAGAGAGGCAGATCCAATCAGAAAAATGCTGTAGCTTTTACCTTTCAGAATAACGATTTACTAAGATTACTTTTAACCAGCTAATGGCTTTTGGTCTGACAAAGTACAACAAATATTGGCATAGCATCTTACAGTATATACTATATGCTGATAATTACCCCCATTTGATGTTTATGGAAAATGAAGCCTAGAGGTCTTAATAACAGTGAGTACGTGATGAAGCCAGAGGCCCGGAGGCCTGTGTCTCATCCCCAGTGGCCACGTGACAGGTTATACAAGTGCCAACAAATTGCTGCTCATGAGACTTTTTTGCCCAACTCTCATTTCATACCATAGTAGCCTTCAGGCTTCCAGAAGCTGTTCACCTCCAGAGCTGCCTCTTTGGCCCAGCCTCCTCCTTGGGGGTGGACACTCCCCTCACCTTCCATGGCTGCCTTGCTCCTGCTTCCATCTCTCCACTGTTGCGTCTTCCCTTCTATGCCGGTCCCTTCAGACCTGCCTTTCCCTCCTGGAGATACAATAACTGACTCTGATTCAGTCCAGGCCCCTGGAAAGGTAAAGAGGAGTTTCCCTCTTCTGAAAAGAGACCCCTGATATTGTTCCACACATGCAAATAGCAGAAATATGTCTCCAGTACACCGACTCCATGCTCTGGTTTATGTGATGGGTCATTACTCCAAGAGAGGCTATCACGGACATCCTGGAATGGCAAGGATCCCTTCACACCAGTTGTGAAAAAGTCCCCGGAAGTGGGATAAATTGAAGGCAGCGGCTTTTCCTTTTGCTCTTGAGTTATTTCCTTGGGTCTCCACTCAGGGGGTCTGCACTAATCTTCTGTCCATCCCAGGTGGTGGGAACTGGTGAAACCAGGTGCTGCCCTGCATATACCATGTGCCATCTGCAGTGGGTTCATGGAAGGTACCAGAACCTGAATGTACATGAAAGGCCACATTCTCCAGGGGGCCCTCCAACATATTCAACGAGAGGGTGGCAACTTGAGGGCCCCGATAACTTTCAGGATGTGCTAGATCAAACTGCCTCAGAGTTATCTCAGGAGGGCTGCTTTTTTTTTTTTTTTTTGAGACGGAGTCCCTCTCTGTAGCCCAGGCTGGAGTGCAGTGGCGCAATCTCAGCTCACTGCAACCTCTGCCTCTCAGCTTCAAGCAATTCTCCTACCTCAGCCTCCCGAGTAGCTAGGATTACAGGCATGAGTCACCACACTTGGCTAATTTTTCTATTTTTAGTAGGGATGGGATTTCGCCATGTTGGCAAGGTTGGTCTTGAACTTCTGACCTCATGATCCACCCGTCTCAGTTCAGCCGCCCAAAGTGTTGGGATTACAGGCGTCAGCCACCGCACCTGGCCAAGGGCTGCTTTTAACAGAACTCTGCACACAACTGCTCTGACCGCCTCTTGGTACTCTCCCCATCGGTCTCTCCTTCTGTCCTTGTAGTGGCATGTCTCCATTCATTTTTATTAGTATCGATCTGGGGGGAGCTTAAAGTGAACACTGTGTTGTCCGATTCCTTTCTCCATCCATTGGAGCTGTCGCAGGGGGCTGTCTGTTGACCCTCAGGCAGCCTCTGAATGGGGTCATCACCTCTGCAGTTGTCAACCTGACATCCTGCTATAGCACCCTTGGGCATCCCTGCAGGCTTTACTCTGAACTCCACCCTGACATCCTCCCCCAGGGGTGTGTCTCCAGGAGAGGAAACGCTACCTTCCAGCACAGTGATTTCTGGCACCAGTGTGCTACCCCTTGTGGGAGATAAGGAAATTCCCGGAAACTCTGCATTTCCTGCCTACAACACCCCTTCTGAGAGTTCCCTTCCCTCTCCCAGGTTCATCTAAAAGTTCCTCCTCTGAGCTGTCTGTCAGTGGATTCCAGAAGTAACCATTTCTTGGTGGGCTCTGCCCAGTCTCCTCTAAAACCTTACTATCTACATAAGTATATCTGAGTTGTGGCTGAACCCCGACCTCTCAGGAAACGTCTCATCCTCACTGGGTTCTGATATGTCTATTTCCTGCTCTGTCATATTTTTGCTGAGCAGAATCTTCCTGCTTAAGACTTTTAGCAGGGGGCATGGCAGCTCCTCCCTCCCTCTCATTCCTAACTGTAGTTTCTTGCCACCCACAAGACTGATAGCCAGGAAAATCCTTCAGGAAGGAATTTGAAAATTCCAAAGACAAGGCGATTTCTGACAAGTTATTCTGGGAGCTTAAAGGGAAACTAGGAATATGCTTTTGGGTACCAGACTGGTCTCTGAGCAGAGGGGGAGAATCAGATGATCTCAGATAACCCTTTTTCTTATTTCCTAGAGCATTCGAACTTTGGCAAAAGTTAGACCAAGGGAGTCCTACAGCAGTTTTGGGACTTTTCAACTTGTGCTCTTCAGGAGAGCTGGACAAGAATTTCTGGGCCCAATTTATAATATGACTCAGCTTCTGTGTCCCAGGAACCAAGGCATCAGCCACCATATGGAGATGCCATTCAGTCGGGCAGCAATTCCTCTTGGGCCCCCACTGGGCTCTCTGGTCCCAGTATTGCTCTGCTTCTCCGGGAGTCACTTCGGACACTTCAAGGAGTGGAGGTTTCCTTCCATTTGCTAAATAATGAGGTAATGCCTGAGGGCTCCTCAGCCTGAAGGTCTGATGTTCTGTGGGGTTCACTTGGGTGTCTTGGGAAGCCTTCAACACTGATTGGCTGCCATTTCTGGAAGAATCACCCTCGAGGATCCCAATGCTTTCATAGTAAGTTACACACTTGGCTCGCAAGAGCTTTAGGCCATGGGATTGAGGCATGTCTGCTTCATTCCGTGGAGAATGTCCAGTCTGTATGGGAGGTAATGGATTCATCTGCAAATTTTTAAAAAAGAGACGTTTTTTAAAAACATGCGGTGTCAGGAAGAAGCAACAGCATGTGTGAAGGCTTCCAGATGAGCGAATTTGGCCAGAAGAAACTGGCCCAGGCCAAGGGCTGCAGACCCCCGGGGATGGAGCGAGTCACAGTTGCTGCAAGTCATTGGAGAATCCTTATGTGAGCTAAAAAAATGCCTGAATAATAAACAAATAACACTGCAATTCATGAGATACATATTCACATGCAAATGACATCTGAACTCAGAGAAGCCTTTTGACATTATGTATTTTCTTAACCCTTATACTAAAAGTATAATGACAAAAAGTATAATGACTGTCATGTCACTTTTGGAGAAAAAATTTCAGGATGAAACCATGACCTTATATTTAAAAAGTCATGGTCCATGTTGGCCTGGACTTAGCCTGTACTCTCCCCCTTCCCTGACCCCTGTTTAGTGTTCTTAGGCTGCATTTGTCTCTGCCCAATAGCAAATCAATCTCATAAATAAACGCATGTTTAGGTGTTGCTAAATGACAAGACGTTATAATCTTATACACATAATGCTGATACTAAATAACACTAAACAGACACTTTCTCTGAAACATGTATTTAAGAACTTTGACAAATAATTTCTGAAGGTATCATGTCTGTTCTGGAAGTAACAGATATTTGTATCATGGAATTTTCCAGGAGAAAAAGGAGCCATCTATCTTAGAAGGCAAAGGAGTGATTATAAATGACAAAGAAATCCTTTCTAGCCCAGTGGCTTTCGCAACGCATTCTGCAGAGCTCCACATTTGCAAGGAAAATCAGAGACCATGACAGAAGGGGCTTAGAAGGGGCCAAGGGAACTGCAGGATTTGAAACCCCTCATGCACTTCAACTAGAGCAATTCTAGTACATTTTAAATGGCAAGACTTCCTTTAAGGAAAGGATTCAACTGCCACGAAAAAGCATTTGAAATCTTCTATACAATATTCTTACTTTGCAGATGAGGGGACTGAGGCTTAGAATGATGAAGTGACTTCTTCAAGGTCAGCCTGGTTGAGAACAGCAAGGTCATGTATGATAAGAGCCCTGTCTACATTGCACCACAGTAGTGGGACATCCTCAGACTGGCAGCACACCTGCAATCCCTCGTGTAGTATCATCTACCATATCTGACCATTCTAGCTCACCATGAATGACACCGTCTACCAACGATACCACTTAGTGTCTGTACATTGCTTAGAAACTATCATGTATTGGCCGGGCGCGGTGGCTCAAGCCTGTAATCCCAGCACTTTGGGAGGCCGAGACGGGCGGATCACGAGATCAGGAGTTCGAGACCATCCTGGCTAACACGGTGAAACCCCGTCTCTACTAAAAAATACAAAAAACTAGCCGGGCGAGGTGGCGGGCGCCTGTAGTCCCGGCTACTCAGGAGGCTGAGGCAGGAGAATGGCGTAAAAACCCAGGAGGCAGAGCTTGCAGTGAGCTGAGATCCGGCCACTGCACTCCAGCCTGGGCGACACAGCGAGACTCCGTCTCAAAAAAAAAAAAAAAAAAAAAAAAAGAAACTATCATGTATTGCTTCTTTATTCATGCTTATTATTGGTCATTAGAATTTTCATTTTCATTTCTTGAGTTATCTAATGTTTTACAAAAATATTTATTTTGAAACATTTTGAAACCTTATTTATAGTATAAATAGGGTAACTAACCATCCCTGTTTGCCTGGAACTGAGGGATTTCCATGACACATGGCCATCAGTGCTGAAACTGAGACTATCCTGGACAGACAAGGCTGGTCAGTCACCCGAAGTAAAAAGTCATTTTATCCCCTTGAGAGTAAGCTGCCAACCTAATAGTCCATCATCCCTGAAAAATTTAGTGTAGATTTTCTACAAACAAGGACTTTATCTTTCATACTCTACAATGCAGCCAGCAAAACCAGGAAAGTAACATTGATACATTATGACCATCTTATCCTCATACTCCATTCAATATTCACCAATTGTTCCAGTAATGTCCTTTCTAGGAAAGGATTCAGTTCCAATTCACACACTGCATTTAGTTGCCAAGCCTCTTTAGTCTCCTTCAATCTGGACAGATCCTCAGTCTTTCCTTGACTTAATGATGTATCTAATTTCTAAGGTAGCCACATCTAGTCTCTCTGATTTAGGGCACATATAGTAGGTTATGGGGTTTTTTTCTTTTATATTTTTAGAGCACCAATAACACTTTTAACCACATAGAACGTGCTTCATAAATAACTGATCAACAAACATGAAGTCAGCCCGACTGCATAACTGAAGGTAGCTATGATTCTGCTGGGATATTGAACTGGTTGTTCTCACCAACAACGTGAACTCCCAAAGGGTCTGGTTTTCACACTCCAGCAAAGCCAAAGAATGAGAAGCCTCTTTATGCTTCAGCTCTTCTTTGAAGTCAAGAACATTTCATCTAGGCTGGCCCCAATCAATAATCTCAGTAGACTGGACTAAATAACACTAAACAGATGAGCGAATTCAAGGAGCGGGATACTGGGACTGTGGAAATTAGTCTGAAGACCATTCATGGTCTCAACTTTTTCCCCTTTTCTCATTACATTGCACATTGCCTTGCACTAACCTTATTTTTCATCATGATGCAGATAAGGGTGTCATGAAGGCCACAGTGGAGTAAAGATGATTTAGCTATTGTCTAGGCCACTTGTGCCTGTCACTTATTAGAGATGGACACTCAGCTCCAGAGAGTAGGACCATAGCTATGCCCACAAGAAGTAAGTGGCCAACTTATAAAGGAACCCGTGGCTTTTGGAAGCCCAGCGCTCTTTCCACAGCTTTCTCACTGTAAACAATAACAGCATGAAGACCCACTGTCAGGAAATTGTACCAATGTATAATTAGTATCACTGTATACTTAGGACCTCAGAAACCCAAAAACTAGTACTTAAATTGAAAAAAAAAAAAAAAAAACCTTAGTGTGTGGGTGTATGCATGTGTGTGTGTGTGTACATATATTTATATGTACGTATATATGTATATAAAATCAGGGTCCAGTGAGATATATGAAAAATGTGTAATAATAATAACAACAACAATAATAACAGTAGCTGTTAACACATAGCACTTAACGCTCTGAAAACAGAAGCACAGATAGGTTAAGTAACTTGCCCAAGGTCACATAGCTATAGATGGAAAAGCCGGAATTTCAGCCCAAGCCTACTGGTTTCAGAGGTCTTGCTTTTCTTAACTCTTGGATATATTACCTCTCACTTTTAATTATTTAGCTGGCTCTGCATTGTCATAAGCAATGTATAGCCCAAGTTGTGTTTTTAGAACCCAAATTGATAAGCCATCAATTCAAATACAAATAAACTGGTCTGCCCACGGAAAAGAAAATATCGGAAGCCATACAGAAAAAAAAAAAAGTTTTACTATTATGGTTTGTAATTATTAAGAGCATGGTATACAACTGACAGTGTCGGTGTATACAGATAAACAGATAGTAGCTTAATAAGCCTTTATTTCATTCCTTCTTGAATGACAGAATTTCTCTTTGGACCTCTGTGCTTCACCGTGTCCACAGCTGTTCCTTGCAAGACACTGAAAACTTTCAAGAAATAAACTTTGCCTCCCAGCTCCTCCACAGGGTGCAGTCACATGTACACAGGATACATGCCACCTACAGGCATGAAAAAGATGCTTGCTTTCTCCAGAATGGCCAACGGGACTGCTTAGTGGGCTGTAATCCCCAAAGATGTAGCAGGCAGAGTAGAAGTCAAGGGAGAGGCAAAGGGAATGGTTCACGCAAAACTGCTGACATTGAGAGAGAGAGTGGGAAGAAAAGCAGCAAGTGAATTTAAGGAAAGAAAACAGAAGTGTAACCACATTAAATTACGGGCAGGGGAAACAAGGAGAATGATACATCAGTTACAAACTGGAAACAAGAGGTTGTCTTTTATCAAAAGCCAAACTACCTGCACAGCGGTAAATTATTAGAACACAAAATAGTTTCTTCTTTTAGTACAACAAACTGGGAAACAATGCACAATGCAGACATTTAAAAAAAAAAAAAAAAAGCTAGGCGCAGTGGTTCACATCTGTAATCTTAGCACTTTTGGAGGCCAAAGCAGGTAGATCACTTGAGGTCAGGAATTCAATACCAGCCTGGCCAACATGGTGAAACCCCATCTCTACTAAAAATACAAAAACTAGCCAGGCGTGTGCCTGTAGTCCCAGCTACTTGGGAGGCTGAAGCTGGAGAATCACTTGAACCCTAGAGGCAGAGGTTGCAGTGAGCCGAGATTGCACCACTGCACTCCAGCCTGGGCAACAGAGCGAGACCTCATCTGAAAAAAAAAAAGATAAAAATAAAAAAATAAAATGAAATAACACTACATATTGCAAAACAAGACCTTCCCTCCTCAAATCTAACAGACACCATTGTTCTATTTCTGGTGCTTATACAACATCTGTCTCATTTAAAATAACAAAACAAAACAACCTGCAATTCCATCTCAGGCAAGTCTATAATGGAAGTAGCTGATGGATAAAACTCTCCTCATTTTCTCCGCCCCTACTTTAAGGCCAAAGCTTCGGGATTCTCTAAGCCAGGACCCAGGTGAGAGAACAGTCTCCTCTAAATAAAGAACTCTCTTCTCCAGCCTCAGTACTTTGTTGTTTTACATATATTTTATCTCTCCTCTCATGCCCAGTATATGATGGAACCTCAACACACTCTTGTTGACTAGCTAAAGAATCAATCTAATTTGATCTAAAGAATCAAATTTTCATTTTTAACTTTTCACTCAGGAAAAAAAAAATTCTACCTTCCCCTTGGACACTACTTCATCATTCTGGAAGCTCTAGCAGGTAGAGCTTTAATCCATATATTAAAAATATATGGATTCTGCCAGGCACAGTGGCATGTGCCTGTAATCCCAGCTATTTGAGAGGCTGAGGTGGGAGGATCACTTGAGCCCAGGAGTTCAAGACTGTAGTAAGCCATGACTGCACCTGTGAAAAGCCTCTGCACTACAGTCTGAACAACACAGTGATACCTCATCTTTAAATATTAATTAATTAAATTAGGCACAGTGGTTCACACCTGCAACCCAGCACTTTGGGAGGCCAAGGCAGGTTGATCACCTGAGTTCGAGACCAGCCTGGCCAACATGGTGAAACCCCATCTCAACTAAAAATACAAAAATTAGCCAGGCATGGTGGTGTGCATCTGTAATCTCAGCTACTCAAGAGGCTGAGGCACAAGAATCTCTTAAAACACTGGAGGTGGAGGTTACAGTGAGCCAAGATCATGCCACTGCACGCCAGCCTGGGCGACAGAGCAAGACTCTGTCTCAAAAAATAAATAAATAAATATTAATTAACTTTTTAAAAAATTTAAAGAATATGTGTGGATTCTAGAGTCAGGCAAATAATCTTGGGTTTAAATCCCAGGTCTACCATGAGCTATCAATATCCCTTTAGGTAAATGACTCAACCTCAGTTATACGGTTTGGCTGGGTCTCCACCCAAATCTCATCTTGAATTGTAGCTCCAATAATCCCCAGGTGTCATCGGAGGGACGCTGTGGGAGGTAATTGAATCATGGTGGTGGGTTTTCCCATGCTGTTCTCCTGATAGTGAATAAGTCTCAAAGATCTGATGGTTTTACAAAGGGCAGTTCCCCTGCACACACTCTCTTGCCTGCTGCCATGTAAGACATAGCTTTGCTCCTCCTTCACCTTCCACCATGATTGTGAGGCCTCCCTAGCCATGTGGAACTGATACAGACAGTAGACAGGGAAACACTGAGTAGAAGAGGGCGGTTCCCTGGCAAAGTTCCCACTCTCAAGCCTAAAGACCCATGGCCCTAAACGAGGATAGGCGTTTCTGTTTTTGCACCCAAAAAGTTACTTTTTGGACCACGATGCTCCCTATCCTGTACCCATATAAACCCTGAACCCCAGGATCCAGAGCAGACAAGCAGACAAAGAGATGAGACAAGCAGACAGACAGCAAACGATGTGGCAGAGAAAAAGAGAAGAGGAGGAACGTCTGAACACCAAGAGGAGTTGGGCTGGGGGTGGTTGGAGAGGAGTTAGGCCACTGGACAGCCCAACTCCAGGGCAAGATCATCTTCCCATTCCATCCCCTCCTTCCAGATCCCAATCCATCCCACTGAAAGCCACCTCCACCACTCAATAAAACTTCGCATTCATCCTTCAAGCCCATGTGTGACCCGATTCTTCTGGGATGCTGGGCAAGAGCTCAGGATATAGAAAGCTGTCACACTGCACCTCTACCCTTGCAAAAAGGCAGAGGGTTCATTGAACTGGTTAACATTCAAGCCATCTCTGGATGGCAAGGCTAAGAGAGCTTCGTAACACTGTGGCCACAGGCACCCACCCCTAGACACTAGACACTACCGCAGGGCTGGAGCCTATAGTGCTCCCCCAGCTCCTGCCTGTCTGCATGCTCCCCCTTCTGTCAGGGGCAAGCCACACTCCTGTCACACAGCCTAAGGGGATCAGGGAACTCTCCCATTTCAAAACTGTTAAACCTCTTTTTCTTTGTGAATTACCGAGTCTCAGGTATGTGTTTACTAGCAGTGTGAGAACAGACTAATACAGTAAATTGGTACTGCAGAGTGGGGTGCTGCTGTAAAGATACCTGAAAATGTGGAAGCAAATTTGGAAGTGGGTAACAGGCAGAGCTAGGAATCATTTGAAGAGCTCAGAAGAAGACAGGAAAATATGGGAAAGTTTGGAACTTCCTAGAGACTTGGAGGTCTCAGAAGACAGGAAGATGTGGGAAAGTTTGGAACTTCCTAGAGACTTAATGAATGGCTTTGACCAAAATGCTGATAGTGATATAGACAATAAAGTCCGGGCTAAGGTGGTCTCAGATGGAGATAAGGAACTTGTTGGGAACTGGAGTAAAGGTCACTCCTGCTATGCAAAGAGATTGGCAGCATTTTGCCCCTGCCCCAGGGATCTGTGGAACTTTGAACTTGAGAGAGATGATTTGGGGCATCTGGTGGAAGAATATGCTAAGCAGCAAAGTGTTCCAGAGGAAGCAGAGCATAAAAGTTCAGAAAATTTGCAGCCTGGCAATGTGATGGAAAAGAAAACCCCATTTTCTGAGCGGAAATTAAAGCTGGCTGCAGAAATTTGCATAAGTAACAAGGAGCCAAATGTTAATCACCAAGACAATGGGGAAAATGTCTCCAGGGCATGTCACAGAGCTTTGTGGAAGTCCCTCCCATCACAGGCCCAGAGACATAGGAGGAAAAAATGGTTTCCTGAGCCAGGTCCCAGGCCCCTTTGCTATGTGTAGCCCAGGGACTTGGTGCCCTGTGTCCCAGCTGCTCCAGCCATGGCTAAAAGGGACCAAGGTACAGCTTGGGCTATGGCTTCAAAGGATGCAGGCCCCAATCCTTGGCAGCTTCCATGTGGTATTGAGCCTATGGGTACACAAAAGCCAAGAACTGAGGTTTGGGAACCACTGAAATCCAATAGGGCAGTCATTCTCCAGACCCCAGAATGGTAGATCTACTAACAGCTTACACCATGCACCAAATGCTGCAGACACTCAACACCAGCTGTGAAAGCAGCTGGGAGGGGGTCTGTACCCCGCAAAGCCACACAAGCAGAGCTGTCCAAGGTTGTGGGAGCCCACCTCTTGCATCAGCATGACCTGGATGTGAGGCATAAAGTCAAAGGAGATCATTTTGGAACTTTAAGGTTTAGTGACTGCCCTATTGGATTTCAGACTTACATGGGGCCTATAAGTCCCTTTGTTTTGGCCAGTTTCTCTCATTTGGAAAGGGTGTATTTATCCAATGCCTTTACCCCCATTGTATCTAGAAATTAACTAACTTGCTTGTGATTTTACAGGCTCATTGGTGGAAGTGAATTGCCTTGTCTCAGATGAGACTGTGGACTTTTGAGTTAATGCTGAAATGAATTAAGACTTTGCAGGACTGCTGGGAAGGCATGATTGGTTTCAGAATGTGAGGACATGAAACTTGGGAGAAGCCAGGGACAGAATGATATGGTTTGGCTTTGTCCCCACCCAAAAATCATCTTGAATTATAGCTCCCATAATCCCCACATGTCATGGGAGGGACCCAGTGGGAGGTAACTGAATCATGGGGGCAGTTTCCCCCATACTGTTCTCGTGGTAGTTAATAAGTCTCTCAACATTTGATGGTTTTATAAAGGCCAGTTCCCTTGCACACACTAAATTGCCTGCTACCATGTAAGACATGCCTTTGCTCCTCCTTCACCTTCCGCCATGATTGTGAGGCCTCCCCAGCCATGTGGTACTGTGAGTCCACTAAACCTCTTTTTCTTTATAAATTACCCAGTCTCAGGTATGTCTTTATCGGCAGCGTGAGAACGGACTAATACATTCGGTTTCCTCATTCATAAAAACAGAGTGGGGGGGGGGGTGGCAAAGTGGGTCTTAAACTTTTCCTATCTCATGGTACAGGAATAAAGGGGGATAAAATATCTTAGGTGCCTGGTCCAGAAAAGGTAATTATAAATGTCACTTATGTTTCCTTCTCCTCCTAATTTATCCAATAAATGCAAAAACTCTGAGGCACTCACTCTCTTTGCTCTTTATCCACTCATCAAACTTTCCTTGGAGCCTAATTGCATGCCAGATACATAACTTCATAAAACACATGTGGTTGTCTCTGGTCCCGTGGAACTACAGTCACAGGGGAGGGGTCAGAAATGAAAGAGCTCACTGATAAATGAGTGAATGAATTTGGCTAGATTAATAGGAGTGGGCAAAAGGTAGCATGAATAAACACTCCATTTAGGGAAAAAGATAATTAAGCTAAATTCAAAGTACTGAGTGTGAGCGTGGAAGCCAGATCCTGGGAGTTTCTGAAATTCTCTGTGCCTCCCTTTCCTCTTCTACAAAATGGAGATGGTAATAGATGGTAACTCTTTGGGTGAGTGTGAAAAGTAAAGCAACACCCCCCTCCCTCATCCTCACTAACCCAGCATATCAACCAGTTTCCTGAGATGTCCAGATTTCCATTTGGCCTCCAGCCAGCTTGAACAGCCAAACTGCCCTCAAGAAAGCACCCTGAATGTGAGGTCATCCAGGATCCTAGGAATCCATTATACCCACTCCAAAACTAAAAGCCCACAGACCGCGGGGGCAGGACCTGACTAGCTGAAACATGCTGACCAAGCTACCTGAAGCACCTTTGAGGTATGCCCAGGCCTCAGGGTTGTCAAGTAGAAAAACCAGCACCTCCAGCCAGGTGTGTCTCTCTCATAAAGAAAGTTGATTGAAACAGTTTTTTCTGCTTCTGTGTGGCAAGCTCACCCCCAGATGCTTCTGAGAGCACAGCCCTTGCATTCCCACTAGGCCACCTGAGAACCTGGCCTCCCACATCTGGATTCCGCTGAAGCAGCAGCCCTTGGAGAGAAAGGTGAGACTGGACAGTCAAGAAAGGGACAGAAAGTCGACGGCCTGGGAACTACCCCAGCGTGGACAGTTACAGAAGTCACATACCTGTGTGTTCTCACTCCTCACGGGAGGACCGTGCAAAGGCAAACTGCTAGGCAGGTAGACCTCACAGATTCTCTCAGCCGGGCAGTCGGTGAGTCTGTCCGAAGTATTTGAATCTGAAGAGAAAATGTTAAGAAACAAATCCTAGAAAAATATGTCACATATATTCTCCCCACCGAACCAAACAAAAACAATAAAGAAACACTTAAAGTTTATTTTTTAAAATAGGCGCAAGAAGTACTCAAAGTAATAAATAATAACAATAAGTAGAAGAAACGTTACTTCTTAGCCTCACCGTCCTGGACGAGAATCCCCTTCCCACTTGCATGTCGGGCGCTGAGCGCCTAGAGAGAGAGATAGGTCTCCGCCCCTTGCCCCGCCCTAAGGCTGCGGAACGCGGCGCCATCGGGTCGCCATGGAAACCGCGGCTGGTGGGCGGATCCCGGGGAGGCTGGCTGGGTCTGGCTACCCTCGCGACACCGGAGATGCAGCTGGAGGCTGAGCGAACGCAGAGGGAAGAGAGCAAGTCCTGGGTCTCTCGACTTGCAAGGGCTTGGCCCCTGACCCGGGTCTGGGAAAGTGAAACAGAAAGTCGCCTCCCAGCGCAGAATATTCAAATTTGCGAGATGATCAGAATCACGCTGATTTAAAACCCAAACCCTCCCTTGTTTCCCATTCCTGCCCTGCTAAATCAAAATCTCCCAACCAGGACCCGGAATCTGGATTTAACCAGGGGCTGTTTATAGAGGCTAGACGTTGGTAGATAAGATGTTCGCCTATTCTTATTTCTCAACGCCATACCACCACTCCGTAATGGTAAAAGAATCTGCACCCCAATATCCTCCCCAGCGGCTCTGAAATGGAGTCCCTGAAGCTGGAAATGCGGAGCCCATTCATCTCCTTGCAATACTTCAAGGTGTGAGCTGATTGGAAGCGTCGCTGCTTCTTGTGGCTTTCCCACTAGGGGGCAGCCTCGTCCTTCGCTCCTCTTCCTTCCGCAAAGCAGTAGCCCACATTGTGGTTTCTAGCGAATTCCGGCTGCAGCCTGGTTAATAATATAAGCACTTCTAGAAAGCGGAGCTTGGATGCAGAGCCGAGCCTAGGGCTGTACGTGGAAGAAGCTCTCAGCCCCAATTCCTGGTTTACAGTTAGGGTTCAGAACAAAGAATCCAAGCTTGTAAAGCAATAATGTTCCCCTTGAGGATAATACACGTGAACTGAAGGGCACGTTTCTCAGCCCCCTGAGATTTATCTTTTATTGGGCAATCAGGTGGGACTTCAGGATTGATGCATCAAGCTCTAGCCTTGGCAGCACCCTGGATAACTATGAGCCTCACCTGACCACCATCAGAAGGCAGCGTGATGGTGAGACAGGACTCGCTTCTGCACTAATCGGGATCACCATAGCTTCAATGGCTATAAAATCAGGACCTGTCATATCTGCGTAGCCTCTCTTAGAGGTTTACGGGACGCTCAGCTCAATAGAGTGGGATAATCTATGGGTCTCTAATACCTTATGCATTTACTATGCCTTATTTTGATAACCTGTTTATAGGTCTGACTTCTATTATTTCATATATAGGCATTGTCAACTTAAAATCTTGAGATCTTAAATTTGGAGAGGAGACTTTATTTCTTACAAGAAGTTGCAGCTTGCAGGGTGGCCATCCTGACATGGGGAAGTTAGCCTCTGGCAGAGGACAATAGCAGGCATTTCAGAGGAAAAAAGGGAGAGGTTGAGATTTATGCCCAAGGAAATTAGGTATACATACATATTCAGTAGGTTATAGGAGGATCTTACGAATATTTGTGAGTCAACATATATAAACAGAATGAACATGTATGTAACATAAAACCCATGTTTACTTTGGGGTGGAGACAACATTAAGATACAGTAAAATTTAGACCACACACATCAAAAGGTGAAGCAGGGACATGAAAGTAATCAATGCTCAGCCTCTATAAATCAGCCAGAACCGGCTTGTGGTCTCTTAGAAGAAAGTTACTGAAATCAGTCTCTTGTCCAGTCAAGAGCTGTAATATGCTTTGTGGAGCAGGAGGTCAGTTAGTCAGTGTCTGGTGGTTGGTGAGCTGCAATTGTTTCAATATTGCTTATCTGGAGACCGGTGCTTGTTTGCTGGTAGAGAAAAAGAAAAACCTTGAGGCAGTTAGAACATAGTTTATTCTTTAACTGTAGGGGCTGTAGGACTTAACCTTTGTCTACCACCGCCTTCGGTCTTGTTTATAATTTGGTATCTTGTTACCACAGAGAGTCCATTCGGTCAGCTTATGATCTCTATTTTAGCAGCATATAGTAAGAGCAGCTTTTTCTATATTCGCATAGAATGCACTTCCTCCAATTCAAACTTCCGAATCATGAATTATTGCTGAAAGGAGGGGAAGGGGCTGAGAAGGTTAGGACCAAGTTAGCAGACCACAGTACATCCTTTGGGATAATAAATGTTGTTTTACATAAGAAAGAGACCCACGGTCAAATAAGTGTGTAAAATACTAGATTAAATGTATTTCTTTTTTTTTTTTTTTTTTTTTTGAGACGGAGTCTCGCTCTGTCGCCCAGGCTGGAGTGCTGTGGCCGGATTTACTACAGGATATTTTTCAGAAATTTTAGAAAGCAAATATATATTGTGACTCTTCAAGTTAAAGCTACACTTACAGCATTTCTCACATTTATTTCCCATGAAAACTTTTTTTTCCACAGTGACTTGCAGAGCAACTATTCCACAGAACGTACTTTGGAAAACACTAAACTGGAATACCAATGACCTCCCCAAGAAGTCTCCATAAGTTAGAATGGTAGACAGCTGTTGGACACGTCTGGTTTTTCAATGTGGCAAAATATTTGGGGCTGTCTTCTTCAGGAGGGGGATGGGAGTGGCCTTTTGAAACAGAGTAAAGAATTAATTTGACAAGGAGGACACACTTACATTATGTTTCAGATGCTCGACATTATTTAATTCTCAAAATTGTTCTCTCAAATAGATACCGGTTATCCCCACTTTATAAGCAACAAAACTGACATTCACGAATTAGTCAAATGCCACCTCCAAGCTCGCATAGCCAGGAAGTGATAGCACTGATATTTGGAGCCAAATCTTCTTTAGTATAGTACAGTGAAGAACCCAAGCCCAGTAGCAGGGCAGCCAGCAGGGGCTCTGGAAGAACTGATTTTGTTTTCATGGTCACTAGAGTAGTTAATAATGAGGATTGAGAGTAGCAGGTAGTCTGCTCTCAAATAGTGAGCAGAAGAAAGTCCCCAGTATCATCTTTTGATGATGGGCAGGGGATAATCCTTCTTTGAAAGATATACGGTCAGGAAAAATTGGGAAATTCGTTTTGCTAGAAGCTCAGTTGCAAATACAGAATACTCAAAGATGTTGTGGGTTCAGGTTCCAGACCACTGCAATAAAGTGACTGTCACAATAAAGCAAGTCACACAAATGTTATGTTTTCCCAGTGCACATAAAAGTTACATTTACATGATACTGTAGTTTTTTTAAGTGTGCGGTAGCGTCATGTCTAAAAAAAGTACATACTTTAATTTAAAAGTAATGTCCTGCTAAAAAATGCTAATGATCATCTGAGACTTCAGTGAGTCATAATCTTTTTGCTGGTGGGGGGTCTTGCCTCAATATTGATGGCTGCTGACTGATTATCAGAGTGGTGGTTGCTAGAAGTTGGAGCAGCTGTGGCAATTTCTTAAATAAGACAACAATGAAGTTTGTTTCAGCTATTGAATCTTCCTTTTATGAAAGATTTCTGTGTTTGATAGCATTTTGCCCACAGTATAAATTCTTCAAAATTGGAGTCGATCCTCCCAAATTGTACCACTGCTGTATCAATTAGGTTTGTTGTCATTTCAACAATGTTCACAGCACCCTCACCAGGATTCCATCTCAACAAACCGTTTCCTTTGCTTATATAGAAGAAGCAACTCCTCATCTGTTCAAGTTTTGTCATGAGATAGCTGCAGTGCAGTCGCATCTTCAGGCTCCACTTGTCATTCTAGTTTCCTCACTATTTCTAACACATCTGCAGTGCTTGTCCCCGCTGAAGTCTTGAACCCAAAGTCATCCAGTATGGTTGGAATCCACTTCTTCCAAATTTATGTTAATGTTGACAGTTTGATCTCCTCTCATGAATCACAAGTGTTCATTTTTATTGTTACTATTTTATTTTGTTTGAGATTCAGGAGTACATGTGTAGGTTTGTTACATGGAGGGATTTTGCATAATGGTGAAATTTGGGCTTCTAGTGAACAAATCACCCAAATATTGAACATTCTAACCAATAGGTATAAACCATGAAATCAACCCTCACCAACCCCTCATCCACCCTCCCCCATTTTAGAATCCCTAGTGTTTGCTGTTTCCAACTTTATGTCCGTGTGTACCATTGTTTAGCTCCCACTTGTAAGTGAGAAGACACAGTATTTAATTTTCTGTTTCTGAGTTATTTCACCTAGGATAATGGCCTCCAGCTCCATCCATATTGCTGCAAAGGGCATAAGTTCATTCTTTTAAAAGGCTACATAGTATTCCATGGTTTGTATATACCACATTTTCTTTATCCAATCAAACATTGATGGACACTTAGGTTGATTCCATGACTTTGCTATTGATGAACATACATGTTCTCAATGGCATCTAGAATGGTAAATCCTTTCCAGAAGGTTTCCATTTATCCAGATCCATCAGCAGAATCACTATCCATGGCAACTAGACCCTTCCAAAGTTTATTTATTAAACAGTAAGAATTGGAAGTAAAAATTACTCCTTAATCAATGGGCTGCAGAATGGATGTGATGTTAGCAGGCAAGAAAACCACATTGATCTCCTTGTACATCTGCCTCAGAGCTCTTGGGTAACCAAGTGCATTGTCAATTAACAGTAATATTTTGAAAGAAATCTTTTCTGAGCAGTAGGTCTCAACAGTGTGCTTAAAATATTCAGTAAGACACGATGAAAACAGATGTGCTGTCTTCCTGGCTTTATTGTTCCATTTATAGAGCACAGGCAGAGCAAATTTAGCATAATTCTTCAGGGCCCTAGGATTTTCTAAATGGTAAATGGACATTGGATCCAACTTAAGGTCACCATCTGCATTAGCCTCTAACAAGAGAGTCAGCCTGTCCTCTGAAGGTTTGAAATCAGGTATTGATTTCTCCTCTCTACCTGTGAAAGTTCTAGATAGCATCTTCTTCCAGTAGATGACTGTTTTGTTTACATTGAAAATCAGTTGTGTAGTGTAGCCACCTTCATCAATGATCTTAGCTAGCAATCAATAACACTTGCTGCTTCACCTTGCACATTTATGTTATGGAGGCTGCTTCTTCGGCTTCATGAATCAAACCATTGTTGGCTTTCAACTTTTCTTCTGCAACTTCTGCACCCCTCTCAGCCTTCATAGAATTGAAAATCTAGGTCCTTGCTCTGGATCATGTTTGGCTTAAGGCAATGTTGTGGCTGGTTTGACCTTCTATCCAAAACTCTAAAACTTTTTCCATCTCAGCAGTAAGGCTGTTTTGCCTTCTTATCATGCGTATGTTCACTGGAGTAGCACTTGCAATTTTCTTTAAGAACTTTTTCTTCACATTCACAACTTGGCTAACTGGTGCAAGAGGCCTAGCTATTGGCCTATCTCAGTTTTCAACATGTCTTCACCACTAGGCCTAATCATTTCTAGCTTTTGTTTCAAAGTGAGAGATGTGTAACTCTTCCTTTCACTTGAACACTTAGAGAGGTCATTGTAGGGTAATTGCTTGGCCTAATTTCAATATTGCTGTGTCTCAAGGAATAGGGAGCCCTGGGGCAAAGGAGAAAGATGGGGGGACAGCTGGCAGCTGCTCAGTGAGGCAGTCAAGACACATACAACATTTACTAATTAAGTTCACTGTCTTCTGTGGGTTTGGTTCGTGGTTCCCCAAAACGACTACAATGGAACATCAAAGATCATTGATCACAGACAACCATAACAGATGTAATAGTAATGAGAAAGTTTGAAATATTGTGAGAATTACCAAAATGTGACCCAAAGACACCAAGTGAGTACATGCTATTGGAAAAATGGCGCCGACAGACTTGTTGATGCAGGGTGTGCCTTCAAAGTAAAAAACAACAATATCTGCAAAGCACAATAAAGCAGAGCACAGTGGAATGAAGTATGTCTCTAAAGGAAACCTGTATGCAAGCAAGAGGCAGAGATCAAAGGGAGTCAGTCCTACTTAAATAGAAAGTAATGTCTAAGAAGAAGATAGGGCACGTGCCTTTCTCTTGTCCTTGGAGCTATTTATGGAACACCCCGCTGGAGGAACATAGACTCTTTCCTTCAAGCTAGAATTAGCATGTCTGCAAAAGGATTTAGGTGATCTGCTGCTAGTGGAGGAGTAGGGCAGTCCACGTGGACTCCCATGAAGGGAGCAATTTGCACCCAAGTTAAATTTGATCTGGACACGATAAGCCAAACTTTTGGAAACTTAATCCTTTGGCAGGACCTGTGGGTTAGGGGCCCAACACCTGATGGGCATGCTGTTTAGAGAAGCCAAAAATCAGCAGTTGAAAAGAGAAACTGACTTTTGTTGTGGTTAGAACTAAAGCAATGGACCATGCCAAGAGGCCCATGGGATGGCCAATAGCTAGTCAGGGACAGGATTCTGAGTCTGTGTGTCAGAAGAATTGGATGCTGGCAGCCAACTAGGATACATAAAATAGTAGAATGGAGAGAAGTCATGCGCCAGAGTAGGGTCTTCCTAAAATGAGAGCCTCTCCAGCCATCGGGGAGGTTAGAGGTAGGCATTTGGTAGCAGCAAAAAAATACAGACAGGTGTATTTCTATTGTGAAAAACTATAAGGCAGAACACTCTGAGAGGCCCTCTGCTTAGTCTTTCTGCCCCACATTGAAGGACTTAACATTATTCTAATTCTGAAAAATTAAAATCCAAAGTTAGCATTGGTTATTCCTGGGGAGTAAGATTATGGGCGGTTTTTATTTTACTCTTTGTAACTTTCTTTATCAATTCTTTATCAAGGTTACTGCCATGGATTTGGATTCTTTTCATCATCAATTGTTTTAACTGGAAGAAGGCAGAGCCTTTTTTTGTAATGAAAGACCCAAACGAAGTGAATTTTAGAGAATAAGTGATACAAATGTCTGGCCTTTTAGAGTGTGTGTGTGTGTGTGTGTGTGTGTGTGTACACATACATAGAAAGAGAGAGAAGAAAAAAACAGGCAAAGAACATTGCACTTCAGGAAGACTTAGCACAGCCCAGAGAAACTATCCCATGGAAGAGGAAGGAAGTTTCAGGGCTGGTTGAACCCTCTGAAAAAGTGCCAGTAGGGAAAAATATTTGAAGATGGCCTTGGCTATGTTTTCTATTCTATGGTCTTCTATATCACTTCTCCAACTCATGGGAACCAACTCACACAGCCAAGATACAGAAGCTAATTTTGACTATGCTCTCTATCCCCCTAAATTCCCTCCTTTGGTACATCCCCTTTTCAAAAACCTTCCCTGTAGTTCCTTCTACTTAAAGCCACTTCCTCCACCAAAGAATACGTTTACCAAGTTCCTTGTTCAAGGCAGGGAAACCTTTATACAATATCTTTCCTACGCCCCATAGTTGACTGAATCTCTGAGACCCAGGATTAGCCTTCTACCATCAATCCTGACCACATGCTCAGCAGCATGGTGGTCACTGGAATAGGAACCACTGGAATGTCCCTGGCACCTGTTGCCCTAGCTTGGGCCTTCCTTCCCTCCTTCAGATAGCTCTCTCACCCCCACTCCCCATCTCCTCTGCAGCTCAACTTAAAGGCCAGAGCAGGTGAGGTCTGCAACAGCGCCCCAGTGGATAGATCTGAAAACTGGAGGGTACAAAGGCTTCTCTGCCCCCTGACCCACATAATCCACTACCTAATTGACCCTCACTCTGTGGACAGAAGGCCTATCTGGCTACTGCAGCTTCCCCAATACCACTCATGTCTATTCTGCCTCTCTCCCGGCTTCCTCCTGCTCTTCTGTACTTTGTGCTCAGGAGGGCTTTCCTGTCTGTTCGGTCCACAATGGCCCCTTTCTGTTCTTCAGACATTCCATCATGCTCCCCCTCAACCCTGGATGCCAGTCCTCCACATGCCCACACAGTTAACTCCTGCACCCCCAAGGTATTTTTCAACCCTCACCCCTGACTTCCGGCATCCCCCATTTTGGAATCCCCAGTGTCTATTGTTTACAACTTTATGTCCATGTGTACGCATTGTATATCTCCCACTTATAAATGAGAACATACAGTATTTGATTTTCTGTTTCTGAGTTATTTTACTTAGAATCATGGTCTCTAGCTCACTGAAAAAGTGAGACCTCCCCAACCACATGCCCCAGCACTTCTCTTCCCATCCTCACTTATTTCTCTTTTGCATTTATCACTATCTGATACTTTTCTTGTGTGTGTGTGTGTGTGTGTGTTTTTTTTTTTTTTTTGAGGCGGAGTCTCGCTCAGTGGCCCAGGCTGGAGTGCAGTGGCGTGATCTCGGCTCACTGCAAGCTCCGTCTCCCGGGTTCACGCCATTCTCCTGCCTCAGCCTCCCAAGTAGCTGGGACTACAGGTGCCCGCCGCCACGCCTGGCTAATTTTTTGCATTTTTAGTAAAGACGGAGTTTCACCGTGTTAGCCAGGATGGTCTCGCTCTCCTGACCTCGTGATCCGCCCGCCTCAGCCTCCCAAAGTGCTGGGATTACAGGCGTGAGTCGCCGCGCCTGGCCATATATATATATAAGCCCATAGCAGTGCTTGTTCACTGCTAAAAGTTTTGCACCCTTTTGGGCACAGAGTAGGTGCTTATTCAGTGTGGGTTGATGACTGCAGGATGAATGAATGCCTACAGGGGTAAATGGATTTGGATTCTGTTCTAAGAACAAAAGCATTTCCAGGTTCAAGTACCTGACTTGCAAATGACTTTTGGAATAAATTTTTTGGAGATTGGATACTGTCTGTTATAAAGAGTTATTCAAGTCCAAGGTATCAGATCTTTTCCAACACTTGCTTGTTAATCCTTGAAAGCACACATGAAAGCAGCAGCCCTAGGTCCTTTACTGTCAGCAGCTGAGTGTGTGAGCCTTGCCCAGCTTCTGATCTTTGATCCTCACATTTTGTTTGTACTTTTCACTCAGTTTCACACAGTGACACTGACTGCCAGGTAACTGTCTCTCAGGACATTTGTGCTTTGAGTCTGTGCAACTCTGGACCATCTCTACAGGCTAAAAGATATGCCTGTTGATAAGAGGAGGAGCCCTGCAGCAGGAGTCCAGTGCCAGCTGACCTGGAAGCAACCTGATCTCCAGAAAACATCCCCGGTATACTCAAATGGGCCTTCCAGATGAGCCCTGTAAGGATATGCGTGATAGCAAAAGCTCAGGAGCAAGCTCCATGCACAGCCTTTTCATGTTACTGTTGTTCTTAACTTTTGACTTATTCTTTTTAGGGATCAGCCTTTCTTTGACTATGAACCTAAACAAAAGAAAGAGAAGTTTCTTGGGCCCCTAAAAACAAGTCATAATGCTTTCTGAAACTGAGTCTCTTCTTGTGCTTCTGAAAACTGAGTCTTAGTGCAAAGAAATCCCTCTGTATTTTCTTAATTTCCATCTTGATTCTCAATTTTGAAGATAAAATAGCTGTTGCTTTGTGTCTGTGCAGAGTGTGGCAAAAAGAGAGGAAACAGAAAAAGATCAAAGGACCTTCTCACTCACCTTTAAAATCTCTTTTCCTTAAGGTATCCTTGAATATCTCTCTTAATTGTGCCCTAAAACATTTTCTCTGCAACTGATGCTATCCAGCCAGTGGTTTTTTAGTAGCACCTGTAATTCAAATGCATATAATCCAGAATCCAGCCCTAACTTCTCACCTGAGTTTCTTGTCCAACTAAACATCCCACAGGTACTTCAGACTCACTAGATCCAAGTCTAACTCATTATCTTTGCACCAAAACAATATTTTTTAATTAAAATTTTAAAAAATTATAAATAAAAAAGGCTAGCTGTATTGGAATGGAGCCTGGCTAATGACCTTGTCTTTTCCCACTCACCCAAACTAAGCATTTAAAAACCAAACTTGACTCCCCACTCTGGCTTTATGCAAATTCCATCAGCCGCTGAGTCACTGTTTGACCCCACTCCAAGCTTCCAAACCTTCTCAGCAACCATGCTGATATCAAGACTGGGTCCTGTGGAGTATCTAATATATGTGACACCTGGAGGAGTCATTCTTTAACACCTCCAACGACAAAATTGTTTTCAATAATGGCCATGAGTATGATGAAAATTATGTCTTTATAATACATGTAATTCACAATATCATACATAATTATAGATTATATGTATACACAATATAGATTATATATATACATATATATGTGTATGTATGTACACAAATAATGCTCAGAAAAACAAAGCAGTGAAAATGTTCTTTTAAACTAAATATGTATAATCTTATATATAATTATATAAGTTTTTAAAATAATGAAAAGGAAACGCTCACAACCATTTTTTATTAATTTTTATATCTACTGAAATGGCTGAACTTTGATCCTTTGGTTACAGTCTGATATATTAATATTTACATAAGTGACAGTCAATAACTAGGTTTTAATAAAACTAAAATGTCTGCAGAGGTATAGTTTAGGCAATCACTTTTTAAATTTTTTAAATGAAATGGACTCTTGCTATGATGTGCAGGCTGATCTTAAACTCCTGAGCTCAAGCCGTGCTCCCACCTCCGCCTCCCAAAGTGCTGGGATTACAGGCATGAGCCACTGCGCCCGACCTAATTTAGGCAATTACTAATGTGAGATTTTGTTTTATTATTTGTTCTTTTGTTTGAAGACAAATAATTAATTAACAACTGAAAAGAATACATTGCAATTTTAAAATGTTATTCATATTCAGAAAATATTTCATGTATGAAATAAAATTTGCACTTATAAAACAAAAATATTACACTTCACAGTTGGCAAACATTTTAAATTTTAAATTAAAAAGTTTTTAAATTGTGATTGGGTCACACTGAATGGTGAAATTAAATGAATTCAAATCCTCTTTCTTCATCTTTGCAATCACTGTGCTATCATTGTTTCTTTCTAATCTACATAGAAATATGTCTCACCACAGGGGTTGAAGACTCAACTGCACCCAAAGCAAGATCCAGTGTTCCCAAACTGTTAGAAGCTCTTGAAATGGATGTGGGTAGCCAAGGCTATTGTGCCAAGGGTTCTTAGAATCAACTTCCACATAGAACATTTATCAAAAGATAAATAGCACAGGACAGAGGACCAGAAAAAAGAAAGTCACGTAGAGAAAGAAATCAGGAGACCTTGCATTTGTAACTTGACTATACGTTTGCAATATACTCCCTACTTCGAACAATTTAGTAAAAAACATTTCTTTCTTACAAACACAGTTTCCTCCTGAAAGGAATTTTGATGTATTCTATTTTCTGATGTCTTACTATTTTGGATGTATATCCACGTTATAGGTAACAAGATGTTTTGTTTATAAATAAATGTAGAAGAAAAATAGATTTTTTTAGAAGCAAATTCTCGTTGTTGTTATATCTTTCAAAACTTCCAAATCCAATTTTGTTGTGCATTGCCACCACGACGCTATTGCTTCCGTAGAACAGGATGCCCTCAAAGAGTGAAAGGGTTACCATGAGTCTAGAACGACCTGGAGGTGCCAGATTATGCGCTTAACTCCTAGCATTTCTCAAGCAGTTACTACATGTCCAAGACTCTGCTAAGGGATTTGCAAATTCTAACTTATTTTTAAATCCCACAACAGCTCTGAGGTAAGTGCTGTAAACATAATTTTGAAGATGAGGATGTCAAGAATTCAAGAGATTAAATGAGTTACCTGAAGTTACACCTAAGAAGAACAACAAAGCTGAGACCGGAGCCGAGGCCATCTGGCTGAAGACCCTGAGCTCTTAGCCATCATATTACACTGACTTTCTGTTCCAGATATGCCAGCTACTTCTATCTTTATATCAGTATCTCCTAGGCAGCAATTTTATACTCTGGCCTTTTGTCATTTTTACAGAAGCACTAATAATGATGCACACAATTATTTTGTGCAAAAAAATCAAAATTTTTGTTTTAATAGTTTTTATTAAAATATTAATAGTTCATGATAAAATATTAATAGTTACTTCATAATAGCTTAAGTAACTATTAAATATACAAGATAAAAATGTATTAGAAGTAAATATCAATGGTATAAATCAAATTATTTGCTCTTTATGGACAAATATTACTTATTGCTAAAATAAAACTGGGTTCAGCATTATCTGTTTTTCATTTTGATAGAATTAAGTACTGACAAAACTTGCTGACAAATAGAAATGGAAAGGCTCTTGGTTATAATAAAGCTACTCAACTCATACTCCTCATAAAATATGTCAAAAAATATACATAGTGAACTACAACAAATATGATTTTTGCTAACAGCTTTGTTGAGCTATAAGTAACATGCCATAAATAATGCATAAAGTTCATTGGTGTTTGTTCACAGAGTCATGCGACCATCCACAACTACGTAACTTAAAAAAAATTTATCACCCAAAAAAGAAACTCTGTACTTATTAGCAGTCATTCTTCATTCTCCCTACCCATGGAAATCAGGAATCTACTTCCTGTCTGCATAGATTTGCCTATTCTGGACATTTTATATAAATCAAATCATGCAATAGATGGCCTTTTGCTTTTGGCTTCTTTTACTTAGCATAATGTTTTCAAAGTTCATCCATGGTGTAGTATGTACCAATACTTTATTCATTTTTGTGGAATGGATACACCACGTTTGTTTATCCAGTTTATGAATTGATGGACATATGGGTTGTTTCCTCTCTTGTGCTATTATGAAAAGTGCTGCTATGAAAATTACCCATTTTTGTGTGTAAATATATGTTTTGTTCTCTTGAGTATATACCTAAGAGTGGAATTGCTGGCTTGTATGGTAACCTTATGCTTAACTTTTTGAAGAACTGCCAAACAGTTTTCCAAAGTAGCTGCACAATTTTATATTTTTCCAGGAATATATGAGGGTTTCAATTTCTCCACATCCTCACCAACACTTTGTGGCCTGTCTTTTTATTATAGCCATTCTTGTGGGTGTAAGGTGGAATCTCACTGTGGCACGGATTTGCATCTCTTTAATGACTAATGATATTGGACATCTTTTCGTGTGCTTACCATCCATTTGTATATTTCCTTTACCAAAATGTCTATTGTGATAACTTTGCCTACTTTTTATTTAAGTATTCTTTTATAATATGGGTGCAAATTCCTCATCGGAAATATAATTTAAAAATATTTTCATCCCTTTGGTGTTTTGTCTTTTCACTTTTCTCAATGGTGTCTTTTAAAGCACAAATGTTTTTTAATTTATCTATTACTATCCAATTTACCTATTTTTTATTTTGTCACTAGTACTTTTGCTGTCCTTAGAAACCATCCTCTCTAATCAAAGGTTATAAAGATCTAATCTTATGCTTCTTCTAAAAGTTTTGAAATTTTATTACACACAAGGTCTATAATTTATTTTGTTAATTTGTGTATACAGTGTGAGAAATTGGTCCAACTTTATGATTTTGCTCGTAGATACCAGTTTTTGAAAAGACTATTCTTTCCCCTTAGAATTGTCTTGGCATCTTGTTCACTATCAATTGCTCACAAATACATAGTTTTATTTCTGGACTCTCAGTTTTATTTTATGGATGTTTATGTCTATCCTGATGTTGGTACCACACTGTCATGATTACTGCAGCTTTGCATTAGGTTCTGAAATTGGGAAGTGCAAGTCCTTCAACTTTGTTCTTTTTCAAGATTATTTTGGTTAGTCTGGACCTTTTGCATTTCCATATAAAATTTTAGGACCAGTTTGTCAATTTCTACAAAACAGGAAGCTGACATCTGCGAGGGATTGCCTTGAATCTGAAAATCAATTTCAGGAGTATTGCTATCTTAACAATATTAAGTTTTCCATCCATGAACAGGTGATGTCTTTTCATTTGTTTAGGTCTTCTTTTTTTCAGTGAAGTTTTGTTGTTCACAATGTACAAGTCTCGTTACAGTCAGCAGCTAGTCAGACACGAACAGGGCAGGAGACACCAGGAATGTCAAGCAAACATCAGGTGACGGTCAGGCGGTTCTTACTGTCTTTCTAAAATAATCGGTCACAGCCAGCACTAGGGAAAGACAATTTCCCAATAGATAGAAAAACCTGAAACTGGCGATCAGCAGCTTCCTAAAAAGATCTCAGGAGTTGGGCAAGAGGGCTCAATCATGCACAATAAGAGACAAAATGGTGGAGTTTAACGGGTACATGACCTTCCTCTAGAAACTGGTAAGGGAATGCCTCAAGTGAACATGTGTGCAATTTCAGTAAACACACTGCACATGCAGCCACACTGTGCATGCAGATAGCTCAGCCCAAGGGAAGAATCAGGGGAGAAGTAATGCAAGACCCCAGAAGCACACCAATGTATAAAACCCCAAGTCAAAATGTCAAACAGTGCACTTGATCTCGCAAGTCCCCGGCTGGGCCGTCTTCCAAGTGTACTTTACTTCCTGTCATTCCTGCTGTAAAGCTTTTAAATAAACTGTCACTCCTGCCCTAAATCTTGCTAGGTCTCTGGCTCAGTTAATTCAAGTATGATCACTGTGGAGTTTTCAGAGTCTTTACTAGATTGAGGATTTTTTTTCTATTCATAGTTTATTGTTTTTTTAAATTGTGAAAGAGTGTTGGATTTTGTCAAGTGCATTCTCCACATCTATTGAGAGGATCATGCAATTTTTGTCCTTTATTCTACTAACATGGTATATTTCACTGACTGACTTTCATGTGTTAAACAGCCTTGCATTCCTGGGATAAATCCCACTTGATCAAGGTATATAATCCTTCCCATATGTTGCTGGATTTAGTTCAATTATAATTTTTTTCTTAGGGATTTTTTTCATCTATAGTCACAGGATACATTGGTCTGCACTTTTGTTTTCTTGTAATATCTTAGGTTTTGGCATCAGAGTGATACTGACCTCAGAGCACAGGGAATTGCCCCCCCCCCCTTCTGTTTTTGGCAGTTTGCGAAGTGCTGTTTGTTTTTTAAAAGTTTGGTATAATTCACCAGTGTAGCTATCATCACCCGCACTTTTCGCTGAAGAAATAATTTTGTTATTACTAATTCAATCTTTTACTTGTTCTAGATCTATTGCAGTTTTCCATCTCTTTGTAAGTTAGTTTAGTTTGTGTCCCTCAAGAAGTTTTTCTGTTTTGTCTAGGTTAGATAAATTGTTAATATACAACTTTTCATCATGTTTCCTTATATTCCTTTTTATTTCTGGAAGGTCTATAATGGCATCCTCTATTTCATTTCTGGTTTTAGTAAGTTTAATACTCTCTTTTTACCTTAGTTAATCTAGCTAAAGGCTTGTTCATTTCATTGACATTTTTCACTTTAAAGAACAAACTTTTGGTTTTATAGATTTTACCCATTGTTTTTCTATTCTCTTAATCCCTAATGTAACAAAATTGAGAGGTGGGACCTTTAAAAGCTGATTTGGTCCTGAGGGCTCTGTTCTCAGGAATATATTCATGTTGTTATCAAAGGAGTGGTTTCCTGATAAAAGGATGAGTTGGTCCCTGTTCCCTTCTCTGTCTCTCATCTGTGTGATGCCTTCAACCATGCTGTGATGCAGCAAGAAGGCCCTCAACAGATGTGTCCCCTCAATATTGAACTTCCCACTTGATCACGGTATATAATCCTTCCCACATGTTTCTGGATTCAGTTTGCTGAGTTCAGCCTCCAGAACCATGAGCCAATAAATTTCTGTTCTGTATACATTACCCACTCTCAGGTATTCTGTTATAGCAGCATAAAATGGACTAAGATAAGGAAGTGCTCTGCTCCACAAAGTCATTCAAGGTTCTAAGTTTCTGGCAGCTCTGACATCCTCAACTGGGAGCTTAAAGGTCACTACAAGTGTTGACATTTAGTGACAGATGGAGGCTGACAACTAGCTAAAGGCTTGGAGGCAATAAAATTACTTACCAAATTCTATTGGCCAAGACTCAGGGATATAGCCATATCGAACTAAATAGGGTGGGGGAGAACTTGGAAATGTAGTCTAATCTTATGGCAGGAAGAAGAGGAAATAGTTTTGATGATTAGCTGCCAGCCTCTGCCATAAGAAATTTGCAGAATTGGGGGATTTGGAGTGAAATGTGTACAATGTATCTCCAGGCCTCTTGAGACAGGCAGAGATGTGGGAACATCTGACCCGTTGGGGCAGACTTTCTGAAAGGCAGCTTTTTAGTTGTGATTCCTTGCACTCATTGATCGTATTTGGTTCACATTACAGTTTATGTTCTGGGAAGAGTGTGCATGGAACATTTGGCTTTAAACAAATGCCCAGAAGACTGACACTTCTCATTATAGATGATCAAGTTGACTTTCTGTGAAACTAAGTCTTCAGTGTATTTAGTGTAAGTCAGTTGCTCATAGTTAAGCTGCTCATTAGTGTTCTGTATGCACAGATCATAAATGCTAAATTCAGCAGTATGAATGTAAAAATAGCATTGAGATTATTCTGTCTTCCTACCTCACATTAAACAAGAAATTAAGTATTATTAATTGTAAACAAATTGAGTCTGGGTGCAGTGGCTCATGCCTATAATCCCAGCACTTTGAGAGGCCAAAGTGGGTGGCTCACTTGAGGTCAGGAGTTCGAGATCATCCTGGCCAGCATGGTGAAATCCTGGTCTACTAAAAATACTAAAATTAGCTGGGCATGGTGGCATGTGCCTGTAATCCTAGCTACTGAGGAGGCTGAGGCATGAGAATCGCTTGAACCTGGGAGGCAGAGGTTGCAGTTAGCCAAGATCATACCAATGCACTCCAGTCTGGAGAACAGAGCGAGACTCTGTCTCAAAAAACAAACAAACAACAACAACAACAAAAAACCCCAAATTGAGTATGTAGCATTAACGCCAGAAGGTTCACACAAAATACTCTTCTCTGTAATTTATAATCTCATATCAAAACACGATGTCATGAATTTTGGTAAATTTTAATCTGACTCTTGATGGGAAGTAGAACAACTGTAGAGCAACAATTCTTCTCTATTTTATTTTGTCAACACTATAGAGAAACATACTAGAGGAGTTGTTGAGAGAAGGTATCTAGTCAATCAGGCAAAGTCTTACAGGTCAAGTGCCTGGAACAGTCCTAGTTAACACCTGTTGCTATGACATCGCCATTAAAACCATCCCCTTTTACTCCCAAAAGAGTTCAGGTTTGAATGATAAATTATATGGTAACCCTATGAGCTGGGAGCAGTGCCTTTATGTGGCCCCCCCGCCTTCAGGGTCTGGTTCACAACCTGGCAGAACCAGAAAATCAGTGTGTCAGGAAACTCAGGCTGATTGAGGAGAGGAAGGGAGTTGATTCACACCAAGGAAATTCTAAGAAGACTGATGCTTAAATCAGAACACAAACTTCCTAACTTATGAAGAATGTAGCTGCCAAGGGAAGTAGAAACTAATGTTAGTTTGTGTGTTCTCACCCTTGAAGGGTGGTCTCCTTGGAAAGACAATGATCATAATCATAAGTCTGTGGGTGAGAGGAACCAGGCAATGGGTGTTTTCTGGAGAAGCTGCTAGAATTTGCAAGCCATGTTTCAGTACTTGGTACCCAAAGACAGCATACATTTGTCCTACTAACAGTTTTCCTTTATAACAATGAAAATGGCCTCAGTTCCCTTTCCAGAGAGATATTTGGAATAAGTATCAGCTAAAGGTAAAGAATAGGGATGTGTGATTCCAACCAACCTTCTGTTCTTTACTAATAATAACTGATAAGCTCTCTCACCCATTGGCAAGAACTGTCAGGGCTGATGTCAGTGGCAGACCATCCCCTGATGCCTGAGGTTCAGCCAGCAGCATCCTTCTCCACTGTCTCCTTGCTTGTAACATTGGAGGTTGCAGAGATCCAAAATATTCACCACCATCCCTGCACCACCCCAGTTCCTAGTAGATAATAGATACAATGGCCAGGAGAGGGTTAAAAGCAGCTTTATTAATGGATTGGAGAGCACAGCTGGGATCTGAGGCCTAAGCAAGGTTCCTTTCTTCTTCTCTGAAGTGACGGCTGCTGAGCCCACTGGGTGGGGCCCACCGAACTTACCCACCCAGTCACAGATGGATGCTGGAACATGGAGAGCCGAGTCTTGGCTGAGCTCACCACGGGCAGTTTCTGCTGGGTCTGTTTACTGCATGGAGACTGGAGGCCCAAATGCAGGTCCAAGAGAAAAGGAGAGAGGGAGAGAGAAAAGAAGCAGGAGGACAAGTAAGCAGAGACCTTCAGCACATTGTCTCCACCCTGTAGAGAATGGCCCAGAGGGACTCAAGCCCCATCAACCACAACCATCCCAGAAGTCACCCCAGGGGTGGAAGCCTCTCCCCAGTACTTTTTCTCCAGGGTGGGAATGTTGGTAGGAGAGTCTTCCTCTCTTTGGCTAAGGAGAAAATGTAGGAATAAAGCAAGAGTTTCCTCCAGGCGTGACATTGGGTCAGCAGTTCAATGAACTGCTCAATGAGTAAGTGGCCAAGCGCCATTTTGTGTGAGCCTTTTGGGTCAACAGATGCTAACCCAAACAAAGGCACTGGCTTGAGATACTGGAGTCAGAACTATAGGTCCATAAGCTACCTCACATCTGAATGCTAATCACTGAATTCCTTTTCTTGCCTGTCATCTACAGCCTGTACTTCTAAGGACTCCTGCATAAGGCATGAGGCCACCATAGCTAAGGGCCAATTCTGCTTGACTTCTATTGTATTCCTACAATTAAGAGAACTCCCCCACCCCTTTTGTTTCACTCCAAGTAACACCTTTTGGTTTAACTATCAGGTATGGAGTTGTTAGCTTTGCGCCAAACCTAAGTAGAAGACCTGTCAAGGCTACGCTGGGCAGAGGGGAGGCTAGAAGTGGAATCATGACCAGCCTGACCAACATGGAGGAACCCCACCTCTACTGAAAATACAAAAAATTGGCTGGATGTGGCGGTGCATGCCTGTAATTCCAGCTACTTGGGAATCTGAGGCAGGAGAATCGCTCGAACCCGGGAGGAGGAGGTTGCAGTGAGCCGGGATCGCGCCATTGCACTCCAGCCTAGGCAACAAGAGCAAAACTCCATCTCAAAACATAAAAATAAAAAATAAAAAGAAGTGGAATCATGAGATTCTTCCAGAGTGCATGAACAGATAGAGAAGTTTAATGGCAAGTGAAATAACAGAGTTGAGTCTCATGCAGCTCTCTCTGGCGCAGGAAGGCACCCTTTTCTGGTCAGTGGTGATAACATATGATTTTCTAGCACTCTGAAATCCATGCTCCTATCTGTCAGTCAGAATACCCCTCTTCTATTTTTTCTGTGCTTTTCTATTTCTCTGGTTAACTTAATATCATTAATTAGATCAAGGTTTCTTTTATGTTTGAGCACATTTTCAGTGCTAGTATTCCTGCTTTGGGCCTGGATGACTTCTGCAAAGGGTTAATCTAATCCACTACCTGGGATTTTTTTAATACTATCACCATTATATGTTGACCTCATTTCATGGTCTTAGAGGAAATCCTTTTATAGTTTCCAACAACCTGACTATACAATTTTACTTTAAATAAAACTGAATGATTGCAAAAAATTTTACCCCAGAGTATTTTTATTAGGGATTCCTGCCACCATATTAACATATAAAACAATCTGGATGTTGACATAGAAATGCAGATTTCACCATACAAAGGTAAGGCTCCAATCACAGTAACATGGCCCCCATATCTCTAGTATTTCAATGAAATAAACTCATTGTGAATTCACCCCGAGTTGTGTTTATAAATATTAGACAAACCACAAAATATATTCCAAATACATAACATTTTACAATATTTTTCAAGCACAGACAAATACATACTTTACCTACATTGTTTTCATGATCCAACTTGCATTAGCACTAAAGGCAAGATTGTGTGTGTATATGTATTTGCCATATAAGTGTGTGTGTATTATATATATTTATTTATATCCACAAATGTACACACAGTGGCATTTGTGAAAAATTTAACCCTTTCAGGCTGTGGGTTTTACCCACCATAGTATCTGACAGGGAAAAGAACCAATAATATGTCACAAATTCCTCAATTAGGGCAAAATAAGCACAATTATGCAAGAAAGGCATATATGTTGTGTCCACTCAAAGACACACATATATACAGATTCATATATAAACACATATACCGATAATATGGAATATACATATACTCACACACTTGCTTTAAACTCTGTATCTCACTCTATAATATACTGTCTATCTCCAGAAGCAGTCTTTTCCTCATTCAATTCAGGCAACTGGTGACTATCTTCTAACAAAACTTAAATGGATGTTTTTAAAAGGCTCTGATTCTATGCTGAGCAAATGGCATTTCAAGATTCCGGTTTAACTTTTGATGGCTGTTTAAATTCAGCAGACCCTATCCTGTCAAATTCTTCACTTAGAAACATTTCTATTCAACAATGAAGTTTCCACCTAAGAGAAAAGAGATGTTAGCTGGGAATGTTAAAATAATATATTTATTACTCCTTAATATAAATCTGCATGGTTGGATTACATGTGATATTTATCCTATCATATTTTTCAAGCATTTTACAATGGAAAATATATTATTTCCATAATTTAAAAAATATTATATAATATTATTTTGAAAGATTGAGGGCCAGATGATTTGTCATAGTCAGAACTTTAGAGAAAATTATATGACGCCTGATCAGAAGGGGACTTATTTTGTGCAGACTACACTGAAGTTGCCTGATGTCAGAAAGGATGACTTAGAAATCGTATGAGAAAAGAAGGAGAAAAACACAAATTTCAATTTCAAAGCTCGCCATCTGCAAGCTTCCAAAATAAACTGTTGAGGATTCCAATCACAGAAAATGTATTTCTAAATCAGTATCAAATTTCAGGTAGTAAACAATCTTTATTAAAAAGCAAAATAAATCACTGAAAGCATATAGGAAAGGAAACCCTTCAAACTTAATGGCAAATATATATTGTCATTTGCTCAACTGCAGGCTTCACGAACTGAGTTTCAAAACTTATTTCCAAAATTCAATGTCCAGTGAAACACTCAGAGCTCCACTGAGGGAGTGGAAATGGAATGCCCAATTTAGAAATCATGCTAATGATAGGGTTGGAGTGTCATTAGTTAGAGAGACTGATTACAAGTGGGCCCTGTATCTTTGTACATTAAGGCAGTGGAATGTTTTCAATCCACGGAGAAGCTCTATGCTCCATGGCATAAGCTCTAGACTCTTACCTTTCTCCAACATAACACAGTATCAGTAGGTAGTCTGCATGGTAAGGCATCAGTACCTTGCTGATGGTACAATGCTCTAGTACCTTCCTTGATACCATTAAATTGTTGCATTAAATCCTCTCCATCGTGGATTTAATGGTATCAAGGAAGGTACTAGAGCATTGGTCCCCTCTATAGTCTGGTTAGGGTCATGTCACTACTTTACCCAGGCTGAATTCGTATGTTATCTCATGAGGCCTCTCCAGTTTCTCTATGGAAGTCAGATTTTAAAACAACTAGGAAAGGAAAGGAGTATAATGACTACCACGAAGGATGATCATGGACATGTATCAAAAAGCCATTCATTCTCTCTCTCTCACACACACACACATGCACACGCACACTCACATACAAACACACTTTTGAAGTTTCTTCTACAGAATCACAACAAATGGCATGAGGGATCAAAATATTTACCTTAAAGTTTCTCCACTTTTATTTACATCCACTTAAACATGTTCATGTTAACTCGGACAGCGAGTGCACTGCTCTTCACATCATCGAACGTTGGCATCACCATCACTTTCATAAAATAGACCACTCGCCTGCCACCATTTGCCTGCCAGCCTCACCAGAACTCATTTTTGCCACTTTCCTTTTCTCCAGTTACTAATTGCCTTCACTCTTGGGTTAATGTACACTGATATGCAACTGACTAGCACATCTTTTACCTTTTCTCCTTTAAACTCTCACTTTCTTTTTAAAACATCTGCTTCTCCAGCCAAAATATATGGACAGAATACAAATGAAAATAACAAGTCCTCTTGTCCAAATACTTTGAAAAATGGACCACCCTATGTCCACTTGATGCTCTCAGTTTCTACATCCTCCAGTTCCATCCTCTGTTTTAGCAGCTTACTTACTATAGTGTCTTTCTACCCATTTTCTATCTCATATGCAGATCATAACAAATTATGGTATTGTTCAGCCAAAAATATTTTTAAAAACAAAGTAGCGCCAAAACATTAAAAAATTTCTGATATACCATTTGTGCATTAGTCTTACAATCTATACATGTAAATAACTCCAGGAGGCTTCTTTTTTTTTTTTTTTTTTGCTAAAAATTTACCAAAATAGTTTGAACACATAAAAATATTTTTAAAAAAACAAAACCAAAAACCCAGCATAAATTTAGTTGTATAGGCATTGGTTAGAGGACACTGTTTTCACTAAGGATTATATTCAACAACTTTCTCTTGGGTTTTCAATAAAATTCTGATTCTGAACCTTATAGCTTATAATGGTGCCAACTATTAGAAACTGGAAAATCTAATTCAGTCCGATGTATCATGTATTATGATATAATAGATAAAGGGTACGTCTACAATATAATAAAAAATAAACATATTTTTGGTTATTTAAAGACCATCTTCCTAACCTGTAACTAAAATAACTGTATTTGATTTAAACGTATTTAAGTGTAGTGAATTATGGAAAGTGAACTTAAAGGTTTGAATAATCAATTATGAGTAAGGAACACCTGTTGACAGCCCCGTGACCCTTCAGAACCAGGCATTTGCTGAAAAAAAAAATCACTAGCATTGAATATAGCCCTTAGTCATGTGAGAGATTAACTTCATGAGCAACCCAGCATGTAGAGTATGAGGTGGACTTTCCCAGCCACCCACTCCTTGAGGGGACAGTAGTATTCATAGTGAAACTGCTCAAACTCTGGTGTCTGGCGGATTTCGCATAAGAAGGAGAGATCAATACCTGACTCCAAAAGGAGGAGGAGCAGGGGAAATACAAAGAGCAGCAGTCCCAGGCCCACCACAAGGAGCCTGGAAAAACTCTTGACCAGTGGGTTCACCCGAATATGGCCAGTCAGAATGTCATAGCTCCACGACAAAGCACGGCGAGCCTCCTTCAGCTCCTCTTCTTCAGCAATCAGAAAGGCGTTTTCATCCGCTTCCAGATCCTCAAATGAATCTGTGTCTTCTCTTTCCAACTCAAGCCTGGAAGGACAGTCAAAGAGCATGTCAATCTCATCGTCGTCCACAGGAGTGGGGAGCAGGCTGGCACTTGGGTTGTACACTAGTTCAGAGATGGTTAAAGGTTCTTCTTTTATTTTATCTTCCTCTTCACTAGGGGGATCTTCATACTCCCGGGCTGCCTTCACTGGGGAGCTGGAGATCAAGGGAGCAGAAATGTTGTCCTCTTTAGGCAATGGAACACCTGTAAAGAGATATTTTTTTTTCTAAATTTAAAATTTCAGATTTTCCCACAAAAATCTGCAGGAAGAAACAGAAAAAAAAAAAAAAAAAAAAAAACAAACAAACAAACAAAAAAAAACAACTAATGGGATTCAAGCAATCTATGAAATTATTCCGTGATATCCTAACTTTTAACAAAGTCCTATTATAGTAAAAGACCCTGTACCATAAATTCAAAGGTCAACATGCTAAACTTAAACTAACCAACACTTCTCAAAGGGTTGGCAATATTTACAACATTTAGGTGTGCAATTTTGATCTGCAAACCTCCAACTTTGGTCATATTTGCTTGAATAAAATGACAATAAATCACGATTATAATTATGAGCAGTGATTTTTTTAGAGGTCAACACTATCACCCAATATAATATCATAGTAAAACCACAGAATGTGTCATTCAATGACCATCTCTTTATTTTTCTGATGTGTTGTTTTCTAGTCTTCATTCTAGACACAATTTTGTGTTCTAGTTTTATATATTTGCAATCATATTTTATACCCAAGCTTAAATCATGCTTCTTGCATTTAAATTTTTAACATAAACATTTTCTATGTTTAAACAAATTCCCATTGGTATTATTTATAAAAGATGACACATTTTTTATTTAGTTATGCAATAAATTAGTTGCCTATTGTCAAACATTTAGATTGCTTTGCAGTTGTAAAGAGAAAATGCTATAAGAGACATCCTTACATACAAAGCTTTTTTTCTCTTCTTGTTTTGGTTCATTTGCTATAGATAGATGCCAGAAGGGAAATTGCTTAATCAAAGGGTAAGAACTTTTTTTATGTTTATTGAGAGAGAGGTATTTATCAATGCCTCATTTTACTGATGGGAAATCAAGTTACCTATGGTCAGACCTAGGGCTAACTCTGCCAAATTTGAATCTTGGATTCATAGTGGGAAATAAAGTTAGCATCAAAGAAGTATCTTCCAGGATGGATCTACCATACAACGAAAATGGCAGCCAGGTGCATTTAGGGAACCATAAACCAGATTTTAACGAATCTGTTACGTGATTTTTCTCTCTTCAAGGTGTACAGGCATGACTTACTGGTTTTGTCATACAAAAATCAACAGATATTTCATGATAGCTCTAGTCTGATAGCACTGAGAAGTCCAAATAAAAAATACCATAAAAATACAAGAAATATACTAAAGGTCAACAAGCACATGACAGTATGCTCAACATCATTAATCATTAGGGAAATGCAAGTCAAAACTACAATAAGATGCCACCTTATGCCTACTCAAATGGCAACAATTTTTTTTTAAACTGAAAATAACAAGTGTTGGTGAGGATGTGAAGACATTAGAACTCTGCATATTGCCAATAAAACTATAAATGGTTCTGGTCATTGTGGGAAAAAAATTGATAGTTCCCCAAAAAAATCAAACATAGAGTTACCAGTTGACCTGGCAATATCACTCCCAGGTACATACTCCAAAGAATTGAAAACAGGTACTCAGAATGCTGGGACCCAAGATGGCCGATTAGAGGCAGCTGTAGTCTGCGGCACTCATGGAGACAAATAAATAGGGGCTAGTAAATGCAGCACCTTCAACTGAGATACCTAGTTTCTTGCGTTGGGACTGACTGGGCAAACAGCTCAACCCACAGAGAATAAAGAAAAGCAGAAGGCGGGGGGACGGCCCACCTGGAAGAGGCACAGAAGCAAAGATACCCACACCCCCAGCCAAGCGAAGTGGTGAGTGATTGTGTGACCCTGCCCAGGAAACCACACTTCTCCTTTAGATCTTTGCAACCTGCAGATCAGGAGATCCCCTTGTGAGCCCAGGCCACCAGGGCCTTGGGTCTGATACACAGAGCTGTGTGGAGTCTTGGCAGAGCAGCCACTCAGACACACACAGAGACCCAGGAGTTTTACATACTCTGGCCCAGGATCCCTGGCAAGGCAGGAAATCCTTCTGTACATATCCCCAGGGAGGCAGTTGAATCCAGGGACCCAGGTGGCCTCATTCTGTGGGCCCCACTTCCACAGCACCTCACAAGTTAAGACCCACTGGCTTGGAATCCCAGCCAGCTAACAGCAGTATGTTGGAGTCTGTTTGAGATGGGTCCAAGTTCCTGGGGAAAAGGATGGCCACCATCTATGCAGCTTAGTCAACTCAGTTGCTCCAGCCTGCTGGCTGTGGAGAACAGAGACAGACCGAAAGAGGAAGGGTACCCCACAATGCAGCACAGCTGCCTTGTCAGACTGTGGCCAGAGAGCTTCCCTAAGTGGGACCCCAATCCATTTCTCCTCACTGGATAGGACTCCTTGTGGGGGCTTTACCCATTCCAGCCAGGGTTCTACAGAGTTTTGATCTCTCCCTGAGATGGAGCTCCCAGGGGAAGGGGCAGCCACCATTTCTGTGGTCTGGTCAACTCAGCTGTTCCAGCCTGCCTGCGCTGGAAATAGAGGCCGTCTGAATGAGAAAGGGTCCCCACCAATGCAGCACACATGTTCTACCAAAAAGCAGTCAGACTGCTTCTTTGAGTGGGTCTGTGATCCTAGTCCTCTGGACTGAGTGGGACCTCACAACAGGAGTCTCCAGCCACCTCCTACAGGTGCATGCAGGCCAGCAACAAGTCAGTACACCCCTGGGATGGAGCTTCCAGTGGAAGAAGCTGGCTGCCATCTTTGCTGTTTCATGGCCTTCACTGGTGATACCTACAGGGATAGAAGAAACTAAGGCAACTGGAGTCTGAAGCAGAGCCCCAGCAAACTGCAGCAGCCCTAGACTAGAGTGGCCTGACTGTTAAAAGAAAAACAAACAAGCAGAAAACAACAACATCAACAAAAAAGACCCCACAAAAACTTCATTCAAAGGTCAGCAATCACAAAGATCAAAGATAGATAAGCCTACGAAGATGAAAAGAATCAATGCAAAAACACTGAGAACTGAAAAAAACATAATGCCTCTTCTAATCCAAATGACAGCAATACCTCTCGAGCAAGGACACAAAACTAGGCTAAGGCTGAGATGGATGAATTGACAGAAGTAGGCTTCAGAAGGTGAGTAATAACGAACATCACTGAGCTAAAGGAGTATGTTCTAACCCAATGCAAAGAAGCTAAGAATCACGGTGATACAATACAGGGGCTGATAGCCAGAAGAGCCAGGTTAGAGAGGAACATAATGGAGCTGATGGAGCTGAAAAACATAACATGAGAACTTCACAATGAAATCACAAGTATCAATAGCAGAATAGACCAAGTCAAGAAAAGAATCTTAGAACTTGAAGACTATCTTTCTGAAATAAGACAGGCAGACAAGAGTAGGGTAAAAAGAATAAAAAATAATGAATAAAACCTCTGAGAAATATGCAATTATGTAAAGAGACTGAACCTATGCCTGATTCTGATTGAGGTACCTGAAAGATACAGGGAGAATGGAACCAAGTTAGAAAATATACTTCAGGATATCATCCAGGAGAACTTCTCCAACCCAGCGAGACCTGCCAACATTCAAACTCAGGAAATGAGGAGAACCCCAGTAAGTTACTCCACAAGAAGATCATCCCCAAGTCATATAATCATCAGATTCTCCAAGTTCAAAATGAAAGAAGAAATGTTAAGGGCAACCAGAGAGAAAGACCAGGTCACCTACAAAGGGAAACTCATCAGACTAACAGCAGCTCAGCAGAAACCCTACAAGCAAGAAGAGACTGGGGCCAATATTCAACATTCTTAAAGAAAAGAACTTCCAACCCGGAATTTCATCTTTGGCCAAAGTAAGCTTAATAAGCGAAGGAAAAACAAGATTCTTTTCAGAAAACCAAATGCTGAGGGAATTTGTCACCACTGTACAAGCCTTGCAAGAGCTCTTGAAGGAAGTACGAAATATGGAAAGGAAAAACCATTTCCAGCCACTACAAAGACACACTGAACTACACAGACTGGTGACACTATGAATCAACCACATAAACAAGTCTGCAAAATAACCAACTAGCACCATGACAGGATCAAATTCACACATAACAATATTAACCTTAAATGTAAATGGACTAAATGCCCCAAGTAAAAGAAACTGAATGGCAAACTGGGTAAAGAGCCAAGACCCATCAGTATGCTGTCTTCAAGAGACCCATCTCATGTCCAAGACACACATAGGCTTGAAATAAAGGGATCAAGGAAAATGTACCAAGCAAATGGAAAACAGAAAAAAAGCAGGGGTTGCAATCCTAGATTCTGACAAAACAGCATTTTAAACCAACAAAGATCAAAAAAGACAAAGGAGGTCATTACATAATGATAAAGAGTTCAACAGGAAGAGCTAACTATCCTAAATATATATGCACCCAATACAGGAGCACCCAGATTCATAAAACAAGTGCTTAGAGACCTACAAAGAGACTTAGACTCCACACAATAATAGTGGGAGATTTTTAACACTCCATTGGCAATATTAGATAGATTGTGGAGACAGAAAATTAACAAAGATATTCAGGACCTGAACTCAGCTCCAGATCAAGTGGACATGGTAGATATCTACAGAACTCTCCACCTAAATTAAAAAGAAGATATATTCTCATTGCCACATGAGACTTACTCTAAAATTGATCACATAATTGGAAGTAAAACACTCCCCAAGAAATGCAAAAGAACTGAAATTGTAACAGTCTGTCAGCCCACAGTGCAATCAAATTAAAACTCAAGATTAAGAAATACATTCAAAACCACACAACTACATGGAAATTGAACAATCCGTTACTGAAAGACTCTTGGGTAAATAATGAAATGAAGGCAGAAATCAAGAAGTTCTTTGAAACTAATGAGAACAAAGAGACAATGTACCAGAATCTCTGGGATACAGCTAAAACAGCATTAAGCAGAAAATTTATAATGCCCACATCAAAAAGCTAGAAAGATCTCAAGTTCACAGTGTAACAGCTCAACTAAAAGAACTAGAGAACCAAGAGCAAACAAACCCCAAAGCTAGCAGAAGACAAGAAATAACCAAGACCAGAGAAGAACTGAAGGAGAGGCACCAAAAAAAAAAAAAAAAAAAAAAAAAAAATTCTAAAAGTCAACAAATCTAGAGGCTGAATTTTAGAAAAAAAATTAATAAACTAGATAGGCTGCTAGCTAGACTAATAAAGAAGAAAAAATAGAAGAGTCAAATAAACACAATCTGAAATGGTAAGGGGGATATCACCACTGACCCCACAGAAATACAAACAACCATCAGAAAATACATAGAACATAACTTAATTTGGGAAATCTGTGTTGATAAATCTCTGGTCCATTTCAACTCAAAACCCTCCAATGAGATTTACCAGGAAACTGTACATAGGAACATCAACTTCAATACATCCAAACCCAAACGCATCACCTCCCTCTCACCTCTTTCCCTCTTGCACCACTAACTATGTTGTAAATGGCACCATCTTTTCTTCAGTCTCTTGTATCAGCAACCCAAGGATTGGCCAAAACTACTTCTCACTCACTGCTGACATCTGTCATTAACTTCTGCAAACTCTGCCACCGTCTTCATTTTCAAAGCTATCCCTGCCTCTCCACTCTTACCACTTCTTAACTGGATGATAGCAATGGCTTCCTAACTGGTTTCCTTGATTTCAGTCCAGATCCTTGTAAGTTGTTTCCAGAATAATCATTTTTAAATGCCTAATTATTTACATCAATCCTCTTGTTAAAAGGTTTCCCATGTCTGGCCGGGCGTGGTGGCTCAAGCCTGTAATCCCAGCACTTTGGGAGGCCGAGATGGGCAGATCACGAGGTCAGGAGATCGAGAGACGATCCCGGCTAACACGGTGAAACCCCGTCTCTACTAAAAAATACAAAAAAATAGCCAGGCGAGGTGGCGGGTGCCTGTAGTCCCAGCTACTCGGGAGGCTGAGGCAGGAGAATGGCGTAAACCCGGGAGGCGGAGCTTACAGTGAGCTGAGATCCGGCCACTGCACTCCAGCCTGGGTGACAGAGCAAGACTCCGTCTCAAAAAAAAAAAAAAAAAAAAGGTTTCCCATGTCTTTCAGATTAAATATTAAATTAAACTTTTTAGCCTAGTACAAAAAACTCTATCTACCACATATGCTACCTCCATGCCCATCTATTGAGGGTTCCCATATGTGTCATGCTATGTCATGCCTCTGTGTCTTTGCACAGACTGTTACCTCTTCCTGGAGTGTCCTCTGCACCCGGATTGCTCTTACTCATCCTATAAGACCCTATGTGTTACATCCTCCAGGAAGGCTCTCCTATCCCCTACTCCCAGACTGAGATATATGCTAATTATCTGGTACTTTTCATGGTCGACTCCTTATGGCCCATTTCTCTCCAAATGATTAGTCTAAGCCAGTCATGGTAATTCCAGTCTCTTGGTCACATTTGGTTTTAAAATGGGCATATGGGCCAAACCTGAAAATAAAAATCAAAGGGGAGAAGAAGAGAGGTAGGGGGAGGGGGCCTGAGGGGATGGATTTTTGAGAAAGGTTTTTACTTCTAAGAAGATCATCCTGGAAAGGTAGAGACTCCTTATCTCTTGACATTGTTGTAACTGAAAGAAACAGCAGAAACTGGCAGCCGTCCTATGGTGCTGACAGCAACTGCATGAGGGGAAGCTTGGCTGACTGAGAAGAGCAGTGTAGAGATAAAATGAAACTGGTTCTCAACCATGGAATCCTCTCTGACTCTGGACTTGTCTTGGATAATAAATCACCTTATTTAAACCAGTGCTAATTAGAATTCCTCATTACTTGCTGATGATGGCATCCTAACTGATGCAGCTGTCATACCGTCTTGTGGATCTCTTTATCTTCACAGTCAGTCATTACACTGTGCTGCAGATTTATTATGGGTTTTTCCATTAAAATTTTATCTCCTGAAAGGCAGGGACTTGAAATATCTACTAGAAAATTGTAGAAATCACTACATGTCATGGCAAACATTTATAATAGCAAAATTTTGGAAGAATTCCCACCAAAGTCAGGAATGTTACAAAGAATTATCACCACACATCAGTACTGGCCCTAGATAATGCAATATGATGAAGACAAAAAATAAGAAGTGTAAATATTGGAAAGTAAGGCACAAAACTCTAGTTCCAGATAATAGAAAAATCTACATAGAAAAGAGATGAAAATGAAACAGGACAATAAATAAGAGTTTAAAAAGCTGTTGGAATGCAAGATCAACATATTAAAGCAGTGGTTTACTGCATACAACAGAGACAATATAAAAAATGATAGTGGAAAGTATCATTTGAAATAGCCAAATGCACAAATTTAAATAGCCATATATATCCAGGAATATCCATAACAAGAAGTCTGAAAAACTTGTATGAGGACAATGTTAAAATATACCAAAGCAGTATAAAAGAAAATCTCAATAAATAAAAAAACATAATAATATTCCTGAATGGGGGGCCTTGATACATTGAAAATTCAGCTCTCCTCTCATTAATCTAAAATTTGATGCAATTTCAGTAGAAATCCCAACACACTTTCAAAAAAGACAAATGGTAAACGTATACATGAATAATCAAAAACTTCTGGATAATAAATCAGTGAGCACACCCAGACAACGGAATATTATTCAGTGCTAAGAAGTGCCATGAAAAGCTATAGAGGAACCTTACGTGCATATTATGAAGTGAAAGAAGCCAGTCTGAAAAGGCTGCATATTGTATGATTCCAACTAATTGACATTCTGAAAAAGGAAAATTACGAAGATCATAAAAAGACCAGTGGTTGCCAGGAATTAGGGGAAGAGAGAGATAAATAGGTGGAACACAGAACTTTCAGGGCAGTCAAACTATTATGTATGATACCATAGGGGTGGATACATGCCATTAAACATTTGTTCAAACCCACAGAATGTACAACACCAAGGTGAACCCTAATGCAAACTATCAGCTTTGGATAGTCATGACGTCTCAGTGCAGGCTCCTCAAGTGTAAAAACTGTACTTCTCTTGTTTGGGATGTTGATGATGGGGGAGGCTGAGCATATGTGAGGGAAACTCCCCATATGTGGAAAATTTCTGTGCCTTCCTTTTAATTTTACTGTGAACCTAAAAATCTCTCTAAAAGTATAACTTCCTTTAAAAAAAACCAATGCAGGGGAAACTTGACCTACCTGATATTAAAACTATACTGTATAGTAATGGAGCAGGAATAATAAAAGATATAATTCAGAAATATACTCTTTAATATAATGGGAAATTTGTTTATGAAAAAGTTTTGCAAAAAGTTGCTAACCAATTGTTGACGGGGAAAGGTATATCCCTATACCGTGTCATGCACATGTAAAAACTCCTAAGAAGGTAAAAGGTTCAACTAAAAAAAAAAAAAAAAAATAGATACTACATGAAATTGCCAATTTTGAAGGTCATAAGCAGTTATTATCAGCAATTTCATATAGTTCAAGTAAATGCATTAATTACAAAGAATAAAAACAGGAAACACTTTTTTAATCTTGGCATGCAGAAAACTAACAAGAAAAAAGAAACCTAAAATATACAAAAAGTAAATAGTCTGCACACATAGAAGTTCTCTGTGCATATAAAAAGTGCCTGTGTTGCCCGGGCACGGTGGCCCATCCCTGTAATCCCAGCACTATGGGAGGCCGAGACGGGCAGATCACGAGGTCAGGAGATCGAGACCATCCTGGCTAACACAGTGAAACCCTGTCTCTACTAAAAATACAAAAAATTAGGCGAGTGTGGTGGCGGGCACCTATAATCCCAGCTGCTTGGGAGGCTGAGGCAGGAGAATGGCATGAACCCGGGAGGCAGAACTTGCAGCGAGTGGAGGTCGCGCCACTGCACTCCAGCAGGGGCCACAGAGCGCGACTCTGTCTCAAAAAAAAAAAAAAAAAAAAAAAAAAATGCCTGTGTCATAAAGTTAACATTAAGTAAAAGTTGAAAGCCAAGAACCAATTAGGAGAAAAAACATTAATATTTGTAAAATATAAAGGATTCATACTCAGATTAAAAAAGAAACACTACAATCTATAAGGAAAGGACAGAAACACAACAGAAATGTACTAAGTAAATAAATAGGCAATTCTCAGAAGAAGAAAATAGACAATTATTTGAAAAGATCCTCCTCTTCACTGATAAAAAGGGATATGCAAATTAAAACAATGAAATCTCATTTTCCTTTCAACCATTTTGCAAAACTTTTAAGAAACTGGCCATATCAGGGTGAGTGATTACGTGGGGGAATAGACAAGCTCATACTCACCTTGTTAATATTTGCTTTTAGAGGATAATTTGCCCATTTCCATTAAAAGTTACAATTTGTATATCCTTCAACCCAACAATTACACTTTGAAGCATCTATTAAAGAGAAATGCCTCTGTATACATATGCATTGCAGTACCATCTGTTACAGCCAAAAGATGAGACATAACCATTTCCAACGATAATTTGGTAATTAAATAACTGAGTTATTATATCTTTATATTACCTAATATTATCCAGCCATTTCTAAAAAGGATGTATATTAATATGTATGGATATGGAAAGTCCTTCAAGTCATACGATAAAGTAAGAAAACTAATTCTGCAATACTGTATCTTGAACAATCCCATTTGTAAAAAAAAAAAATCCTATATCCCACGTGGCAATATTCATAGATCAACTATTGGGAGTATTAACGGAAAGCATCTATATATTTGTTCTTTTAAAAAATCTTTTCTAACAAGAACACATCATGTATTACTTATGTCATTATACAAATATAATCAATTTCATCCCAATTCACTTGGAAGTCAGTTCCACACATGTGCATGAGATATAGCCAATTGCAGATGTTTCCCAGGGTGTACTTTGTTTTAATCAATTGGTAAAAACCACATGTACACATACAGCCACAGCTTTTTTCTTGCTGTAAGCTCTAACTTTTTAAGTTCCTATTTCCCTCAAGGACCATACAATAACAACATACATTTACAAAGAAAAGGAAATTGGCAGAAGGTCAGTTCCAATTCTTTGACTGATATTTTGAGTAAAGCTATGCCTTGAGGATAAAGTGGCACTCTGCCTCACCCCAGCAGGCAAGCAGATGTGAGATCTGCCCTTTCAACAATGAAAGGAGGGGGAGCGTGTTGTGATCATCCATTCTGCCTTCTCCCTCATCTTCTCACGTTACGGAACAATTTGGAGGTACACACCACCACTGCCTCCCTCTGCCTTGACTCACTGCTGACTAGGGGGTAATTTGTATTTATGACAACTTTGTATCATTTTTCTTGAACAAGGGAACACACCCTCCTGTTTCCCCTTTGCACTAGCTTGCTCACCCTCCTTCCCACTTATCTCTGCTTTTCTCCCTTCCTCCCTCTCTTCTCACCCTTATCAAAAATCTCTGACACCAAATTCACCCTGGGCTTCTCTCCACCAGCAGTGAGCAGGAAGCTGGAAGCCCACACACTTCAGGCACAGGATGACAGCCCAGGGCACCACACATACCAGCGTTCCGAGCTGTGACCTTGGAGCCGAGTCTCAGCAGACGAACAAACACGTTACTGTTGCAGTGGTTCACCATGTGCAACTGGAGGCTTCGTCGAGTCTGGATCTTGACCAAGCATTTTGCCATACTGGTTATTCCAATCCCCTTGGTCTCCTCAGCCTGTCATGGCCCAGGGCAGCCTTTCCCTAACGGTCCATTCTGTTTTAAAGGACCTAGGCAGGACCCACTGAATGAATCAAATGTCAGGTTCCTAATGCGGCCAACAGAAATAACTCATGAGGGATTGGCATTGGGAGGGGAGGAGGGAGGGATGCTATTTTTAAACTCTCCACTCACCCCTCTAACAAACAATGAAAGATTATGCATCATCCCTACTCCAGCCTTTCTAAACCATCCAGACCAAAACAGAGGACCCTGTCCAAATGCCTCATAGTTTCCTAAGAATCGAATGCCCCCAAAAGATAAGATGCCAACTGGATAATTCCATAATGGAGAAATCACCCACCTTTTCTTCTAAAAATTGCTCCTTCAGCCTTTATTATATTCTAGAGCAGTACTGTCCAATAAAATTATAACACAAGCCACTTCAAAGAGGGAAATAAAGCATTTAAAAAGCAAAATAAATGTATTACAATTAATTTTAATAATGTGTCTTATTTGAAATCGAGATATACAAATAGTATTTCAACATGTTATGATGTCAACATTTATTAATAATTAATCAACTCTTTTATTAATAAAGAGTTTGCATTCTTTTTTGGGACTAAGCCTTTGGACACACTAAGTGTGTTGCACACTGCACATGTATAGCACATCTCAATTCGAACCAGCCCCATCTCAAGTGTTCAGTAGCTACATACGGCTGCCGTCGTGGTCAGCTCAGCTCTTTTCAAAGTGCTGAATTCCTCACATGCCTTATCTCCATCTCATAACAATGCTAATATTTTCCCCACTTTACAGATAAGGAAACAACTTAGAGAGAGTAACTGACCTGACCACAATCACGAAGTTAGTAGGTGGCAAAGCCATGATTTGAATCTAGGCTTCCAATTAATATCGGCTGACTAAAGTTTGTGTTTTAAATGCAGGTACCACGCAACCACTACATCCTGACTCTTAGCACTTTGAAAGTCCTGCACTCGTACATCTAAGGTATAAAATGTGCTTGCATCCCAGGGGAAGTGCTCAGGGATGCAAACTGTTTTCATTTGTTTAAAGACATGCTGTATTTGAAAAAATTTCAACGGATTAGTAACTGCCCCCTCATTCATCTTAAAGTTATATTTCTTCGCTCTTACATTTTTCTCCTCATCTTTTTCATGAAAAGGATGAGAAGAAAAAATATTCCTCACACAATTTCAACACACCTGCACACATTCTTCTACTTCAAATATCTGTCACCAAAAGATGATTTTCTAATAATCCTCTATGAAACAAAGGTTTATTCAGAGCAGGAATTGAAACTCCATGTTGTTACGCATCAATATAAAATTGATTTAGCATTTCTGGAAAGAAAATTAGCAAAATATATGGAGTTTTATAGCTGTGGTATTCTTTGAACCAGAAATTCCACTTTTAAGAATTAACCCTGAGAAAACAATCAGAAATGTTGACAAAAATCTTTAGACAAAGATGTTCATCAGAGTATCATTTATGATAGCCAAAAATGTTTTTTAAGTCAATCTATATTTCCAGTGGGAAAATGGTTAAATACATATGATGAAATATTGCACAGACATTAAAATTCATGTTTAGAAGAATTTAATGATGTGAGAAAATGCTTGCAATATGCTACTAAATGAAAAAAGCATCTTTAAATAAACAGTGTGGTGTCGACTGTGTAAAACTGCACACGGGAAAAAAGTAAGACCAGACAGTAAATCTCAGAAGGGAAAACGGGTGCTGCCAGCCGTGCACTGCAGTCTGAGGTGGGGCAGGCCATTTCCAGGGACCTCAGTGGGCCTCCCACTCCCCTCTCCTGGGTGAGCAGCTTCCAGTGTGGCACAGGAGTTCCTACACTCACAGGAGTTAGTTAATTTTCAACCCTGAAGCTTAAAAGGAAAATATCCCTAAAAGGTCTCAAAATCTTCAATCCTTTGCAATCCCGCCTGATGATATGATTCTGAGCAGAATCCCCAGGTATAAAACAGATAGACTGATGCAAAGGTGGGAACCAGGAGTAGTACCTATTACACCTCCCTCACTAGTCTCCAACAGTGGTCCTTGAAGAGCTACTAAAAATCTTCAGGACACTGAAGAACAAATCTGAACATCACTGTTGGTGATAAATTGCTACTTTGCAGTAACACATGATGAATTTCATAGATTAATGGGGGCTCATTTGCATGGCAGTAGACCAGGGTTCAACACTGAGGAAATCTCCCTTTGGCCAGTCTGGAAGAAATATAGATAAATCTTTATGTTTATCATCAATATATGACCTGACAGCTCACTTGAAACAAACAGACCTTCCAAAAGGTTTTTCCAAAAAAGACTTTCCAAAAACAAAAGAGAAAACAAGTAAAAAACCTGAAACAAAACTATCACCATACTTTATTTCTGTTCTTTTCTATCAGGACAGTCATTCTCCATAATTCTCAAGCTTAACATCTCACCATTGTTTCAAATGCCTCCTTTCTGCCTTTCATTTTAAAAGTATTATTAACTTTGGGAGGTCGAGGCTGGCAGATCACTTGAGGTCAGGAGTTCAAAACCAGCCTGGCCAACATGGTGAAACCCCATCTCTACTAAAGATACAAAAATATTAGCGGGCGTGGTGGTGGGCACATGTAATCCCAGGTACTCGGGAGGCTGAGGCAGGAGAATCACATAAACCTGGGAGGCGGAGGTTGCAGCGAGTCAAGATCGCACTACCGCACTCTAGTTTGGGAGACGGAGTGAGACTTCCGTCTCAAAAAACAAACAAAAGTATTATTACTATTTTAACTATCGCCCGTCATAATATTTAACATTTCACATGTTTTTCACTCTTCCCTCTCTTAAACCTGCTCTCACTCTCTATGCTTCTTTTCAGAGATCATAAGTAGATTCCTTTTCTCTTGTTCTTTATGGATCTTCTCCTTTCATGGAGAAAGATAAGCTAGCAAGACAAGCATTCTATATTGTCTCAGCCATTTCTCTCTACCTTGTCTGACTCTGCCCACAGGGGTGGCTACCTTTCAAGAGGAACAAGAAAAGAGAGCGGGGAATATGGAACCAAGCCAAAGATTCTGCAGGATCCTGCACAGTGAGCATTGTTCTGGTTCGGGCCACTGTGCTCCACTGAACAGTATCAGTAGCACAACATTTGGATGCCCTTGAATACTGTTCCTGTTTCAATTCATTTGTTTGTTTGAGAATTGGGAATGCATGTCTGGGCAGTGACAAGAGGCCAAAGAAAGCAGAAGATGTGAATCGATTTTCCATAATGACTTGTCAGAAACACTGCTTCCTAAGTCAGCCTGAAACCAAAGGAGTAGAACAGCGTTCAGTGATAAGAACTGTTCACGGGCCTGAATTCCATGGCTGCTCCTGCACAAACCACCTGACATAGATCTGGGGAAAGGCGACAATCTTGCCTCTACTTTGTGAGTGGCTGGAAGTTACTGGATAACTTGGAGTCCTGGTGCTTTGACTGTAAAATGGAGACAACAACTCCTCTCATGGTTGTTATGACAAGGAAATGAGAGACACCTATCGGGTGCCTCACATAGAGCTGGCTCCTGTGAACCAGAACCTAGTAAGTAATTTTAGAAGGCAAGATTTAAAGCACAGACTCTGGAGCAGTTCTTGGGTTCCAATCCTGGCTGCATCGTTTATCATCTCTGAGCCTCAGTTTCCACATCTGTCACAAGAGCTTTCATTTTACAGACGTAAAAGCAGGTATACCTCCACGGGTGGTTGTGAGGATTAATCAAGTTAATACACATGGCATTCTGTGATCAGTGCCTTGCACGGCAAATTACTCAATAAATATTAGCGATTTTTTTTTCAACACATGGTCATTTTTTTGTTGTTGTTTCTTTTAAATGCTCAAGAGGAAGACCGTGAAGATTTCAAATAGCCTGAATTCTCTTCCTTCTGTCAACCATATGTCTTAACATACTATTACGAGTTGCTCTTCTCCAATAATAGCAGTATTGTGAGGAGTTAACCTGATCATGCCTATTACCTTGGGAAACCTACAGAAGCCTGCTGAACACAATTTTCTGTCTGCAAAATAGTGAGGATACCGGGTGCTTACATGACTGGATTCCTGACATGGAATAGGCATTTAATAAATACTAACTATAATTATATCATCATCAATATCATGCAATTTATCTACATCAGTAACTAACAGACTTGACAAGTATAGTGGAGTCACTCGTTAGTTAAAATAGTTTTAGAGATTCACTGAAATTGTAGCTAACTGCTAACTCCAAGTGGAAAGATAATAAAATATTATTACATTCATTAAATGTTCTTTGTAATCAGGTTAGACATTAAGTATCCATTATAAAGAGTCCTTGGGACTAACAGATACCTCACAGGACTTTTTAAAGATTGTATGAATTTAATAAAATACATAAACAATAATTTTAATAATATAGTTGTGATAGGAGGGGTATATAGTAAAAAGAATGGGAAGCTGTTTCCAACATCACTGAGAGACAGGACCATATGGCCAGGTAATCAACCATCTGTATAATTTAATTTCCTTGTTTGGAAAGTGAGACAACAGTATCTGTTCTATCCAATTCAAAGAAATGGTCATGAATATCAAATTATGGTAACTTACATGAAAAAAACCCTGGAAACGCATAAGATGCTTTGGCATATTGGACACTGTTCCTCTTATGACTTCCCCTACCAGACTGAACGTTTCCTGCCTGTAAGCTGAGATCACTGGTCTCTGGAGCCCAGCATCACCTTGTAGAGTTAGGGGAAAGGTCAATAAAAATCCTCTGGAGAATACAGTTGCAGACAGAGTATAGTTCAAGCAGCACAGCTGGGCTCTCTTCATCACCACTGTTCTTAGTCGCTCTAAGACCTCCTCACCATGAGTTACTTCCTTGTATTTTCCTGACTGTCCAACTTATTTATAAATGGGAAAGAGCACATCATGCAAAGCAGTCAGTTAACTTAGGTAAGGAAAGTCAAAAAGCATGCTTGTGACTCAAGACAGTTACTCTTGTTAAGTCACTTGCTCCTATGTTATAAAAAATGCATACAGTTCCTCACCCCTCTCCAAGAAATTGACTGTGAGATTTATGCACAAAGTGTCTAAAATCATCATATTCTGCTGCAATAGGATAACATTCAAATGTATTTTAAAATAAAATTAGAGCAAAAAATACAAAAAAAGTCACTTGGTTTTTTTGTTGTTGTTGTTGTGTGTTGTTTTGTTTTGTTTGTTTTTGAGATGGGGTCTTGCTCTGTCACCCAGGCTGGAGTCCAGTGGCCCATCCATAGCTCACTGCAGCCTCGACCTCCTGGGCTTCAAAGTGATCCTCCTGCCTCAGTCTGCCAAGCAACTAGGACTACAAGTACACACCATCACATTTGGATAATTTTTTAAAATTTTTTATAGAGACAGTTTCTCACTAGGTTTCCCAAGCTGATCTTGAACTCTTAGCCTCAGGGATCTTCCCACCTCAGCCTCCAAAAGCATTAAGGATTACAGGCATGAGCCATTATGCGTGGCCCATTTGTTCTTTTTAAATGATATAAAAAGCCTGACACATTATAAATATGCATAGTACTTATAATTATGAGTTTTCAGTGGAAGCAAATTAGAACTCTGGATTTTGTGTTTTACTCCACAACTCAGGACTTATATTTAATCTTATGTCTTCAGGTCAGGACCAGGAGAGTCAGCTAGATTGAGTCCTCTCCCTTCAGTCATCTGTCTCTTATTGAGCAGTCCCCAAGGGCAGGGCACCACTTAGGCTGGACATTTAAACCGATAGTTAGAAAGAGGTGTTTTAAGCACCCTGAGGAAGAAATAAACAGAGGAGAAAACTATTAATGCCATGTCATGTCAAGAGCCAAGAAATATGTCATAAAGGAGGAGCCACATGAGAAATCAGTATCAATTTACTTGGTGCAGCAAGGAAAAGAAAAAAGAATAGCCAGAGGGAACCAGCACGAGAAGGAATTGGCACAGACAGGAGGTGCTGGAAGGAGAAGCTTTGTCTGAGAGAGAAGGATTAGAGGGTCCAGGCGAGACAAAAGGCCTTCGAGGGAACTAAGGCTGGAGAGGAGGGTGGAGGCCAGTGTGTGAGGAACCATTGGCCCCACTGTATGGGATTGGACTCTCCATGCAGTCAACTGGCAGGTTCCAGAAACTACTTCCAGCAAAGACTGTAGCAAGAGTTCAGGGGATGGGCTACAGGGAGATCAAGAAGAAAGATGTTGCAATGTTCCAAGAAAGACAAGAAGAGGGGATAGCAGGGCACAGGTGGTTAGGACTTCTTCTGAGATGGAATTCACAGGACTCTGGTGGCTGAGTAGACATGGAGTGTGGGGAAGGGTAACAAAGCAAGGGTGGCTTCCGGGCCTCTGGCTGGGACAGCTGTGTACACAGTGATGTCATCAACCAAGTCAGCAGGAGCAGGTTTGAGACTGGGTTTTGAAGATAGAAGAAGTCATGAGTGGAGTTGTAAACACATTAAGCTTGATGCGTTAAATGTGAACTGTTATGTGACCTCCAGGTGGAGATGTCCAATAAGCAGCTGAAAGCACAGAGCAGTAGCATGGGACCCAGCTGGAGGTCAGGATCACGGAGAGGGGGTCAGAATCACTTTACTCTGTGAAAACACTACGCCTGGGATCCTGACTTCCTTCTCTCCATTTCTCTGCCTTGTCTCTCTCTAAATACAAATGAAGAACAAAAATTGTATTTTGAAATACTGATCAATGAGCTTCTCCATCCACCTGTGCTTACAAAATTTCTGAAGGCCTTCTAATGATCCCCAGCCTAGGCAGCAAAACTAGCCCACCCAAAAATAAAACAATGACCATGAATAGCAGATCACCAATTTCACAAGTCATTGCTCCAAGGCAGAAAGACCTCCTCCCTGACCTACAGATGGGACAAAATAATCTGAAGGGAAAAGTGAAGAAGCTACAAGTAGAGGAGATGGTGAGGTAAAGGACCCCCAACCTCTAAGGATCAAGCACCATATACTGTGAACATCATTACACAACAAGCAACCCATAGATTGTGCAGCAAGATAATTGTCCATCTCCTCTCTGATTTACCTACTATAAGAAACACCCTTATACTCAACAGCCCATGGTACGCCAAACTCCGATGAATAAAACTAGGGCCTGAATACCTATGGTTTACTCCAACTATAGGGGTGGGAGTAACACGAAGGGAAACCTTCCATAGCTGTCCATGGATGAAACCAGCTGAAAGCTCCCATAGAGACCAGACAGGGAATTTCACAACTATAATGCATTCTTCAGAAACATGCATGAGGAATTCTCCTGTAGTATAATTTAAACTATCTCAGCTTTGCACAGTGGCAGTATTGTAGCCAATGAGGTTTACCCGAGGTGCAATTATTGGCTAATTAAACTATCTCACTGACCAAGGCTACCTATAACTCAGATTCTTCCATCCATAAAAACCAAGTGTTTTTTCCTTTATCTTGGTTGAACCTAGGGCTTAAGAGTTCCCTGATGTTCCATGATTTGGATACATCGAGGCAATCTATTGATGGTGAAGTTTTACCAGATGCCAGTGTAGTCTCCCAAGGTTTCCTGGAGAATAAATGGATGACAACACTGAACTTACTGACTCCAATTAGAACACCCTCTTTTGGTTTCTGTGTAATACTCTCAAGCAAGAGTCTACTTCCTTTGTCCCCATACAGGATGAATTTGTTTCTCCATCACTTTTGCTTTATTATTTCATTAATTCCAGACATAAGTCACAATTAAAGATAAAACATTTTTCTCTGAGTAAAGGAAATTACATTATATTACATAAATAAATGAAGCTTTAATTTTGTTCTCCATTTCTCAACAGCTCTGCAGATGGTATTAATAAACAGGGCATCTGTGTCTCCCTGTGGAAAAATCCAGGCTCTTCTGGAACTGTAGGCTCCTTGTGTTGCTGCCATGTAATCAAGAAGCTAGAGGTAGCAGAACCCGATCCTTCCACCCGACTCCCTAGCCAAGGGCATCTCTCCCTTGCATCTAGCTGTGACTCAAAAAGAGAAGAGCAAATGGTCACTACATGCAAAACAAGTTGCCAACCACTGTAGGTTTTGTCTTTCAAATTATCAAATATATATATTTTTTATATCAAATATATATATATATATATATATATGCTGAGACAGAGTTTCGCTCTTGTTGCCCAGGCTACAGTGCAATGGAGTGATCTCAGCTCACTGCAACCTCCACCTCCCAGGTTCAAGCAATTCTCATGCCTCAACCTCCCAAGTAGCTGGGATTACAGGCACCCACCACCATGCCTGGCTAATTTTTGTATTTTCAGTAGAGATGGGCTTTCACCATGTTAGTCAAGCTGGTCTTGAACTCCTGACCTCAGCTGACCCGCCCAAAAGTGCTGGGATTACAGATGTGAGTCACCGCACCCGGCCAAATTATCAAACATTTTTTAAAAGTGTTATATCCAGTTTTTGCAGGGCTACAATGAGAGATATTGTCATATACAGTTTGGTGAGATATGTGGAGGATAGATGGTAAGAAATATTTTTGTATAAATATGTGGTAGAATATTATATGTCTATTGAATATAAAATTATAGAAGAATATTTAATGTCATGGGAAATATTCATGTTATGTTGTGAAGTGAAAAAGCAGATTATAAAATAGCATCTCCATTATATTTTTGTTAAAACTATAAAAATTGTCGATAATGTATAGACGGATTCTACACATTTATAACAGTTTATCAGGTGGTTTTTAAATTTTATTTGTGTTTTTGTACTTTCTGAATTTTCTACAGTGACTATGGCATTTTTTTTAAGAGATGGACTCTCACTCTGATGCCCAGGCTGAAGTGTAGTGGTGTGATCATGGCTCACTGTAGCCTCAAATTCCCAGGCCCAAGTGATCCTTCCACCTCAGCCTCTTGAGTAGCTGGGCCTACAGGCACCTGCCATTACCCTTGGCAATTTTATTTTTGGTAGAGACAGAGTTTTGCCATGCTGCCCAGGCTGGTCTCAAACTCCTGAACTCAAGTAATACTCCTGCCTCGGCCTCCCAAAGTGCTAGGAGTATAGGCATGAGCCATCACCTTGGCCTAGTGTTGCTTTTGAGTTCACACTAAAAAACAAAACAAAAGAGCATGCTTGACTTCTGGCAAACCCTAATCCCAGGAGAATATTCTACTGGTATGCTTTATTTTATATAAATAAGTGTTGTCCTGGTTGCATTTAGAATCCATCCATTCATTCATTCATTTGTTCCTTAATTCAGCAAATATTAGTTTAGCTCTTACTTTGTTGTGCCAGAACATCCCTAAATGCTGGGAATAGTGAGGGAAACAAGGTAAAGTCCTTGCTCTTTTGGAGCTGGTGTTTTAGTTAGGGGAGGCAGTCAACAAACAGGAAGATAATCAAATAAGTGAGAAAGTGTTTGATAGCGTCAGGTGCTCTGACGAAAATAAAACAGGGTGATAGCATGAGAGGGAGCAAACAGGTAGATTGCAGGAATTACTCAGAATTAGGCACTCGGGGAAGACCTTTCAAGGAGCTGAAATTTGAGCTAAAACTTAAAGAAAAGAAATAGTCATACAAAGACCAGAGAGAAGACCCTCCTGGGTCGGGGAAACAGCTCTTGCAAAGGTCCTTGAGATTGCCATGAGCTGAGCCTATTCAAGGCAGAGTGGGAAACAGTCTGAAGGGTGGGCAGGAGGCAAAGCAAGCAGGGCTTCACAGGCCAGAGGAAGGAGCTGAGTAGATCTGAGCTCCACTTACCAAAATAATCCCCTGGCTACTGTATGGAAAATATGTATGGGAGGAGGGGGATAGGAGTGGAAGCAGAGAACCCCTCAGGCAATAACCGCAGCATCCAGTAGACAGAGAGGAGGGGCTGCACATGGCTTGGGTGGCCGTGGAAATACATCTGGGTTATACTGAAAAGGTTAAATAGGATTTTGCAGATGGATTTGACAATTCAGTATCTTATGACCACTGGGCAATGGGAGGAGTTTGAAGGGAAAGGCAAGCATTTACAAGTCTGACTCTACTATTTAGGCAATTGTTAACCAACAGCCTGTTCTGGAAACAGAACATGGCCCCAGGGGACATAAAACATGAAGGATGACCCAGGCAGACTGTCAATCAGCAAGCAGGGGCACGTCCCCAGCCACAGGGTCAGAGTCAGAAGCACGGTCTAGCCCCAGGAACAAGGGCCGTCAAGGTCCTGGGGGAGCAGAGTGCTGGGGGTGGGGACGGGGACCAAGGCAGGGACTCAGGAAAGGGAAGAAGGTGGGCATGAGAGCCAGAGAGCAGGGCAGAGCAACAGAGAGAGCAGACTAAGGGCCCATACAAAGGGCTGGGCTTGGGCTTCTCAATTCCCTCCCCGGTAAGGGTACAATTGGTCCTAGAGCTGGGGTGGGGCCAAGCCTGTATTTAGGGGCCTATTTGTTCAGCTAGGCCAAGGGGCTAGGCAGGTACTGAGAAGACCACAGATCACAAGGGATGCTCTATTTTTTAAATATGGATAACCCTTTCTTTAATAACAAAATTTCCAGCCTATGTTCCGATTATCAAGTGAGTCATTCTGACAACCCTATTTATTTCTCTTTCACTCAAAGCATCTGACCATTATCACATTTCTAATGTTGAAGTGGAGATATGAAGATTTTAAAAGTTCCCAATTGGATGCCTCTAAAGTGAGGGCTCTTTTAGGAAAAAAGTTAAACCTTGCTTTTAAATATCATTGTTCCCCATTCTTTGTGTTTCAGTTACCACATTAAAAAAGATGATGATACCATTTGACCCAGCAATCTCATTACTGGGTATATATCCAAAGGAATCTAAATCATTCTATTATAAAGATACAAGCAAGCGTGTGTTCGTCGCGGCACTATTCACAATAGCAAAGACATGGAATCAACCCAAATCTCCATCAATGAAAGACTGGATAAAGAAAATGTGGTACATATACACCATGAAATACTATTCAGCCATAAAAAAGAACAAGATCATGTCCTTCGCAGGGACATGGAGGGAGCTGGAAGCCATTAGCTTCAGAAAACTAACCCGGGAACAGAAAACCACACACCGAATGTTCTCACTTATAAGTGGGAGTTGAACAATGAGAACACATGGACACAGGAAGGGGGACATCACACACTGGGGCCTGTCAGGAGGGGGTGTGGGGAGAGACAGCATCAAGATAAATAGTTAATTAATATAGGGCTTAATACCTAGGTGAGGTAATAAGGTGATAGGTGTAGCAAACAACCATGGTACACGTTTACCTATGTAACAAACCTGCACGTTCTGTACATGTATCCTGGAACTTAAAAATAAATTAAAAATTTTTTTAAAGTTAAATAAAACCGTCTTTCATAGAATAAAAAAACAAAAAAGAAGATGGCTATCCCTTTTGCTTTCAAAAGCAATGAACAATGATCTAAAACCATGTAAATAAGAACAGCAGCAATCTGGAGAAAGAATTATTAAAGAACAATCAGAGTGAAGAAGAAACTCAGAAATAATCTTATCTTGTGTTACAGAAGAGAAAATAAGATCTAGGTGGTATCAATGTCCAGCATGTGCCAGAAAAGAAGTAAACGTTTATCAAATGAACAAAGCTTGGCCCTCTCATTCTCTGTCCAATGCTCTTCTTGCCACCAGAGAATCCCCATTAATACTGTATTCGGAGTCCACTCAAGTGCAGTCCGGCACCTGTGTATATTGCGGACTTAGGGGCCACCCTACAATGCTTAAATGAGAGTGACACAGCACCTACCCAATAGCTTGGCAAAAGCCCTGACTGTGTTTGGGTGACTCACCCTGGTTTACCGGAGTGATAGACCAAAAGCATGTAAAATGGCATGTCACCACCGTAACTAGAGCAGACAGTTCTCACATCTATTTTGGAATCTAGGGCTTTGGCATGAACAGAGATTTCAGAGTTTCAAAAACACATCCCCCGCCCCCCTTTTCGTTTTGGTAGACTCATCTTCAAGATCTAGAGCAGCCGTTTCCAAATCTTCTTTTGGGGAAAAAATGTTTGTACATACAAATAACTGCATATTTATTTATAAATTAGATACATGTATATCTGTCATTGTATATTATGCACATTATAAAACCTATACAATAGAAATTTTGTAAAGAGGTGATAAAAATAAAGTATCAGTAGAAGTCTGAATAATTTCTTCCTGCACCCCAGTGGATCACTGTATGTACCCTGCTCTGGAAGCCACAGTTCTAGGACCTCCAATTCACCATCTGACAAACCAGGAAGGAGACTGCACTCCTGTTTATGGCGCTGAGTGTACACTCCCAAGACCCAGTCTTGAGCCAGCTGAACAGAGCCTCTTCTCTGAACCTTGCCTGCACTGCCTCAGATCTATTATAAAGAGGCCACCTAAAAGAATGGTAACCAGCACACACTGCCCAACACTTTCTCCCATTTAAGTGACACTGGATCTCAAGAGAAGGGAGGAGAAGGAGGGAGAGGCTCTGAGATCCTGTCTCAATCATAAGCTTGGGGATTGCAAAGAACATCTACTTAACACTCACTACCAACCCACTGACAAAAATGCAAGAGAATAGAACCCCATGCATCTAACACTCAGAACATTCTAGCTTCTGCTTTCTAGCAACAATCAGTTTAGTAATATTTTCGCCTTTCCTCTCCTGTGGTTTCTTAGGGAAGTGGTGAGAGTGTTTATTTATCGAAGTGCCAAGCAAAATGTCTTCCCTCCGCAGACCACAGTGGCTGTCACAGCTGGTCACACAACGCTCTCCTCTGGCTCACATCCCAGCCCTCAAGGACGATGACTAGACTACTTCCTAGGACACTTGACTGACTGATTTTTTCACCCTAGCCAAGTCCTTTGAAGCAATTAATTATTATTAAGTGGGGCAGCAAAATGCTCACCCGAGCAGGAGGAATGATTTGGGAAGCTCTTCTGCTGAATCGCTTCCACTAAGACAGTCACTCTTAACCCAGACTGTAAGCAAATGAGTAATTAGAACTAGCCCCGGAGTGAGTCATTCCTTATTTAATGAATTCAACTTTAAAATCAGAACATGATTCCCGAAAGGAACGAGCTTCCTGTGGGAAGTCTGTTTCCCCTGCAGCGTGTCTCTACCAAGAATTCTGTTTGCTGCAAGACACTGGGTCCCCAGCCTTCTCACCACTGCTTCTAGGGTGATGGAAGTCTCTGGGGCGTCAGCAGGTCCTGGCATGCTGTGCTGGAAAACCAAAGCCTTGCACACCGTCCCATATACACAAGAGCTCTGCTCATTGAACCACAGAGATCACCCATAGTTAAGCAAAATATGTTGTCTCTTTGGATCATTCATTTGCCATAATTGAAAAATAGATGTAGTTCCTTAGTTATCCATTCCGTTTTAGCAAGAAGCAGTTGAGTCGTTTTAGCTGTGTTCAATGTCATCTAAGATAGCTGGGCCAGGAATCTGAGAATAAGGATGTAATCCCAGCTTTCCAGAATATTCACCCAACCATGTAACATTGGGTAAATTTTCTCACCTCTCAGGCTTTCCCGTTTGTAGAAGAATCCTGAGGATATGTTAGATCAGAGACCAGCACATGTTTTATATGAAGCCTTAGATTGTAAATTTCAAGCTTTGCTGGCAAAATTTTAAAAGTTAAAAGTTGAAGAGGCAAATTGGAGGATATGCTATAGGTACTTTTATCATCATCTCAAACCTAGCTGTTCACTTGAAGGCCAGAAATAAATGGTGCTGGGCCCACCACAGGCTGTATGTTGCTAACCCCTGTGGCTAGACCTTCCTTAATCCTCCCTTTAACTCTCGAAAGCTATGAAAAATACTCCTGTCCCCAAGTTCCTATCCTCATAGTAAAAAGACCTCAAGCCACAGTCTTGGATTTTTTTTTTTTACCTTGACACTCAGCAAAAGAATCAGAGTTAAGAGCTAGAAAGCATTTAAGTTGTGCTCAAATCCAATCTTCTTGTTTTGTGGATGAGGAAAATGAAGCTCTAAAAGGTGGACAGTCTTGTCTGTGGTCACCCGGCTGCTTGGCAGAGGAGCCAACACCAGGTTTCATCTGAGACATTAATGCAGAAAGACAGCAGCCACCTGAACCACTGCTATGCTTCCACTGTGGGATGCTATATCTCATAAAATGCACTATTTGTGGAGAATTAGCCAACTACAGAATTGAAGTGATGCACACTATTGGTGTCTTAAGATGTAAAATACAAAATCTTTGCAAGATAAAATGCACTGAGCTTGTATCAGGAACAAGGCACTAAGCTTCCTTACAACACAGTAAATACTCAAAATTTCTAAATCCTCTTTCAAGTGATATAAACTTCTCATGAGTATTTCAGTTGTCAGAAAAAAAAAAAAAAAAAAAAAATTCCCAGAGTTCCAAAGATGAGAATAGCTCCAGAGGAAAACACAAAAGAAAAGGTAAAAAGCTTTTGAAAAAACTGCAAAATAGGAATCTGCAGAGCCTGCTCAGGACTTTATGTCTTGTCCTCTAAGCTGTTCTTGGCCTCTTCTATCCTAGAGGAGCTGCCGACCTAAACTGTGGTGCTGTCTTCAAGAATTCAATAGGTGTGATAATTCTGAATTTTTGTTTTGCTAATCCGATACTGCAACTATAAACAAAAACAGGAGATGCCTTCTGCTCTGTGGAGGCGTCCTAGCTCCTGCAGAAGCAACTCCAGCTACTATGTGCTTATCAGCAGCTGGAGACTATAGATGCCATTCAATAAGAACATTCAGGATAGCCCGAGCATGTGCAATGCTAAAATGACGCTTAAAACAGCACTTTGTATGAGTTCCTTCTAATTTAGGACATTTAACACATTTGTCTGTATTTGTGTTAAATATGTTCCCAATTCATTGTTTGATCTCCAGTTCAATTTCCGATGTGTTTTCATGCACCAGTGTTTTCAATATTAAACAAACAAAGCAGGAATTTTAAGAATTTAATACACTGGGTAACTGCAACTGCATTAAAGTGCATAGGGAAGAAATTGCTAATGCATTAACACTGATTGCCTCTAGGAGGGGGCAAGCTGGGACTTTTGTTTTGTTTTGTTTTGTTTTGTTTGCTCATTTATGCTTTTTTGTGATTTCTAAATTTTTTAGAAGATGATGTACAAGCTTTATAATGAAAAATAAAGCAAATAGCAATCACGAAACCCTGTGGTAGGGACAAGTCTAATTAGAACGAGGGTTGGCCAGTCCATCACCAGCTAGCAGGAACCATAAGGGAAAGGTGATTCCACAGGATTCATAAACAGCTTCTGCATTTCCATGGGACGTAACACAAAAGAAATTTCAAAAACACCACTGCAGGCCAGGTATGGTGGTTCACTCCTATAATCCCAGCACTTTGGGAGGCTGAGGCGGGCAGATCACAAGGTGAAGAGATCAAAACCACCCTGGCCAGCATGGTGAAACCCCATCTCTACTAAAAATACAAACATTAGCTGGGCGTGGTGGCATGTGCGTGTAGTCCCAGCTACTCAGGAGGCTGAGGCAGGAGAATTGCTTGAATCCAGGAGACAGAGGTTGCAGTGAGCTGAGATCACGCCACTGCACTCCAGCCTGGCAACAGAGCAAGACTCCGTCTCAAAAAACAAAAACAAACGAACAAAAAACACCAGCGCATCACTGCTAATGCATATGTCCTGAGACATCTGAGTCAAAGGGAAGAAATGGCTTAGCATCTGGGGGAAAATGGTGGGAAAAAAGACACCAAAGGCATGAGAAAAGGGTAAATTTGTCTGAGCCATGGCCATGGAACTACAGAAAGGGAGAAAAGAGACAGGAGACTGTTCACGTCAGACAGGCAGGGAGGAAGACCAAACCTGGTAGAGGGTAAGATAAGGAACTCACCATGGTATAACCACAGCAGCCTTGGGCTGTCAGAGGCTTCACCAGTGACAGATTGGAGCAACTGTGTGGTGCATGAAAGGCATACGCACAGACAATGCAGCAGCCCCACCAGTCACCTGTTATGTGTTCGGGTGGAGGGTGGGTGGGATCAAGAGTACGGCATGCCTGATGGATGAGGACAATACTCTTCTTACATGTGCAAAATGCCTTTGCATGTTCACACACAGACTTTATAGAATTTCAATGAAACCACGTTAAGCCATCTATGGTTAGGGCTAGACACTGCAAGCAACCTTTTGAACATCCCTGCCTCCACCTTCCACACACTTTCCATCACACGCACAACACAAGCATGCATTCACATATACACTAAGTACAAGCACACACATGCACATACACAAACATTTGCAGGGATGGTGCTAAAGGGTGGCTTGTGAGAGTTAGTTTTACCATTCTCTTAATTTCCATCTATTCTTCAATAAAGATACTTTCTGGATCATATGCAAAAGCAGCTTCACATGATCCTTTAATCTAACACCCATTGCCACCCCCAAGACTCTCCTTTATAGAAATTCTGGTGTCTCCACTGTGCTTTCATTTTGCCAGTAAGGGGAAAACAAATATTTTCAACTCTTATTACAGTTGAAAGCCATGCGTGGCTTTTCTACTATGTTTATGCCAGCCTGCACCACTGCTATGGCAGACACCAGTGATCTTCATTGTGTGTCTGTAATTGCCAGTTACCAAGTCTCACATGATTAATTTCACTCCCCTTCTCTACCACAATCCAGCATTCTTCCATAATGAGAACATATACTCTACTGATAAAATGCAGAAGCACGGTGCTATCTACACTATGGGGAAACCTGCTCCATTTTGCATGTGAATTTATTCAGATTAATAAATCCTTAAAATGTCATTTTCACCTAGAACAATTCCCACTGTAAATTTTTTCTTCTCTTGAAATTCTCATAAGCTCTAAGCGGCACTCTTCGAATGGTTTGCCATTCTCATCTGAAGTTTTCCACAGCACTAATTCTCTCAGATCCTGTAACCGAGCAACTTTTGGGTGAGTTTTGAAAACGTTCCCGTTGCCCAGTGGTGCCTAGGAACTGATTTTGTTTTTTCTCCACCCTGACATAGCCAACTTGAGACCTAATCCTCCAGCTGTCATATGGCTGAATGGGGTCACACATTTTCCCAGAACAACACTGCATTAATCTGGGCAATAATAGTCTGCCCAGCTGTCTTTGAGAAACTTGAAAAGAATGGAAAAAGCTGGTCTGATAAATGGGTGGTCATGACCCCAGAGGGCCACGGCAGTGCCAGAGATATCCCTACTAATCACACCATCTAAGACAAGGTGACAGGACATTCCCATGACCTCACAGAGATAGATTCCATAAGTGACGACTTTCTTCTCCCAAACTGATTTTTAAAAAATTTTAAATTAGGCAACACTTTTTTTTTTTTTGAGACAGAGTTTCGCTCTTGTTGCCCAGGCTGGAGTGCAATGGCATGACCTCGGCTCACTGCAACCTCCAACTCCCGGGTTCGAGCAATTTTCCTGCCTCCACCCCCCAAGTAGCTGGGACTACAGGCATGTGCCACCACGCCCAGCTAATTTTGTATTTTTAGTAGAGACGGGGTTTCACCATGTTGGTCAGGCTGGTCTCGAACTCCTGACCTCAGGTGATCCACCCGCGTCAGCCTCTCAAAGTACCAGGATTACAGGCGTAAGCCACTGTGCCCGGCCATTAGACAACACTTTTAACAGGGCTCAAGCTGCTGATCTTGACCCATTTATAAATCTAGTTCCAAAATATGTGATTTGAGACCCCTAGACAAGAATCTGAACCACTATATCCATATTGGGAACAGTGATAACAAAGGTAAGTGGTGACATTGAGTCTCCACCACTGTGTTTGAAGCTCTGAGAAGCAACAGTAGTATGTAACTCTCTCGATGACTCCAACAACTCAACAAAATCATGCTGGCCGTAGACTCTCTGTGTGATGCTGACATACCCCTGAAACCTTCCTGGGTCTCTATATTCTCATCTTTAACATAAAGAGGTTGAAGGATTTTCAACTCAATGTCTCTGAGACAAGAGCAGGACCTGGATGGTAGGAGTCCACAGACTATGTCCCTACCATGTAACCAGCGACCCTGTCTCCACAACTCTGCCTCTCACTGTGCCTTGTATCCACTGCCACCTCCCTAGTTGCATTCTCTCTGCCTGCTTCAGCCCTTGCACATCTATTCTCTGGGCTCCTCCAGTGGTTCCTGTGTAGTCTGTGCCTCCAACCCAGTGGTTTCTAACCAGAGAACTATTTTGCTTCCCAGGGGAAACTTGGCAATATCTGGAGACATTTTGGTTGTCAAGATTGGTGGGGTCCTTCTGGCATCTACCGGGTAGAATCTAGGGAAGCTACTAAACATCCTACAAGCACAGGAACCCCCCAAAAAGAACTGTCTAGCTCAAGAAGTCAGTGGTTCTGAGGTTGAAAAACTCTGCTCCAGCCATATCTGCCTCTAATCCATTCTCTACACATCACCAGAGTTATACAAAATACAACTCCCATGGCATTGACATCATTCCCATACCTGAAATCCCTCAGTGCCTCCCAGCTGCTCTCAGGTTAAAGTCTAAATTCTCCTGCAAGTCACACGAGGCCCATAATCTGGCCCTCTCCTAACTTTCTGCCTCACCTTCACCATCCCCCAGAACCTCTTCCCTGAAACCACACTCACACCTCATGCAGGTGAAACACACCACTCTATTTTCAACTTTTCCTGTCCGTCTCTCCCATTTATTCCTTAGCCCACTGGTTTTATGTCAGACGCTCCAATGGGACTAAAAAGGAACGGATGCCCTGAAGGCAGCTCAAGGCACTGATATCCAGTGGGGCACACAGAAAAGTGAGCACACAATTCAATCAGCAGAGGCAGAACTTTGTCGTCGCCTCTGTGATCCCACTGCCATCTCCCCAGTGGGCTGTGAGCCTCCAGAAGAGAAAGCATCTCCATGTCTTCATCATTATAGTCCACAGGAACTTGGACATGGTAAGTGTGGTCTACAGGGTATACAACTTACATTTGTCACAATTGTTGCATTAAGGAATGAATGAATTCCTAGCCTCTTTAAGTTTGGCTCTAGCACAGAAATAAAAAGAAATGAAATATGAAAATATAGAGATGAAACAAAATTCTTCACAGTGCATGACCTCAAAAGCCCAGAAACAAGGCCCATTCACAAAGACGGAAACATCTTCTTTGTTTAGAGCTCTCATCTGTCTCTCTTCTCTTTATAACTCTGAGAAATGTAAATCTATAAAACTGGTATCTGTCTAATGGAATGCCTGAATCCCATTGCTTGACACTCAAAGACAAGAGCCGTGGAGCAGAATTTGACTAGTAACAGAGGTACAACGGCATACAGAACGCAGAGCTACAACTGCAGTGGAAATCATACTTCGAATTTTGTGGTACCTAAGATAATTTTGCTCTTACTCGCCAGGCACAGTGGCTCACACCTGTAATCCCACCACTTTGGGAGGCCGAGGCAGGCAGATCACAAGGTCAGGAGATCGAGACTATGCTGACTAACATGGTGAAACCCCATCTCTACTAAAAATACAAAAAGTTAGCTGGGCATGCGGCGGGCGCCTGTAGTCCCAGTTAATTGGGAGGCTGAGACAGAAGAATGGTGTGAACCCGGGAGGTGGAGCTTGCAGTGAGCCGAGTTCGCACCACTGCACTCCAGTCTGGGCGACAGAGTGAGACTCCGTCTCAAAAAAAAAAAAAAGAAAAGAAAAGAAAAAGAAAGAGAAAAAAAGATAATTTTGCTCTTACTCTAAACTGAGAGAATCATTGTATTTATTGAAAAATTAACAATCCTATTGTTTCTACTTCTCTTGCTTTTTAATTGAGTCTACATCCTGAAAGTTATTATGACTTGTCTGAACTTTAAAACCCACAAAGATGCTCTGTCAGGGGACAAATCTCCCAGAGAAAATAATTTGATTAGATATCAATAGAGCTACTGTGGACTTTTGAAGAGAGAGATCTATCAGTTTGGCTTTACAGCTGGTAAAAGAATGTAAGATGGTTCTTTAAAACAACTGGGAAAATTGAAAAGGTAGCTTATGCATTCCTGTCCTGTCACGAGATTCTTTAAAGTTTTTTGCAGTTAATTATAATGGTTTGTCTATTGGCCATACAGTTGCTATGTCAAAATCACACCTAGTATTTAGCAGTGGAACCTCATAATAGAAAATGGAGCAAAACAGATATCCCTAACTGAATGGGATGAAGAGTATGGAGGAAAGTTTGACCAGGTTCCCTTTCACATCTTGGGGGATCACAAGGCAGCAGGCTTAGGCTTCCATACACCCCATAACAGTCATTCAACCCATCTGGGCCTCCAAACTGTATTCTCATATAAGCTTCCATCTTTGCAGACAAGGCACAGTCACAATTCCAGTTGTGAGATGTCCTTTCTCTTTTCTTCTCTATTAGCCACACCCTCCTTCATTTAACCTTGGGATAATCACGACCTTCAGAAAAAATGATTTTCACTCAGAGCAATATTCCAAGCATATAGGAAGAAACTCAGAAAACCGTTAGTGACCAGAAATGAAAACTGCTTTTCTTTCATTTGCAAAACACACAAAAACAGATAATCTGCTGAAAAACACAGACAAGCAACATGGACCCAGAGGCCCTCGGGCTAAGCAAATTAATTTGGCATGCAACTTACAGAGTTCATTGTTAAGATCGATAACAAAAGTCATTTATAACAAGAGTGTTGTCATTATCATCACCTCTTATAGCCCAATTGAAGGCAAATAGTGTCTTCTAAGATCCCATCTTTCAGGCTTTGCACACTTTCCCTCCATCCATGGAATTTTAGCATCCAGTTGTCCAGTTCTCCTTCTAACCATCAAAGCTGCCTTTCAGGAAAAGATTTGCAAGAATTTTTTACATGTCACTGCAAATTGGTTGCTGCTACCGATCTCAAGGGTATCTGCACGCCAAGCCATACCCTTATTATAGACTCAAAAGTTTTCTCCTGTGAAATAAATTCTTGACTTGAAGCTGGAGGTGAAGGTGATCTTCCGGGGACAGAGTGACCTGCCCTCTTGAAACTGCCCAGTACCCAGATTTTCAATGATGAAACCAAAATGACAAAGTTAAGAAAATGCATGTTTGTATTCAAAGGTTCCAATAACTTTATTCTGTGTGTACTTGTTTTCGATTTAATGAATTTCATTAACTTAATTTAAGCAAATATTGGAAATCAGTAAGAATGTGAGGCGTCTGCAGGCGTCTGCAGCAAACAGTGTGGTGAGATTCTTCCTTGAAGTAAGGAGAGTCCTTCAATACAAAGATGCCTAGAAACACACATATTATTGTTATTTTTAAAAATGTAACAAATTTCGGGGTTGCGGTGGACACTTCACTTTTTTTTAGCTTGTATCAAAACTGTTGGACAATGTAAACGAAGGATCAAGAACAAGAAGCTCGGGGGACATAAATGGGATGACCAGTGTAGAGATACTTGTGGAGAACTCTTTACTGCCACCAATTTAATTGTGATTACAGTGACAAACATCACCATCCAACAGAACTTTCGGTGATAAATTATCTCAGTCTCAGTGTCCAATATGGCAGCCAACCAGCCACATGTGGCTACTGAGCACTGGGAATCTGGCTAGTGTCACTGAGGAAATGGAGTTTTTATTACAATGAATTTAAACTTAGTTTAATACAGCCACACATGACTAATGATTACCGTACTGGACTGGTGTAGGTCTAACCCCATTAGTCCTTTCATATATAATTTTAGAAATACTTTATACCAGTGAACTCTCTCCAGGAGAAAGTAATAGAGCTGCCAGTATCATACAGCCTTCCAGCTGCAAAAAGCTTATTTACTAAGAACATAGTTTACGGCTCACTCCACCCCATACACTAACCCATTACCCATCATATGTGGAATCGGTGCCTCCTTTGTTTCTTCCAGAGAGAGCCTGCAGCCCCATCCTTTGGGATGAAGAGACTGACTTACCCTCACCCAGAGGAAGTTCTTCTTCTTGCTCGCTGGGGGAAGGAAGCAGGGGCTGCAGGGGTTCCATGTTAATGATGAGCTGTTTGTTCAAGGAGTGGGAACTGCGGCTCTGAGAAATGTTGGCTCTGAAAACAGATGCAAGACAGACAGGGTTGGTTTCCATTGCAAACACTGGCCCCTCCATCTCAGCGGCCTGCCAAAGCTCCCACTTTGTGTGTAGAGGGAACCACCTCTAGACATAGCACGAATTGAGCCAGTAGTAAAGACGACATAACATTCAAGATAAATGCCCCTTTCTGCCCTTAAGGTCCTGACAAAATATCCCTATGTTCTACTGCAATCCAAAGAAAGAAAATACAGTTCCTAATATGTCACCAGCCCTGAGCATGCTAGGTGACAGCCTGGGTATTTAAAAAAAAAAGCAAGAAGAAACAAAAAGAGATGTGAGGCAGCTAGCACTGAACTAGATATGCAGAAAGGTGAATGAAGGCCATGGCTCGGAGAAATTTAACAACCACCAACAAACAAAAAGAAAACCCCCTGCCAGACAGATGGCACAGATGTTCCACAGCTAGAAGCTATCTTTGTGTTGCTGGATGTCCAGTGTTTAATATCAGTGTTTAATACTCTCAAAGTTACACCCTACTCACTAACTGGCCACGGCTCTACTTTCTTCCCTGGAAAGGAGCATGCAGGTGTGTCAGTGGCTCAGACCAGCAGCAGATAGCAAGGAACTGTGCAGGTATCTCATTAAGCCTATTGGTTGGCAGCCGGGGAGCCCACTTGCCCTACCTGCTGCAGAGATACCAGCTGTTTGCCCTAGTCAGACTGCAGGTTTGCAGTTTTGAGCATGCTTCCCCGCTCCCCATGCTTCCTGTCAAAACCAAAAACAGTACATACTTTGAAAAGGTGTCAAATATTTCCTTCCCCTGAAAGCCTTCCCGGATTGCTCCTCCCAATGCACACAGTCTCTCTCTCTTCCTCTCTCTCTCTTACTTTCTCTTCTTTCATAAGTCACTGCATTTTTCACCTCTGTCTCTGTCTAGTTATTGGTGTACTGATCATCCCCACCTTGATAAGCACCTTAAGAGCAGACACTGAGCCAGCCATACTCGTGCATCTCACTTGGCATCTTATGAAAATATGTTTAGGTTTGAAACTGAAGTAAACTGAATGCAATCCTGGCTTGACATATATTGTCATTTCAGCCTGGTCAGAGTGTTCCCTAGACCGGCTGACAAGACTAACTTCTAGCCTGAGTGTTTCTGTTGGGCAAGAGGAATGGGGAAGAGCAAGATGCCTGCTAGCATCTTGAATTAAAAGCTCCCATGGCTGGCATGGGCTAGAAAAGAAATTTATGAGGACTTGCTTAGCTATGGAGTCCTTTTCTTCATTATTTCATTTTATAGCCATTTACTCTGCAGCTGATATATGCGTATTGGACATTCTGCTTTGTTCTAGATAACTGCAGTCCTCACCTTAAGTAATTCACTGTCTAGAACCATAAATTTTAAGCTTTCTGGTCTGAGACCTACATTAATAAATACTTTTTGTTTTTTTTTGAGACAGAGTCTCACTCTGTCACCCAGGCTGGAGTGCAGTGGTGTGATCTCAGCTCACTGCAACCTCTGGCTCCTGGGTTCAAGCAATTCTCCTGCCTCAGCCTCCCGAGTAGGTGGGACTACAGGTGTGTGCCACCACACCTGGCTAAATTTTTGTATTTTTAGTAGAGATGGGGTTCACTGTGTTAACCAGGATGGTCTCCATCTTCTGACCTCGTGATCCGCCCGTCTCGGCCTCCCAAAGTGCTGGGATTACAGGCATGAGCCACCGCACCCAGCCCCAAGATACACATTTTATATAATCTCCCTATACCCAAACACATATAGGAAGAAGCACAACTGAAATTAATGTTTTTGGAACAATAGTTACATATCTATGTATAATCCACTATTATTAAAAATTCTACTTCATTTTAAGTCCTGGTCTTGATCACTACTTTATTTCATAACTACCTCCAACTTTTTTTTGAGACAAAGTCTCACTCTGTCACCCAGGCTGGAGTGCAATGGCACGATCTCGGCTCATTACAACCTCCGCCTCCCGGGTTCAAGCGATTCTCCTGCCTCAGTCTCCCGAGTAGCTGAGATTACAGGCATCCACCACCATGCCCAACTAATTTTTGTATTTTTAGTAGAGACAGGGTTTCACCATGTTGGCCAGGCTGGTCTCGGACTCCTGACTTAAGGTGATCGCCCACCTTAGCCTCCCAAAGTGCTGGGATTACAGGCATGAGCCACCATGCCCAGCCTCATGACTCCTTAATGTGCTATAGTCACAGCTGGAACACCATGCCTCTCATGAAGGTGACTGATGGCCAGGGTCCCATGGGAGCACGAAGGAGGGGCACCTAATCCTGTGTGAGTGAAGAGAGAGCCAGGAGTGACCTCCCAAGGGAGGCGAGGCCTGCAGCATATGCTGGTGAGCACAGTGCTTTTTACAGGGAAAGAATCGTAGATAGAGAAATCTTTACAGAAGGAAGGAAGGGAGGGAGGGAAGAAGGGAGGGATTAAAATTTGCCATGTGCAGTTTCTTCTTCTATTGTGAAGGGTTCTCAGCTTTTGAGCTCTCCTGGGATTTATTCTGGCCATGGCCACTCACGACTATGATTCTAGCTCTGCAAAGTACAACATACTATCATTCCTGTGTGGACTGTGTAGCTTTCTGACCTCTGAAAAGCCCATCCATCCATTCTTGCACATGCAATTCTGAATTGCTCTACTCCACCTCTGACCGTCCATGCCAGCTGGGCTGGCTGCTGTTCCTATCCCCAGGAATCACTGCTTACGCTACAACGATGCACCCTCAGTGAGCCTTTATGAGCTTATTTTGCTCCCCATCAGACCTCCTTCCAACATTCTTCAGCTGGAGATACCAAGCATCTTTCTGCCCCCACCCCACAACATTGAACTGTCCAGACAATTGCATAGCTCTAAGACAGCCTGGGTTCACTAGGCTGATATCCCAGGTATGAGCCTGCATTGGCATTGGATGGCTAAGAGGATGCCAGCTCGGCCCCTACATTCACAGGCTCCTGTTGCTCTGTTGTAGCAGAGGCCTACAGCCAGGGACAGGGGCACACAGGGCATGCCTTGTATTAGACCAGGTGACTCCTGCAGTGGATTACAACCCCGGGACTCTCCAATAATATGACTCAGAGAAGAACATTTCTTCCCTGATATGTATAAGACTCAGATAAACTCAAAGGTGGATACAACTAGAGATTTCCCTGGAGCACAAAAAAAATCCAGGGCTCTGAGCCCTATGTCAGACATGTTGACAGCCTGGGGGAAAGAGTCAGCAAAATTAAAAAACAACGTGCCAAGTCTCCCACCTTTCCCTGTGGTGATGGCCTGAATGTCTGTGTTCCCTTAAAATTCATTTGTTGAAACCTAATCTCCAATGTAACAGTCTTAAGAGGTGGGGACTTCAGGAGGTGATAAGGTCATGATCACATTAATAGAATCAGTATCCTTATAAAAGAGGTCTGAGAGAGCTTGTTTGCCCCTTCTGCCATGGGAGGACACAGCAAAAAGGCACCATCTATGAGGAAGCAGGCGTTTGCCACATGCTGAATCTGCTGATGTCTTGATCTTGGACTTCCCAGCCTCTAAAACTGTAATAAATAAATTTCTGTGGCCTATAAGCCACCCGGTCTATGGTATTTTGTTATAGCAACCCAACTGGACTAATGAATCTACCAACTTCTTTAAACTAAAGATCACACCTTCTTAATTCTCTCTTTAAGCCTTTTTAAAAGTGCCAACTGACCATGGCTTCATTTAAAGCAAAAGCCCACCAGCACAATTGAACTAACGACAAATATAATATCCAAATTTGAGTGGCTGTCTTCTTTTCATTTGCAAAGTGGTTTGTATAAATATTACCTCATCTTTTTCTCTCAGCGTGTCTTGCCTATAAGACAGGCACGGTAAATATCATATTTGCAGATGAGAAAACTGAGAGCTTAGGTAATGTGACTAAAGACGCTTATATGGGCAAACTTAGGACTCAAAGCTCAAAGGCAGATAATCCGATTCCTGGTCCAAGGCTTTTGCTGTGCTCCACACTGCCTTTCTGTGTGATTTGGCCTGCAATGTCCCAAAGGAGATTCTGCTTACTACCCCTACTGTCCTCCTGTTTCTGGCTACATGAGGTCCCACTGTGTCAGGCACTTTCTTAAGTATGTGGAGATGTCCCAGTCGGCTTCCACTCTGCCCTTCCACCTGAACTCCTGAGGTAGCTGTGTTGATGCCTGAGGTTCCCCTAGGCCAGGCTAGGATACGTACCATGTTTCTCCAATCTCAGAATCCATCTATCAGATGACTCTGCAAAAATGTCTGGCCCACTTTGCAGCCCACTCATGCATGTACTCCCAGCATAGAATGGTCTCCAAATGAAGTTGTCATTAAGAACTCTGTTGAAGTAGAAAGGTTTCCTTTGGGAACTACAATTATATTCTAATACTGGCAAATGTGGTTTGAATATACTTTATCCCATTTGTTTTTCTCTTTGTGCTTATAAGATGGGCAAGAAAAATACCATATTTACAGGTGAGGAAACTGACATTATGTAACTCAACTAAAAATTGCTTATACGGGCAGAGTCAAGACTCAAAAATGGTAGCATAAAATTGTGACTAAAGTGAGACTCCTGGAGTTCCTATATCCCTCCTTGAAATTAAAAGAAGTAGTGCCAGCCTCTAAAAACTCCACCTAGAGGGATTTTAATGTGAATGTATCTGTCATATTCCAGTTTTTCATTTTTGGATGAGAGATGGTAGTAATATTATCACCACCTCATATTTCTATGGCACTTTAGAATTTTTAAAGCACTTTATTTTAATACTCATAACAGAGCCTAGAAGTTGGGCAAAGTGATGTTGTAAATCTCATTTTTTAGATGAGCAAGCTGATGATCTGAGAAGTGATTTACCCAAGGCCATACAGCTGGCAAACAACACAGCTAAGATCAGAGCCCACCCGTGACCCCTACACAGGTGCTTGTGTCAGGTACAAATGCTGCCTCAGAGTGTCTGCTGTGGTGGCTGCTATGCCCAGGTGGCTCACACAACCAGCCCTGGGCTCACCAAGCTACAGCCCTCTGCCTCAATGGGCCTCTGGAATGAGCAGATGATTGTCACCCAGTGGCCAGTTCAGAGGGTTTTCATCAATGACGATCAGCAGGATAACATCAGAGTTAGCTTCTGCTCCTCTTTTTGAAGAAAAAGAAAAATTCCAATAAAGTGTTCTCAGTCTGCTTCTGTTTCTCCACATAAACACACACACCTCAGCAGATGTAGGAGTCTGTGAACTTGGCATTACTTGAAGAGTAGAATCTCAGAATGTGAAGAAAATTCGCTAATTAAAGCCTTATCACCACCATTCTAGACTATCACCTCTGAACACCCACCACAAGGGAAGGAGAGCTTATTACTACATTCTCACTTTTGACAGCAACTTCAAAGAAGCCAAAATAATTGGAAAACCAAACAATTGTCCAAGAGGAACAACTTCCTACCACACAACCAGCTACTGGGATGGAAGGAGGACTTGCCTGCATGAAGGTTTCACACATCACTATGGCTCTGACCACAACGCTGTCTCTGGGGAGGTTGAGGTCCCCGGGGCAGCACCTTGGACAGATCTCATATCAAAGAAAATGACAGGTGCTGCTGTCATCCCATACTCCTAGCTTATGTATTCATTCAACAGCTATATATTGACCTCTACTATGTGTCAAGCACTGTGTTAGGTGCTGGGGGACATGGAGATGACCAAGATAGACACGGTCCTTTCTTCCCAGAGATTGCTTTGTAGCATTACATTAATCAAATTCTTCCTGGTGTTGTCAGAGATTTGCGAGATGCTGCAAAGAACCACGGAGGCATTCTAAGGATGTGAACTCAACAGTCTTTCATATGCCCAGGAGGAGATGGAAGAGAAAGAGCATGCAAAGCAGGTCTCAAGGGCCCCTAGGTCCTTGTTGGGAGATTTTAGAAGATTCCAGAAAAGGGAAACTATGATTTGGTGGATGCCTCAGTGTGTATCCACTTTCCTCGCACTCTGGGTTTCAGTCCACTCCAAGAAAAGTGCTTCACTCCAGCAAGCCTGCTCCGTTCACCCTTCCACCACCTGATACCAAGAGCCTGGCTACTCAAAGTGTGGCCCATGGACCAGCTGCATGGCCATCATCTGAGAACATGTTAGAAATGCAGATTCTCAAGCATCACTCCAGGCTTCTTGAATCAGAATCTGATTTTAACAGAATCCCAAGGTGCTCCCTGTGCAAGTTACAATTTGAGAAACCCTGAGCTAGAAAGCCTTGGTTTCCATAAATTATTCAAACCAAAATTTACAAGAGAAGTATTTAAAAAATTATTTATTGACCTCATTAACCATCCAAAGATGGTAACTTTGAGACTCAAAAAGCCTTATCTTTTGGAATATGTTTTTCTGAAAGTATATTGTAAAAACAAAGTTTCCTGTTTTGTGCTACCAGGAGAACTCCCTCAGCATCAAGTATTTAAGATCAAATATTTGAGCTTCAACCTGAAAGAATAAAATTCATGCTGAGCCACTTGGGGGTAGTTCTGCCTCCACTACCAGCTTCTAAGAAAATGCCAGGTGCTCTCAGGGTGCTACAGAGAAAAGAGCTGAGAACACAGAAGCAGGACACTGGGGTTCTAGGCTTAGGTCTGCCATCAAAAAAAGTCAGGACCTTGGATAAAAGACTTAACCTGTCTGATACTCAAGTTTCTTTGTCTACAAAACAGAAGCATCAAACCAGGCAATCCCTGAGGTCATTTCCAGTTCAAAGATTCTGAAAGGAATGAAATGATATATTTTATCATTTCCTCTTCATTTCTGCTGCATTGAATAACTACAACTCGGGGAAGAGGAGGGAACCATAAAGATTTTTCTCATTGGTGGGTAGGCTGCAAGACTCTCAGGATCTGCACGGACGTGCCTGCAGACAAGGTGCTCCAGCTTCTCTAATCCTGTGGTCTTCTGCTTCTTACAGTGCGATAGCCTGGTTTTGCAGACTTTCACATTACACCTTCTCACCAGGTCACCCCAAAGCAGAAACAAATTTTCTTCTGTATATGTCTACATGGGATATCGTGCCAACTGCACTTCTGCTCCCCCGTGTGGGAGAGAAGTATCATCTGGATGCTTCTCCAGGCTAACTTAGCCACACTTCTGTGGGGCCACAGCCTCCTCCTGCCCAACAACCCCAAGAGACAAGGTGGAGAGGCACCCAGCTCACTTAGTCACCCTGGAAATGGAGGAAACTGGGAAAACCCAAGCATAAAGGAAATACCTCTGGGTTTCAAAGATGGGGAAGAAAGGGCAGGTGCAAACCACTGTATGGGGGACTTCCTAAATAATTTAGCTCATAGTGATCTTTCCTTAAAAAGTGGGAGGCATCATGATGAGAATGTTCAGCTTTAGATATGCAGCATATTTGAGGTTTAGGATGGACAATGATTTGTGTAAATTGTGGTAGTGGGAAGTCCAACATGGCAAGAAAATATTTAATTCTTAAGAATGACTGCATATCGTCACCTTAATGGAGATGTGTACTCTTGAGCCAACAATGACTAAGTCCTTCTTCCTCTGCATGGCTCTAGAGAGTAACAGTCCCATGAAAGGTAAGCCTGGATTCAGGCCAATAGGAACCAGTCAAATATGATGAATGCAGGCAGGAACAGAGAACTTCTAAGAGGATGAGATGACAGAGTTTGGCCAGGCGATGGCCCAGCATGCTGCTTGTTCAGGTGACGCTCCAGACCTAATCAATGACTCCCCAGAGAGCACATAACTCAAAGTGGAGCCCAGCTGTGCTCATGCCATAGCCCAGCCAAATCTGTCTAAGTGAGATGTCTAAGGAAGTGAGAATGTCTTTCTTTAATGCTGTATGTCACTATGCAAAGGGATGTTATAGGGAATTTGGAAAAGTCAGCTTTTAAAGCCACTTGGAACCCGCAATGATCATCCACTCACCTGTGCACCTCAGGAGGCTCCCTCTGGATCTTGGAACTTGCCTCCACCACCTCTTTGGCAACTTTCCCACTGCAAAAGACAGAAACACATGTGTATGTACACATACTCAGAAAGAATGGGAGAGGTATGCACAAGTGTCTTTCTGTTAACTTCACAGGGGTCTGGCCCAGCTATAGCAATCATGAGGGGAGAAATTACAGTAGAGTTTGAGGGTGCCCTGTGAGCATAAGAGCAATGGAGTGAAAATGGAAGACTCAAACAGAGGCAAAAGCCAAAGGCCACTTATTTGCAAGCAAAATTTTGAAATTTACGTGGCTGCCCCATCCCTACCCCATCACTGAGATGGAACCATTGGTACCCACCTATATCGAAATCTACTTCCTTTAAAAAATATCTTGCTGCTTGATACGGTCTTGATCTGACTGGATTTTGCATACCTTTAAGAAAAAGCAAAGCATAGGTGGTAAGGACATTGGAAAGTCCACTTACAACATGCTAGAGAGGTGTGGCGATGGGGTATTTTTGCTACAAGAAAGAAACGTAATTAACCTTGTGACTCAGCCTGCATGTGCACACACAAACTAAAAGAAAAGCTTCACAAAAGAATAGTTACTTTCACTAAGTGTATAGGATTCTAATATTTTCTATGCTATTTCCTTTCATTCTTTTTAAATTCAAGACCCACATACTGGCTTTCATAATTCATTAGTGGGTCACAACCTGCAAAAAGGACTGGGCACTGATGATCAGAAGGAATTCTCCCCCACTCGCTATCTGAAGATATGGAGAACAGGGAATTTAGTGACATGGCATCAGTAAGTTCATGGTTATTAGGGCACTTTGCTGCCTATTCTTCTATCCACGGTGCAGCAGCAAACAGTTTCCTGGCAACGGAGGTCACTGACTATGCCACGAAGAACTCATTGTGCATTGCCCAAGTGAGGGAACAAGGGTCCCGCATCCCCACAGGAATGGTCACTGGCTTCTGTGTCACCATGACCCAGTGCCCTTTAAAAGAACCCACAGTGGTAGATGACTAAGATACACGAGGCAGAAGTTGCCCAGCCAAGAACTGATTCAGCACCTCTGAGCCTGACTCGTAAATAAGAACAAAACAACAACACTCTGAAAAGCAGTCTAGAGCCTGGGCTGCTGGGAGGCTGCACACAGGGCACTAAATTACTGTGACAGCTGAGGATGGCTCTACAACACTCACGTTAAGCCTTGTACAATTAAATCCAACAAGTTAGAAAGAACAGGCCTCAGAGAGTTCAGCATCATTTAAAATATTGATAGTCACAAAATCTTAAACACACACAGACAAAATCAATACAATCTGTAGCATCCTAAGCAAAAACATGTACAGAGCCAGGGAAGTTTCAGTGCAGTGATCCCCACCGTTGAGCCTCTTGAAGCTTCCTTTATTCACTCAGCAATTATTAACTGAGTGCCAACCCTGCTCCACACACCAAGGTAAGTACAGGAAAGACACGTGGCTGATCTAGCCTGGGGGCCAGAGAAGGTGCCCTGAGGAAGGGACATCTGAGCTGAGATCCAGGGGCTGGAAGGTGTTAACCAGGGCCAGGTGATAAGCAGTGGTGAATATACCCAGCAGAGGGCCAGTGGGCACAAAAGCCATCAGCCTAAACATCTGGAGAACTAAAAAGACTCAATTATTCTAAGTGAAGCAACTCGGGAATGGAAAACCAAAAATTCTATGTTCTCACTTCTAAGTGGGAGCTAGGCTATGCATACGCAAAGGCATATAGAGTGATATAAGGGACTTTATAGCCTCAGAAGGGGTAGGGTAGTAGGGGCCAGGGATAAGAACTACACATTAGGTGCAATGTACACTAATCGACAGGTGCTCCAAAATCTCAGAATTCACCACAATATAATTCATCCATGTAATCAAAATCCACTTATACCCCAAAAGGTACTGAAATTTAAAAAAAATAAACAAAACACATTTTAAAAAGACTCAATGTGCATTTTGCCTTGTTATTATTACTACACACACACACATTTTTTTTTCTTTTCCTAATAAAGAAAAGTGAATGTGCAGATGTACAAAGTAGAACAAGGGAAACTTGGACAGAGAGCGAGAATCCAACTTCCCAGGACCGGACCTTAAGTGGCCCTTGTTAAGGATCTTGGTCTTTATCCACAGAACAACTGAAAGCCATAGGAACAATCTTCTGCAAAGAAGCCCCTTCCCACCCAGCTGTGTAAACAGCCCAAGATGACACAGAAGGGCACTGGCCACAAATATTAAACAGGGAGAGTGAGATGGGCAGGGGAGGGCACAGGCCTTGGCAGGGGCATCCTGTCAGGGCAGGGCCCAGAGAAAACGGTGCGGGACCTCTAAGGACACACAGGGTCACATGAGAGCCAGTGTGCTGGCTGGAGCTTCCTTCCAGACCACACCCACTCACGAGGCTAGAAACCCCCAGCAAGCCGCCTTGAGGTGGTCCCAGCCGTGCCCTCCTCCTCCTCCTATGAGGACATGCCTGCTCTGGGCCCATCTGCACCCCCTAAAACTCCCCACCGGCCCTACAGAGCTGTGGGCCTGACACTTTATCTACTGAAGCCTGAGAAGAGAAAAGGACGATCACCTCTGCCCTCTCCCCGTCTTCTTGGCCTGGTTGCTCCCAAGTCCTCAGAGGTAGGGAGAAGAGAAAGGTTTAAAGAAACTTCGATTTTTTTATTGTTTTTTTTCTTGTTGTTGTTGTTGTTGTTGTTGTTGTTTTTTAAATTCCAGGTTCCTAAAGATCCTTGGGACACAGTGGTCAGCCAAAAAAAAAAAAAAGACTGAGTTTCTTAATTGGGTTTTTAAAATTCGAACTCAACACTTTGCCCATTCTACAGAAGCGACACGTGAAGCCGGTGAAGCCAACACAGGCATGAGTCAACTTCCTGGCCACTCAGGGCGTGCAGGGCAGAGGCAGTGGCTATTTTTCACTAGTCTGGCCTCAGCTCTGGCCCTTCCAGGCCCCAGGAGGAAGCCACTATCATCCATCTGCTCAAACCCAGACTGGCCTCTTAGAGGGAAGTCTCAGTCTCAGCACTCCTTCCCAAAAACCCTCAAAGTGACTCAAAAGAAGCAGGTCAAAAGATACATCTCACAAAGAAGCCCAGTAGCTGTCTGCTCAGGATGAGCGGAGAGAAAAGACTGCGCTTCTCTCTGGCAGCGGGTTCCCCTGGAGGAGTAGCTGCAGATGATCTGATTTGCTCAGAGACAGTTGCACGAGCGCATTCCCACGAATCCCCTGCCCTCCCAAACGTCCAGGTGAACTCCCAGAGCGTTTCAGTTGAGATTTTTAATGGAACGTTAACAGGGAGTTTATTCTGAGAGCTCAAATGACACCCACGCACTGGGAATTGGGAAACAAGGCTGTAGGCGGGAGGGCAATGGACAGAGGAGAGAGAATGGTGGCCGCGTTAAAGTACATGAATCCGGAGTACCAGTTCCCAAACCTGGCTGGGCATCAGACACCTGGAATAGGTATAAAAAACACAGATTCTCAGGCTTTATCATGAGAGATTCTGATTCAGTGGGTCTGAAGAGGGGCTTGACTTTAACCAAGCACCCTAAGGGGATTCCAAGAAGTCCACTTACATTTGAGAACCTCTATGCCCCCAAATTCTCCTAGGATGACCCAAGAGGTGACATTTCACCTGAAAGAACAGTGGTCCAGATTCCTACTCACACCTGGTTCTGTGACCTTGGTCATGCCGTGTGGCTTTGCTGAGCCTCAGTTTCTCTACATATTATTAAAGGGGGAGGGTGTTATAATATTTCATGGTACTCTCAGGAGGGTTACACAAGAGTAAATGATTTGAAAGCACCTAGCATCATACCCGCTCATTATATAATAGTTTTCCTCCCTCCTTCCTTCCCACCTTCCTCCCTCCCTAATATCAGTCTCAAACCCCTTCATCACCTTCTCACTATGAAGCTACCAAAGCCAATCCTCTAAACTATGGTGGTTCCAGAAAACCATGTTAAACACTCTGAAAGCAAATCAAAGCTCTAACTCTAGCCAAAATGTTCCAAGCACTCTGTTTACCAGACTGTCCCATCCACAGCAAGCCCAGGGAAGAGTGTTCTTCCCACAGAAAGCAATGAATTCACAGCCTCATTGGAACCGCAATTCGCTCGCCTATGGCCTTCTGCCTTCCTTTCCACCTGCCCTCTCCCACTTCAATCTCCAGCTCCCCGTCAAAGTCCCAACATAAGAAGTATGACTGTGCTCAAACATCTGACCTCACAAAGAAATCCAGTTCATCTCTGCAGGAGCACACCTCCCCTCTCCCCAACCTGCAATTTCTCCTCTGAAACCTGCTATTCCAGGGGCCTGGATGAAGGTCAGGATAGGTACTGGGTGGACATTGGGTGGTGCTCCAAGAGGCCACCTCTAGAATTAACAACACAATTTCCCATTGATGTCATAATTTAGAGCTCCTGGAGTAACCATAACAATAACAGCATTTACTACTGAGCCTTTAATATGGGCAATACCCCCTCCAAAGCACCTTTAATAAACAATTCCTTTATCCTCATGGCTCTCTGCTAGAAGGAAGGAATCCCCATTTTCACATAAGGAAAATAAGGCACAGAGAGGTTTCATCACTTTACATGGTTCCATGATAGAAGCTGCTGGAACCGGGCTATAAATCCAAGTCCGTCTGATTTCAGTATTTAAAAAAATCATGCTCTAGTCATACTGGCTCTCAAACTTTAGTGAGCAACAAATCACCTGGAAGGCTTTTTAAAACACATCTCTCTGATTCAGTAGATTTGGGGAAGAGCCCAAGAATCTGCATTTCCAACAATTTCTGGGAGTGATGATGCTGGTTCAGGGACCTGATGGGAGAATCACTGAACTAAAGCAATGTCTTAACCCCTCGACGGCACGTTAGCAACAACTGGGAAACTTTTAGCACTGCCAATACCTAGGTGTCTCGTTCCAGATTCCGATTTCTCAAAATAACAGCTTCGTCGAGATACAATTTACATACCTTAAATTTCACCCTTTTAGATTTTATACTTTGGTGGGTTTTAGTATAATTCATGAAGTTGAAAAAAGAGATTACAAAAATCAATCACCGCTATCTAATACAAAAACATTTTCATCACCTCCAAAAGAAACCCCCTGTCACCACAATGGGTATTGGCAGTCACTCCCTGATTACCCTCCTCATCTCACCTACTCCCAGCCAAAGCAACCGCTAATCTGCTTTCCATCTGTATACATTTGCCATTTTAGATATTTTATTTCAATGGACTCATGCAATATATGGTGCTTTGTAAATGGTTTCTTTCACTTAGCACACTGTTTCCAAGGCTCAGCCATGCTGTAGTATCAGTTCTTCATTCCTTTTTATGGCTGAATAATATACCATTGTATGGATATACCATGTTTTGTTTATCCGTTCATCAGTTGATGGACATTGGATTATTTCCACTTTTTGGCTATTATGACTAATGCTGCTACAAAGGCTTGTGCACAAGTTTTAATGAAGACCCAGATTCTGCTCTAACTGGGTCTGGGGTAGGATACAGGGACCCATAGCACTGGTATTAATAGTTTTTAAAAGCTCCTCCAGGAGATATTAATGTAGCCAAGATTGAGAAATGCTGGTTTAGAACTTTATTACTTGGAGTGTGGTCTATAGACCCACAGCACAGTATCCCCTGGAATTTATTAAAAATATGGACTCTCATGCCCACCCCAGACCTTTTGAATCAGAATCCACATTTTAACCAGATCCCCAGCTCCTTTGTGTGTGCATTAAAGTGTGAGAGGCACTTGTTTAGGGAGCTAGTCTGGGTTCTTACTTACCAAGCATAATACTGTTCCTTTGACAAAATATACACCAAACTCTGAATAAGAAATGTACTAGGAACTGCTTTTATCCCCTGCACACAATTCCAAAACAAATTGGGAACAGAGAGTGTCATACAGCCTCAACCATGTATCTAGTACACAGCAAAAAGTGTGAGATAAAGACGCTGTGAATGAAAACATCAGTGAGCCCCTGAATCCCTCAATGTATCCAGTGTGCTTTCAGTGGACCAGCATCCAGAAACAGTGAGCTCTGGGGCTGGCAGCACCATGATAGACCACACATAGTATAAAGGAAGCTCTTAAATGGTGAATAAGTCTGTGCTGGAGATCCCCTGGGGTCTGGAGTAGGCGGGAAAACATCAGAGTTTCTGCGTCTGGGCTCCATTCCCAGGCAGATCTCAGAGCCAGGGCTTTCAAAACAGATCTGTGGCCATTGGCCAGCTGACAACCAGCAAGCGCGTTTGCGTCCTAAAAGCACACTGGGGAATTCGCAAGCAGAGGCCCCGGGGCCTCCCTGCTCCCGTGCAGGTGAAGTAAAGATGGAAGGAACAAACCATCCAGGAAACAAGATCAGGGCCTTGCTCTGCTAGCTGAAACCATTAAAATGCACGGCCAGCGGGACAGATCTAGAAGCAGGGCCAGGACCTCTGCCCAGGGAAGGGTGGGCATGGTGGAGGAAGCAGGCATACCCCTGAGGTTACCAGAATCAGAGCCTCCCAAATGAAAAGGAGTGGGCTCTTCATCCAACTGCTGCTCAAAATACTCTAACCGTTAGCAGAGGGGGCAGTAATAGAGCAGCAGCTTCTGTTTTTCAATGGTTCATATGCCTGGCAGAACTGAACACAGCAAGGCAGGTAATTTAGTCTCATTTCAGAGATGAAAAACAAAGATGAGGCTCCAAGAAATTAAGAGCTTTGTTCCAGGCCACACTGCTATAAATGACAGAGTCAAGATTTAGAACCAAGCCCATTGACTTCCAAAGCTCACACTCGTTACGCTATGCCCCAGTGGTGCAAGCAAATGCACCCAGGTCAGTCCCAGGCCCATTCATTCTACAGGTGAGGAGGCTGAGGCCAGACAGCAATAAAGTGACCTGGCCAAGGTCCCACAGCTGGGCCAGAACAAGTGATACTTCCCCTCCTTCCTCAGGAACAAGGATGATTATGGGATAATGGAGGAACAAAATGTTCAGGCAAATCTCAGATCGCTATAAACATTCAGGTTTAGAAGTCAAATAAGAGGAGGGTAGCTTGGTTAACTGTAGCCGATGTTCCAATGCAAAGACTGGTCAACTGTATACAGTTTGTCACTTGTGCCCACAGCTAAACCCTTCAAGTCTTCCGAAGCATCCACAAGTGACTGGAAGCGACTTCTTCAACATGCCAAGTTGACCTACCTAGTTCATGATAAAATTATCAGAATACCTTCCTTACTAGCTGCCAGCTAATCTGCTTCCCCAAAATGTGTAAAACACATTCCCCAGATTGCTGGGTTTTCCTCTCCCTTTCTCCTCTCAATTTTGTTTTTGCCTTTATTTAACTCTGTCTCCCAACTGACTTCCTTGCATATGATAACGTGCATGAAATAGCAAATGAATGTCTCCAAGTTATTCTTTGATATGGACCCGGCGATTTCACTAAAGTATCTTCAAGGCTGTGCCAAAGTCCTTCCAAGCAAAACTTGCTGTGTGGCTCTAAAGGAAGGCCTGTCTGCTGGGTGTTCTCCTGTATCACCCCCTCCCATAGGCCTGTCTGCACGTAAAGAATGATCAACCACACCTATTGCACCTCTGTTGCCTCTTTTGCACTGATCAAGCCCTCCGTGTCTGGCCCCAAGACCTCCTGGTCCCTGATCACCTCTTTTTCTACCTCATCTATCCTCTGCTCCAACCTTGTAGCCACTCGTGTCTTGCAAAATGCATCCTCCACGTTCCTGCCGTGGTACCCTACCAGAGCTGGGATGGCCTTCCCCCACCTAAAAAGGTCTTCTACCTCCTAGCTCCCCTGGCGGCAAGACTCACCCTCTCCTCTGGATTCCTCTCCAGCTTTTTTTGTTGTTGATTTCCCTCTTGGTCTCTTACATGAAATAACAGTCTCCTGAGGACAGGAACCATGCCTTATCAATCTGAGCTAGTAAACATGTTTTCAGTGCCTGAGATCTTCAGGAAAGAAAAAGACAAGCAGAAGCTAGTTCCTGCCCTCAGAGAGTTCAAATTGATTACAGAACTGACATGCTGGTATGTAAAAATCTACAATCCAATAGAAATCCTGGAGAAAGGAACAGGGGAGAGTAACTCCTCAGTGAGTATATAGCTTCCTTTTGGCATTGATGAAAATATTTGGAAATAGATAGAAATGATGGTTGGACAACATTTTAAACATACTCTGCCACTGAATTGTACACTTTAAAATAATTAATTTTATGTTACGTGACTTTAACCTAAATAAAAACAATGAATACAGGTTAAAAAACATAGAGCTCAGATCCAGTACAGATACACAGTACAGATATATAAAATTCTGTGATAAAATTGTTATGATAGATTTTGTTTTTGCCATGTTTCTTCACTCCATTTATTAATTCCCTCATATGCAAGAAAATATTCACTGAAAATAACTAACTGAACATCTCTAAGTTATCCTTTGACAAGAAACAGATGGTTTCATTCAAGAAAGAACAGAAGAGTTCCAAAAGCTTAGGCACTGAAAACCATGTGTCAGGTCCTCTAAAAACTAAATATAGGGTTACGCTATGATCCAGCAGTTCCATTCTAGGTATATGCCCAAGAGAACTGTCCACGCAAAAACTTGTATCCAATGCTCGTAGCAGCATTACTCATAGTAGCTAAAAAGAGGGAACAACCCCAGTGTGCATCAACTGATGAATGGATAAACCAAATGTGGTCTATCGAAACAATGCAGTATCATTCAATCATAAAAAGGAATGAAGTACTGAGACATGCTATAATATGGGTGAACTTTGGAGACATTCTGTGACACAGGCACAAAAGGCCACATCGTTTATGATTCCACTTATACACAATGTTTATAATAGGTAAATCCATAAAAACAGAAAGTAGATTAGTGGTTGCCAGGGGCTGGGTGGAGGAGGAAATGGGAAATGACTGCTAATTGGCATAAGGTTTATTTTGTGAAGGATAAAAATATTCTGGAATTAGATAGTGATAATGGCTATATTACTTTGCAAATTACACTAAAAACCACAAAACTGTATACTTTAAAAGGGTAAATTTTATGGCATGTAAATTAGATTTCCATTTTTAAATTTTTTTTAAAAACAAAATAAAAAAACACTAAGGCTCCAACTAAAGACTGAGAATGTCAAACCCTCTGTGTTTCCCTCTCTGAACTCTCATGTGGGTGAAAGCTTCTAGACATGCAGATTTTCCAAAGGCCAAATGATCTCCTTCCTTATCAGTCCCCAAACATGCAGTAGGCACACAAAGACCTTGAGGTGGTGGTGGTCACAGGAAGGTCTACTGGTACACATCACCTTGTCCAGTCATTCCTAGTACAGCATTTTGTGCATCATCTCACCCAGTGGTGTTCAAATTATGCTCCTGGGTTTTCCTAGGGCTGACGAGTTTCCTGGGACATGGGGATGTCAGTGCTAAACCTAGGAAAGGCATAGGTAACCTGGACAATTGGTCACCCCAGCTCCTGAAGAGCAATGAACAACGGACAAAGAGTCTGCAATCTCCAATCCCAACCAAGGCCCCATCGACCACCGCAACTTCTCTTTTCATCTCCTTTACGTGCTGGGCTTTTCCTACACTTGAGATTAAGGAAAAGTATTCTGTGGCTGAAACTTGTTTCAAAATCATTATCCAAGCCATCATTCTCCCGATGGTTCTCATCAGCCAAAGCCCAGAGATAGCATTTTCAGGGAGATGACTCTAATCAGTAAGACAGAATCTCACTGTAAGGGGCAGGGAGACTGATCAAAGTCTCCCAGTCATCCAGGGAGACCCCTGGATGAGGTCCAGGGGTGTACAGTGCTGATGGCCTGAGCAGGGCTGGACTAGGTTCTTAGTTGCATCCACTACCACTGCCTTTCCAGTCAGCAAGTGTCTCTCAGAGGAGAAGGTGTAACTCCATGGACAGACCTCAGTTTGAACTTCTTTTGAAACCCAAGAGCTTTACAGATTTCTGAAGTCTTGTCCAGCACCTACTTTCTATGATCCTAGGCTCTGATAGCATTCCACCCATAAACCTTCGGCTCTGTTTTCAATACACTGAAGCCTTCTTACTATGAACACAGGTGACTCTCTGCCAGAGGTCTCTGTTTCTGGTTGTGAAAGCACGTCCAACCCATACTCAGAGTAAGCCAGAAATATCAGAGAGTATTAATTCTGGCTCCCAAAGCAGCCTTCAACCAAAATAAATGGGGAATTTGTAGATATAACAGCTCCACCTCTTTGCCCATCAGCAGGAGAACTGTGAGGCATATTACACCATGTCCCAGAGTTCCTAAGAAGATCTGAGCCATTGTCCATGGTAGTGACCTACTCAATAATGCATCTTATGTTGCTTCCCCATCTCACCCCCGTCCCGCCACTCCCTTACTGGTATGTCCATTGATTACATCCCACATAAGCTACTTGCACCAAACTCTATCTCAAGGTCTGCTTTGTGGGGGTGGGGAGAGGAGGGCAACCAAAAATTGATCCTGTGACACATTTTGTGGAAACAGCTATTTGAAATGCACACACACACACACACACACGCACACACAGTGGCCCACAGCCATTCCATAGCAAACATCCAACACAGAGCTCAGGACTTGGTCAGGCCAACAAACCGACAATCACTGGGAGTCACCCTGAACAATGCACGAAATTTCAATTTACTTAAATAAAATTTTTAAAACTGTATTAAAAGAAATAAATATGCAGCCATTTGCAAAATATAAAGAATTCCATGGGTGCTTTTAAAAGCTGTAATTAAGTGAATAAAAGCCACTTACTTATAAAAGGCCTGGTTTTCCACTCCACACTTCCAAAGATGTTTGCAGGCAGCTGGTGTTGAAGTATGGAACGCCAACATGGCTTTTTTCTAATTAAAAAATAACAAAACAAGAAAAGGCATGTAAAACACCACTTACACTTTCCATGGGGTTGTTTTTTTTTTCAGGTGTTTACCTCTTTGTATCCTGTCTCCTATCACACAGACTTGAAGTAACTTAACATATTGCTGTGTTCTTTACAGTGTCGTTAACATGGTATTTACCCCTCCCTCACCCTTTGCAGATATCACTAATGTATTTAGGACCTGTTTCTGATCAAAATCAGCCTCACAATGCTTCTCAACACTCCAGGCATCATATACCTCTCTGTCACACTGGAATTAGCCTAAAAACATATTTGCCTAACTAGTACTTGGGTTGATAACTAATGACAAGAAAACTTGCAAATTTCTAGAGCTAGCTCTGAGGTTAATATTTTGTTAATGGTCTCCCCACAAATGCATTCCCTGGTGAACCCACAACCTGTATCTAGTAACTCCCTTGTTTTAAGACTCTCTGGATGAATAGGCTCTGTTTATAACACTCTAATGAGCACTGGTTGTTGATATTTAGCTTTGTAACTATTCTTTATTTGTTTCATATGTCTGTATCTTGGCAAAAAGAGGTAGGGAGAGGGTCCATCTTTTATTTCCAAAGTCTATCCCAGTCTGTTTTGTACACAGGGGTGTACAATCAGCATTGCTCACTGACTTTACTGCTCAATGTACAAACCCAGTACTCATTTGTTTGCCTCTAAAATATTTTCAGCATAAGCTTTCATTATCATCAAACACTTCAAAGTCATGGTCTTTGTTGACTACAATACTAATGGCATATTTTATTCCTGAATCTCTCTCATGCACACACAATAACAGGCAGTTAAAAAAAGCAGTATCTGACCTCCTTCTGGGTGCCAATCACATAAAATGTCTTCCCTTCAAACTTCAATTTGCAGACATCTGGCCTAAGAAAAGAAAATCTCTGGGTAAGAAGAAAAAAAGTGGCAGCTAACCAAGGTACTTGGGTTTCCCATAGGAATCTGACTGACTCAAAAATGCCAGGCAGACTGCAGTGAAACAAGATATAATCTTATCATTGGTGAAGGTCTAATGGGCAGCGAAAAGCCCTGAGTAAATTATACGGCAATTCTCTTTCCGAGAGAGGATCCGCACACAGCTCAGAATTATTTATTCTATTATTTACAGTCAGGCTGCATCTTTCTTTCAAGAAGTTCTAGTGTTCGTTAACATTAACGACCAGAACAATATTAATTGCCCCGCCCACTTAGCAAGGTGGGAAGAACGTGCTGATTTCAGATTCAGTTCATGAAATGACGTGGATTCACAGTATCTGACTTTCTCCTCCCTCTGCATCCATTTCCAAGAAGCAAATCCACTGCGCTGCAAAATGTTCACTCCTGTTTTCCCTGTTTACAAAAGAACTGTGTTCTTTTTTGTTTTGTTTTGTTTTGTTTTGTTTTGTTTTGTTTTGTTTTTTGAGACGGAGTCTCGCTCTGTCGCCCAGGCTGGAGTGCAGTGGCGCGATCTCGGCTCACTGCAAGCTCCGCCTCCTGGGTTTAGGCCATTCTCCTGCCTCAGCCTCCTGAGTAGCTGGAGAACTGTGTTCTTATATATTGGAGTTCCCATTCTTTTCAGCAAAGACTGGTTTAAATAGAAACATGTGACCCAATTCTGTCCCATTAGATATACAGGAGGTCTCCTACAGGGCTTCTGAAAAATTCTCCTTGTTTGAAAAGGAGACACATGGAAGGGGCTGCTCTCCTCCAGGCTCTGGGCATTGCCGTGGGGAGATGTGCAGGCCAGTCGCACGCATGCCCATCTCAGGAGCGGGAGCCTCAGGACCAATGCGCCTGCCCAAGGATGGCAGAGGAAAAAAAAAAAAAGAGACCTAAATCCTTTCCGGCATTTAAGTTAACAGGCGTTTAAGTTAACAGACCGTGGAACTGCTCCACATTTGCTTTGTGGGCTGATTAGTCCTCTTATTTGTAAGCCATCATGAGTAGACATTCCTGCTACCTTTTGCCAAAAGCATCTTCATGGATACACTGGATCACAAAGGGTAAGTTTGCACCCAGGATTCAACAGAGGAGGAGAGTGGAAAGAAGTGAGTTGGGGAGAGTGGATCCTGAGTTGTTCATGGGAACTCAAACCTTTACCCTGCCCTGACCTAATCCGTGTGCCCCCCTTAGCCACAGCAGTAGAAGCTACTGGTGAGGAAATACTGGATACCTTCTCTTCGAAGGCAGAGCCCCTGAGCCCACGCCTCCTAAGTTGACTCCTCAGCTTGGCATTTCCAAGTCCCCACCGAAGGCAACCTAGATGTTACATCGCTTTATGATGAAGCTCCAAGGCAAGGAAATGAATACCAGGCATTCTACCCGATGCTTGCCCAAGAAGCCAAGGAGGGGACAGAGGAATCAAGATTAAGAAAAATGGAAAGTCAGTTTTCCAAAGAGGCACTCACCATTTTATCAAATGGATTCTCTTATTTCCCTGGAATACCACGAAGCCTGCAGCTGTGAATCCTAAAAATGTTGTTGTGCCTGTTGAATCCTGGGAAAAAGATAGAAAAATCTGTTTAGATTGAGGAAAATAAAATAAATGATAACCAATATACTCATTCCTCCTCACCCTAGGTTGAGACTAATTCCAATGATTATAGCGATAAACTGAGTTTCTGAGATGGAACTTCTAAGAGCAAGCCGTTCAAAGTCTGGGTGAAGTCCAGCAATATGTAGCTTTTCCCTTTGAGGAGTGGACCTTCTGCCCTCTAGGAACCTCCTGGAAAAATATAAGTTAGTCCCAAATCACTATGTCTACTTCCAACTGTCTTCTGGGGCTGCCTGTGTTCCAGGTCTGCTTTGTCATGTGAGCAAACTGTTCCTGGTTGCCATTCGCACTCTAACGTGATGAAACCAAAGCCCTGAGCATCGAATTTTCTGGAAATTTCAGTATAAAAATATCTCCAGAAAAGCTTACTGTGCTTCCAGCCTAGACCAGGAAAACTAAGCATCTCGTAGATAAGTGAAGGCAAAGGAATAACAACACAAAGATCAAGTCAGTCTCCAAGAAATAAATAAAATAGAGTTCAAATTTCTGCGTAAAAAGTCAATTCACTAAAATGAATAAACTGATTAATACCATTCTAGGAAAGAGCTGCTGGTAAATATTCCAACACATATGTGTAGGCAGAACAAGAGGATGTAAATGCCAGTATGGACAAGTAACCCCGACTCTCCGCCTTGGCTACACATTGGAAACACCTGGGGAGCCTGGTCTCCACCCCTGGCAGATCCTGACATAATTGGTGTGGGATCTGTTCTGGCCAGCAAGGGGCTCATGAAGCTCTCCAGGTGCTTCTAATGAGCAGCCCAAGCTGAGACCTATAGGACTAATGCTTTACCAAATATCAGGCAGTCCAATCTGGGTAAAGAAATATGCCACTAAAACTCCAGAACTTATCTTTAAGAGCCTAACTGATAAAATGCTTAGTTTAGGATTAGGACTAGTGTCTGGCTGATGCATAGTCTAATATATGGAAAGAAGAACATTGCTTCAGTGAAACATTTATGGAAAATGTATCTGTAAGTATCTCCTTGGGAACTTGATTAAAAAGGCAGATTCCCCAGTTGTACCCCCAGAATTCTGATTTAGTTGCTCTGGGGGGAGGCCCAGGAGATTCCGATGTAAGTAGTCTGTGTTTCATCCTTGAGAGAAACGCTATCAAATATGAGTAAAGGAAAAAATAAAAACGAGTGTTCCTAATGCCAAAATGCAACTTGAAATCTTTCTTTTTTTTCCTTCCACTTTCCCATTTTTAAAAACTGCATTCTTGCTGGCAATGGCCTTGAAAGTAAATGTGTCAGGAGCCTGAAACTCCTCAGGGGCCAAACCATCTATTTGATGAGTGAATCCATGGATGTTAATTTAGGAAAATGTGGCTACCACATAGCAATCAATGAACAATTGGAAGACTCCGACGGAGAAAATCAGCTGCCAAAACAGGTAACAGCAGCCCACTGTTGTCCCTTCCAATGAGGGACCGTGGGCCAGGCTGTGGGAAAGATTTAACAAGGCTCTGCCAGGCCTGTGCACAGATAAACTCTCTCTTTTATTTTGCAAAACAACCATTATATGGTGACCTGCTGTGAGGGGCAGTTACCTTGCACGGGTGAGGATCCACCCCGTAGGTTTCCAAAGTGTGAGCTTTCAGGAGCAAGTTAAATTCAGCAACTGGTGGGCTCTGCCCCCTAAAATCACATAAGAAAAGTTAAGGAAGTTAAAATGGAAAAGAATAGAAACATGGAATCCCTTCATTCAGTAAAGTATGGCGGTCTAAGCTAAATAAGGAGAAAAACCCTTACATAAATAGGAATCAGTAAGACTGATCATTATTTCTCACCACAAGGAGTCCTTTGCTAAGGAACCCGAGCTTGTGTTCTCTAGCTAATTGTTCCATAACAAACCAATACACACTCTGAGCACTCCAGTGACCTGTACAGTTAATCAAGGTTATCAAGTTACCAATAAGTAGGCCCTTGCAAATTCAATCTTAATATGAAACAAAACTCATCATCTGTTCTTTCTGATAATTAAAAACATTATCCAGGGTAAATGGCATGCCTTCTTGCTCAGGGAAAACAAAATGCACAATCCTGTTACCCCATCAACAAGCCTAAACAGAGCCATCAGGGCCAAAAGAATTGTCAATCATCCCACAGACAGCTCTGGATTTCAAAGGAAATCTCAACCACTAGTCCTAGCACTGTCCTGCAAAGTAGTAAACAAGGTCTTGGCCTCAGGGAGAAAAGGCCTACAAATATAGATGACCGTGAAGCCCTTTCAGGGCTAGCATCTAAACAAAGATTATGCAACATTTCAAAGACCCCACTTTGACTAATATTAATATCCCACATGTATTTTAGAGAATCTCAATCACTCCCCAAGGATAATTATGTCATTCTAGCAACCAAGCAGAGTTTGCTAAAGAAAACAACAGGAATTCATTTTATTTTCAAAATGTAAAATTATATTACAATATTAAATCTATCTCTACTTAATTTCGTTCCCAGAGATGGATTGCCCCCCCACCCCCTCAAGATAGCGAAGAGTCATCATGCCTCTAAATCAAAACAGTATCCCATCTACTTTCTTCCTAGAGCCCTTCACAATCTCTTTACCTTTAGTGCACTGGAGTTACACTAATGTCTGAAGTCACTGTGGTATGTCTAGGGAGCATCTTTATTTATTCATCATGAGCAGCACAGTGTAGATCCTTTTAAACCAACAATGCATTTCTTTCTTTGACTATTTCATTCTTTTCTTCCCTTCCCCACTTCCTCCACCACTCTCTCTCACTACCACTCTCTCTCTTATCTCCTTTAAGAGGCCCTAATAAAAGGGTCTTGAAACTCCTAGGTCTATCTTCCATGTCTTTTAATCTTTGTTTAATTCTTTATATATCTGTCTTTTGGTAGTATGCTCTGAATTATTTCTTTTTTTTTGATACGGAGTCTCGCTCTGTCGCCCAGGCTGGAGTGCAGTGACCGGATCTCAGCTCACTGCAAGCTCCGCCTCCCAGGTTTACACCATTCTCCTGCCTCAGCCTCCTGAGTAGCTGGGACTACAGGCGCCCGCCACCTCGCCCGGCTAGTTTTTTGTATTTTTTAGTAGAGACGGGGTTTCACCATATTAGCCAGGATGGTCTCGATCTCCTGACCTCGTGATCCGCCCGTCTCGGCCTCCCAAAGTGCTGGGATTACAGGTTTGAGCCACCGCGCCCGGCCCTGAATTATTTCTTAATTCAAACATCCAGCCTGCTAATTTATTCTTCAGCTGTGCACATTCTGTGCACATTCTGCTGCTTCATTTCCAATGTAATATCTATGTGCATCTTGAAACAGCAGTCTGTTCTCAGCTCATGATCATGAATTCCTCTTATCCCTCTGAGGGTACCACTCATTTCTATTAAGGTCCAATCTTGTTGGCTGCATTAAAGCTGCTTTCTTGGTGAAGGTCATTTTGTATGCTGACTCAGAGTCTCTAATTCGTGGAGCTGATGTTTCCTTAAGTGTTTGGCGATTCCTGTTGGAATAGCAGGAATTTGCTATTATATTTTTTAATAATATTTGATGTATTTGATGTATCAGCCTCCAGAGGTATTTGACACATTTGATGTATCAGCCTCCAGAGGTTGAGGGAAGAGTGGGATGTGCCATGTGGAAGAGCATGTGATATGATTTGGATTTGTGTCCCCACCCAAATCTCATGTCGAATTGTAATCCCCAATGTTGGAGAAGGGGCCTGGTGGGAGGTGATTGGATCATGGGGGCAGATTTCTCCCTTGCTGTTCTCGGGATAGTGAGTCCTTACAAGATCTGGTTGTTTACAAGTGTGAAGCACCTCCCCCTGCTCTCTCTTCCTCAGGCTCCAGCCACATAAGATACGCCTCCTTCCTCTTTGCCTTCCGCCATGTTTGTAAGTTTCCTGAGGCCTCTTCAGCCATGCTTCTTGTTCAGCCTGTGGTACTGTGAGCCAATTAAACCTCTTAATTGCCCAGTCTCAGGTAGTTCTTTATAGCAACGCAAGAACGACTAATGCAGCATGTATCAGTAACTTGATTTGGGGCCAAAGCTTCTAGTTCTAGGCACACACACAGGGTACCTTCCCCTTAAGCCTGCTGCTGCCCATGACTCAGCACAAAGCAACCAGAGGGAGGGGTCAAAGTTGTCCACTTGCTTCAAATGTAGTTGCCCACTCACTGTGTTGGCTGTTGTGTGTATTCCTGGAAGCACCCAGAACCACTGCTATTCTATGTCTGTGTTTGGCCCGGATCCCTTCTGTTTCCTGTCTTCCAGAGATATTGCAGGATTTCTGATCCAACAATGATATTTTCTTCTATTCCTTTTCTAATGCTTTTCTTGTTATCCATAAGGACTCAGTGAAGGAAGGGAAGATTGCCATAGATGCCACCTTTTTCTTTTTTGTATTTTTTTTTTTTTGAGACAGAGTCTCCCTCTGTTGCCCAGGTTGGAGTGCAGTGGCATGATCTGGGCTCACTGCAACCTCTGCCTCCCAGGTTCAAATGATTCTCCTGCCTCAGCCTCCCGAGTAGCTGGGATTACTGACGCCCACAACCACTACTGGTTAATTTTTGTTTTTAGTAGAGATGGGGTTTCACCATGTTGGCCAGGCTGGTCTTGAAGTCCTGAGCTCAAGGAATCCACCTGCCTCAGCCTCCCAGAGTGCTGGGATTGCAGGTATGAGCCCCCTCACCCAGCCACCGTCCTCTTTTAATAGAAAAGATCATTTGTAAAGCCATCTACAGAATAGTTCTGAGGGATTAAGTCAAATTTGTGCTTTAGAAAAATGAAGTCTAAAGCTTTTCAAGATTTCCTTATTCATTTTAGTGTTCTGAAATTTCACTATGATATATGTACATAGAGAATATCTTTATGTATTCATCCCAGTCAGTACTTGTGGGCCCTTTCGATCCAGCAATTACTATCTCGGGCCATTTCTTTGATTTGTTTCTTTTCAAGACATAGTCATTATAATTTTTTTCCTTTTGATAAAGTAACAATGGACTCAGGAAAAGTAACAACTATATTGACAGGGATGGGAAAAGAGATTTCTGGAAGGTTTTCTTAATCCATATGGCATTTCTCTCTCCATCTCTCTCTTAAGTTTTTGAAGTAATATCTTACTCTCCACCAACAAATAAACCATACAGAAAATTATTGAAGTCAGGCTGGGTGCAGTGGCTCATGCCTGTTATCCCAACACTTTGGGAGGCTAAGGTGGGAGGATCACTTGAGCCCAGAAGTTCAAAACAAGCCTGGCAACGTAGCAAGGTTTCTTCTAAAAAAATTTTTTTTAATCAGCCAGATATGGTGGCACTATGATTATGCCACTGTCCTTCAGCCTGGGTGGCAGAGCAAGAAAGATCCTGCCTTAAAAGAAAATAAAAAATAAAAATAAAAATAAAAAAATTATTGAATTCACATATTATTGAGCTCTCTTTCTCTCATGCATACACACACACATATATACACACACAGTCATTTGTATACTCATCTCACCTTCCCAACTAGGGACAAAGCAGTCAAAATACCCAGCATGTCACTAAGCAACAACCCACTCTTCTGGCCCTCAATGCAGAACTTCGCCCTAATGACCCAGACCAAGACCAAAGTGAACCAGGACCAGAGCCAAAGCAGCCCTGTGCCTCCCATAGCCTTGGGCAATCAGCTTTGCTCCGGGGTGATCCTCCCAGTTTACTTGAAAGGCCCTCATTCTCCCACCCACTAGTAAGTACTCCTCTGATCTACAGAGCTAGCCATTCTCATTATTCATTGAACTGTCACCACCTTTTTAAAAGCTACATGTTGTCTATTCATAAAATTCAAGTTCGTTTTTAAAGCATACCCTCTTCAATATAGGAACAAGATAATTGTGGAAGGTTATCATGTGGATACTCACTTTGAAAAGTGAATAATTTTTCCTTGCCTAGGTGGTCTCTTTCTGACCACTTACCTGTCGTTCCTAAATCTGATGAGCATCTAATTTCCAATCACAGCCAATCCCAGATGGCAGCAGGGTACCAGTGCCACACAGCCCCTGAGGACAACCCCTTAAACTCAAGGACCTCTGTTCATCAGGAGATACCAGCCAGGGAGGAAAAAGGCAAGCTACAGTATGGGAAAAGCTGTCAGCAACACGTACAACCAAAGAAGAACACCTATCTGGAATATTTTTTAAACTCCTGTAAATCAATAAAGAGCAACAAAATGTGTTTCAAAACCAGTAACCACGCCCTCAACCTCACACAATAGGCAAAAGACTTAATAGGCACTTACCAAATAGGACATCTAACTAGCCAATAACTACATGAAAATGTGCTTAGCTTCTTATGATCAAGAAAAGGTAAATTATTTTATTTAATTTTTAATGTCTATTTTCTATATATTTAGGAGGCACAAGTGATTTCCTATTTGCATATATTGCATAGTGGTAAAAGCTGGGCTTTTAGTGCAACCATTACCCAAATAGTGAACATTGTACCCAATACGTAATTTTTCAACCCTCACCTCCTCCCACCATCCCATATCTTGTAGTTTCCAATGTCTATTACTGTCCTCTATATGCCCATGTGTATTCACTGTTTAGTTCCTACTTACAAGCAAGAACACGCAGTATTTGCCTCTTCTGTTTCTGAGTTATTTCATTAAGAATAATAGCCTCTGATTCTATCCATGTTACTGCAAAAGACATGATTTCGTTCTTTTTATGGATCAATAATATTCCATGCTATATATATTATATAAAATGCGTGTATATATATAATATATATAGCATGGAATACTATTATATATTATATGGAATAGATATATAATGTGGAATAATATTGTATATATAATATATAAATGTGAGATATATATAAATATATATATAAATGTGAGATATATATATATATGATATATATATATATCTCTCTCTCTCTCACATTTTCCTTGTCCAGTTACCCATTGATGGACACTTAGCTGATTCCATATATTTGCCATTGTGAATACTGCTGTAATAAACATATGAGTGCTGGTATCTTTTTGATATGATGATTTCTTTTCCTTTGGGTAGATACATATACACAAAGGGAAAATAGTGAGATTGCTGGATCAAATAGTAGTTCTATTTTTAGTTCTTTGAGAAATCTCCACACTGTTCCCCCCAAAAATTGTTTTAATTTACATTCCTGCCAACATGTTATAAGTGTTTTCTTTTCTCTGCATCCTTGAAAACATCTGTTGTTTTTTGACTTTTTAATAATAGCCTTTCTGACTGGTGTAAGGTGGTCTCTCTTTGTGGTTTTAATTTGCACTTCTCTGATGTTTAGTGATGTTGAGCAATTTTTGGCCACTTGGATGTCGTCTTTTGAAAAATGGCTTTTCATGTCCTTTGCTTGTTTTTTAAGGGGGGTTGTTTTTTCTTGTTGAGCTGTTTAAGTTCCATGTAAATTCCAGATATTAGCCCTTTGTCAGACCCATAGTTTGCAAGTATTTTTTCCCATTCTGTAGGTTGTCTGTTTACTCTGTTATTTCTTTTGCTGTGCAGAAGCTTTTTAGTTTAATTATGTCCCATTTGCCCATTTTTGTTTTGTTGCATTTTAGTTTAATTAAGTCCTATGTGCCTGTTTTTGTTTTGTTACATTTTAGTTAGAGGAATTGGTTACAAATTATTTGGCCAATGTCCAGAAGAGTTTTTCCTAGGTTTTCTTCTAGGATTTTTATAGTTCAAGGTCTTATGTTTAGGTCTTTAATCCATCTTAATTTTTGTTTATGGAGAGATGTATGGGTCCAGTTTCACTCTTCTGCATGAAACTATCAAATTTCCCAGGACTATTTATTTATTTTTTTATTTAGATGGAGTCTTGCTCTGTCACCCAGGCTGGAGTGCAGTGGCATGATCTTGGCTCACTGCAACTTCCGCCTCCCAGGTTCAAGGGATTCTCCTGCCTCAGCCTCCTGAGTAGCTGGTGGGATTACAGGCACATGCCACCAGGTCCAGCTAATTTTTGTACTTTTAGTAAAGATGGGGTTTCACCATGTTGGTCATGCTGGTCTTGAACTCCTGACCTCAAGTGACCATGTGTTGTGGGAGCAACCCAGTGGGAGATGATTGAATCATGGGGGCGGGTCTTTCCCTTGCTGTTCTCATGATAGTGAATGGGTTGCACGAGATCTGATGGTTTTAAAAACGAGAGTTTCTCTGCACAAGCTCTCTCTTCGCCTGCTGCCATCCATGTAAGATGTGACTTGCTCCTCCTTGCCTTCCACCATAATTATGAGCTCTCCCAAGCAATGTAGAACTGTAAGTCCAATAAACTTCTTTCTTTTATAAATTGCCCAGTCTTGGATGTGTCTTTATCAGCAGCATGAAAATTGACTAATACAGTGTATAATAATACTACCAATTTCTGCATATATATTTTGTATTCTGAAACTTTACTAAATTCATTTATCAAATCTAGGAATCTTTTGGTAGAGATTTTAGGGTTTTCTAGATAGAAACCACAGCATCACCAAACAGGGATAATTTGACTTCCTTTTTTCCAACTTGGATGTCTTTTCTTTCTCTAGCCTGATTGCTCTAGCAAGGACTTCCAGTACTATGTTGAAAAAGAGTGATGAAAGTGGCCATCTTTGTCTTGTTCCAGTTCTTGGAGGGAATGCTTTGAACTTTATCCTATTAAATATGATGTTGGCTGTGGGTTTGTCATATATTGCCTTGATTATATTAAGATATGTTCCTTCTATGTCTGGGTTGTTGAGGATTTTCTCATGAAGAGATGCTGAAGTTTATCAAACACTTTTTCTTCATCTTTTGAGGTGATCATGTGGTTTTTGTCCTTAATTCTGTATGTGATGTATCACATTTATGGATTTATGTATATTGAACCATCATTGCATCCCTGGGATAAATCCCACCTGATCATGGTGTATTTTCTTTTTATGTGTTGTTGGATCTGATTTGCTAGTATTTTGTTGAAGATTTTTGCATTTATGTTCATCAGGGATATTTATCTATAATTTTCCTTTTTGTTGTGTCCTTCTCTGTTTTGGGTATCAGGGTGATACTGGCCTTGCAGAATGAGTTAAGGAGAAGTCTCTCATCTTCTATTTTTTGGAACAGTTTCAGGAAGATTGGTATTAGTTCTTCCTTGCATGTTTTCTAGAATTCAGCTGTGAATCCATCTGGTCCTGGATGGATGTTGTTTGGTTGTTGTTGTTGTTATAGTTGTTGAGAGATTTTTTTTTTTTTTATTACTGACTCAGTCTCACTACTCATTGTTGGCCAGTTCAGAAGTTTTATTTCTTCCTGGTTCAATCTTGTGAGGCTGAAATTTATTCATTTCCTCTAGTTTTTCTGGTTTGTGAGTATACAGCTGTTCATAACAGTCCCTGATGATCTTTTGTATTTCTGTGGTATCAGTTGTAATGTCTCCTTTTTCACTTCTGATTGTGTTAGTTGGATCTTCTCCTTTTCTTGGTTAGTCTAGATAATGGTTTATCAATTTTGTTTATCTTTTCTCAAAAACAAAAGTACCAACTTTTTGTTTGGTTGATCTTTTGTAATGTTTTGTCTCCATTTCGTTCTGCTCTGATCTTTGTTATTTCTTCTGCTAAGTGTGTGTTTTGTTTGTTCTTGTTTTTCTAGTTACTTGAGGTACGATGTTAGGTTAGTGATCTTTCTACTTTTATGATGTAGGCGTTTAATGCTATAAATTTCCCTCTTAGCAATGCTTTTGCTGTATTCCACAGGTTTTGTTATATTGTGTTTTCATTTTCATTAATTTCATCAAAATTTTAAAATTTATCTCAATTTCCTTATTGATCCAGTGATCATTCAGCAATATGCTGTTTAATTTCCATGTATTTGTATAGTTTCAAGCATTCCTCTTGGTACGGATTTCTAGCTTTATTCTGCTGTGGTCTGGGAAGACATTTAATACAATTTCAATTTTTTAAAAATTTGTTAAGACATTTTCTGTGGACTACTATATGGTCTATCTTGGAGATTTTCCCATGTACTGATGAAAAGAATGTATTTCCTGTAGCTCTTGGGTAGAATGTTCTGTAAATGTCTAAGTCTACATGGTCTAAAGTCCAACTTCAGTTCAATGTTTCTTTGTTAATATTCTGTCTTGATGATCTGTCTAGTACTGTGAGTGGGGTGTTGACCTTCCCACTATTATTGTATTTCTGTCTGTCTCTTTCTTTAGGTCTAGTAATATTTGTTTTTTGAATGGGTGTGCACTGATTTGGGGAGCATATATATCTAGAATTGTTATATCCTCTTGAGTTTCGGTCCACTTGAGTCTTTATCTCACAGCAGCCCCTAGCAGGGCAGTGGGTATTGTGCTGGGTATGCAAAAGAGAGCCTTGTCCCTCCTCAAGTGGACAGTGGTTGCAGCCATGACAACTTGAACTCGGCTCACGGTGGAGTGCAGCCCAGTGTTAAACTCTCTACATGACACCTAAGACTTATGATCAGGGACAGCAGAGCCCTTCCCAGGCAGGAAGTATGGACAAGAAGCTGTGGAGAGTGTGGTCCACTCACATCTCAGTCTCACAGCAGCCCACTGCAGGGCGGTAGGTATTGTCCTACATATGAGAGGAGAGCCTGGCTTCCCTGTCCCTCCTTGGCCAGGTGGCAACTGCAACCACATCAACCCAAACAGTCCAAAGTCAAATGGCAGTCCGTCATTAAACTCTCAAAATGGTGCCTTGGGCCTGGAAACAGAGAGGGTGGGATCTCTCCCAGGCAAGCAGTGTGGACAAGAAGCTGTGGAGAGTGCAGTCCACTCACATCTCAGTCTCAACAGCAGCTCACAACAAGGCAGTAGGGATCCTCCTAGGGGTATGTAGGAGCACCTGTTCTCCTCTACCCTCCTTGCAGCAGCTCAGCAGCAGCAACCACGTCTGTAGCTCTCCAGTATCTAGGCTCTCAAAATGTTTCCCAGCTGAGGCCACTGTAGGCTCAGATGCCTGTGGGATTCCATGTGGATTCTCTTTCTGGAGGAATGTCTCTGTGCAATCCTTAGGCAGTTCCACATGTCAAGCCCAAGGCCCTAATGGGTCAAGAGTTTCTCCCATAGCCAAGATCATAAAAGCTGATCCCTGGAGGTTTCTTTCTTACTGTTTCCCCATGCCCAGGAACCTCTCCTGACTATTAGTCAGTTCCCAGCTGGGCAAGCTGCCTCGAACCCTCTCGTTACTTCTAGTGCTTCCCATCTCCTCTCTGGTGAATCCCAGAAGTCTCTCCTAGACTATCCGTTTGAAATATATCTACTTATTATTCTGATTCCTCTCTGTGAAGGAGGTACATACTCCTATATCTAGTCAGCTATGTTCTATGCTATTAGAAAATGCAAATTAAAACTACGAGAAACCACTAACATCTCCATCTGGTAGCTACAATTAAAAAGACTAACAAAAGCAAGCACTGGTAAGAATGTACAGCACAAGAAACCCTCATATACTTCTAGTGGAAATTTGGTAGAACTAATCTGGAAAACTCTTTAGCATTATCTACTAAAGTTGAACATGTTTACCCTGTAATACAGCAATTCCACTCATAGTTGTATATGCAACAGAAATTAGTGCACGTTGCACCAAGAAATACATAGAATTTTCATAGTAGTGTTATTTGTAATAGCAAAAACTAGAAAACAACTCAAATGTCTATCAACAGTAAAATGAATAGGCAATGGAATACTATACAGGCATGAAAATTGCTGACTTAAAGCTGCACACTACGAGATGAATGAATATCACAAAAATAACATTGAATAAAAGAAGTCAAATGCTACAGTTCAAATATTTGCCCCCTCCAAAACTCATGTTGAAACTTAATCACCAAAGTCATAGTATTAAGAGGTGAGGCTTTTAACTTTGCCTTCATGAATAGATTTAGTTTGCCATGCTCATGCCCTCTTCATGTGCTGCCTTGCACCACTTCAGGACTCTGCAGAGAGTTCCCAACAGCATGAAGGCCCTCACCAGATGCAGTCCCTAGACCTTAAACTTCCAAGCCTCCAGAACTGTAAAAAATAAATTTCTTTTCTTTATAAATTACCTAGCCTCTGGTATTCAGTCATAGCAAGACAAAACAGACTAAAATACCATATATAAATGGATATACACTGTATGATTCTATTTCTATGGCTTTCAAAAATGAGCAAAACAAAACTAGTGTGTTGAAACTCACTGGAAACCCTGGGAACTCTCACCTACTTGTTGGTGTGAACATAAAGTAGAACAACCAAACCGCCATTTCCTAGAAAAGTTAAAGTGCAAACTCTGGCAAGTTCTAACTTAGGTTTGTACTTACACTAGGGAGTCCTATACATGCACCTTAGGAGAATTATTCAATAAACCCTAGTAACTCTGTCTGCAATAGCAAAAACCTGGAAGCAACCCAAATGTTCATCAACAGGAGAATGGATACATAAAACATGGGAAGTTCATATGATAGAAACTTAATTATACAGAAGTGAAAATAAAGACATATGGCTGTATGTATCAATGTGGAAGAATCTCATAAATATAATGTTCATAGGGAAAAAATGAGACATGAGAATACAGTGTGAGTCCATTTATATGAAAGTGAAAATAGGCAAAACTGAAGTAATACATCATTCACTGATACATATGTATAAAGTAAATTTATAAAAGCAAAACAAGAGAATAAGCAACCTAAAATTCAGAAGAGTGTACCTATGGGAGGAGAGAGGGAGGTGGTCTGGGAGGGGCACATAGGAGACTTCAGAACAGCTGGTGATGTTCTCATTCACAAACAATGCCAGGGGATCATGGGTGTTTTTTCAATTATTCTTTAAATCATACAAATATTGTATATACTCTGCAAATGCTCTTTTACATATTAGACATTTTGTAATGATGAAAAGACATACAATTTCTGCTTTTTAAATAAAGAAATCATTGGATGAAATATTATGCAGTCCAAAAGGACCCCCAAACTAAAGGGTATTGATCAGGAGGATAACAGATACATATGCAGAGCTATCTTGTACTAAACTCTGCAATTCCAAGCAGCATAACATTTTTTATATTGACAAGCATATGCATATTTTTACTTATCATTCAGAAAGTTAGAATCTTTATCTTCATTTTGTGGATGAGAGTTCTGATATCCAAAGAGAAAAATAACTTGCTCAAGGTTATTGCTCATGGTCAATTTGCATTTGCATCCTGCATTTGCCCTCACTAGCCATGTATGGGCAAATGCAGGATGCAAATGCAAGTTGACCTGGTTCTAAAGTGCTTGTCAGGGCTGGTGCCAACATCATCACCAATATCTTATGGTCAAGAGCCATCTGTCTGCTCTCCTGCATGCCATGGCATAAAATGACATGATTCCTATCCACCTCTTATGTTTTAAAAAAGCAAGGCAAATGGAACTGGAGGCCATTAATAACACAGAAACAGAAAGTCAAATACTACATCTTCTCATTGATAACTGGAAGCTAAATAATGTGTCACATGGACATGGAGTGTGGAATAATAGACATTGGAGACTCAGAGGGTGAGAGAGTGGGAGGGAGTGAAGGATGAGAAATTACTTCATGAGTACAACGTACAGTATTCCGGTGATGGTTACATGAAAAGCCCACACTTCACCACTATGCAATATATCTATGTAACAAAATGGCACTTATACTTGCTAAATCTATTTTTAAATTTATTTATTTATTAAATTGTTTATTTGAGACAGGGTCTCACTCCATCGCCTAGGCTGGAGTGCAATGATGCGCTCTCAGCTCACTGCAGACTCCACCTCCCGGACTCAAGTGATCCTCCCACCTCAGCCTCCTATAGCTAGGACTACAGGAGCATGCCACCATATCTGTCTAAGTTTTGTATTTTTTGTAGAGACGGGATTTCACCCTGTCACCCAAGCTGGTCTGGAACCCTCGGGCTCAAGTGATCCCCCCACCTCAGCCTCCCAAAGTGCAAAGATTACAGGGGTGAGCCACTGCAACCCACCAAAAGTTTCGTTTAAATTGCAACTTTTTCAAATTCTAAACATTGCAACTTATCAATGATAAGGCAATTCATTTCAGGTGACTGATACTCAGATCTCATTAGAGAATAGTGATATCTCCATTTTAACCTGAAACTAAAACATGCAGGTCAAATCTGGAATGCCTGCCACCTGATTTTGTACAGCCCTCAAACTAAAGATGGGTTTTACATTCTTACATAGTTTAAATAAATCAAAAGAATAATATTTCGTGACTCATGACAATTACATGACATTCAAATTTCAGTGTCCATAAATAAAGTTTTATTGGAACATTGCCACGCCCACTTATCTGCATATTGTCTATGCATGCTGTCATGTTGCAACAGTAGTAGTTGCAATGAAGCCTATATGTTTTACAAAGCCTAAAATATTTGCTAGTTGACCCGGTATAGAAAAAGGTTTTCTGAACCCTGATCTGGGTCCAGTACACAGGAACATGAAACCACAGGAAGCCATGTCTATTTGATGCTAAAAAATGAAGGTGTTTCTGTAAAAAGAGTACCTACCTCTAAGAATTGTTGCAAAGATTAAGCCAGTAACAGATGTGAACCAGTCAGACTAGCGCCTAGCACACAGTATGTTCTGTCCTTGCCCTCAGACTACCTTGTGTTCCCTTGCTAGCCCTACATATGGCTGAAGTCAGAAATACTGTGCTGAGGGGAATGTCAAGCAGGATGTCAAGATATTTACCACAAAGCAAAGGCCCATCTTTAAAATAATTCTCAAGTCAGCATCATTTGCTTTGGGTTTAACCTCAGATCTCTACTGGCTAAGCATTTAAAAGACTTAATTGAAAAAGTCATACACAGGGAAAGGCTAACTACAAATGCTCAGAGAAGGCAAAAAGATCAAAACCAAAGGAGAAAAGGCAGGGACGCTGATAGGACTGGAGACTCCTGAGGCCCAGACTCACCAAGAAAGAAACCATTTAATGATCCATTTTTTGGGGGAAGATACTAAGATCAATTAAATAGAAAGGTTGGGGTTTTTTTCCTTGAACCTCCCACTGGGCATCTGTTTCTGGCAAAAACTCTGATAATGGAAAATAATGATTTTCTATCCTTCAAATATTGTACCAGGAAATGTTCTACTCAGATTAATAGTGTCTCTAATAAGACATTTAAAGGTAAAGACCAGTGATTAGTTGAATTCTTTTCAAAGAGCTAACAATTCTCCAAAGATAGGCTTTTCTAATATATTAGATGAGGTCAAGTAATTGCGTATTTAGCTGTATGTCTCCCTTCTGCCAGTTTTGAGTGCTTTTAGACAAAAACGAACAACCTCCCTTTTATTGATCCTCCTTTAGCATACCATTACATAGAGTACAAAACCAGATAGCACCCCAGGAATAAATGCCAATTATTAGTGGACATTAATTGTGGAATAAGATGCAGATCTTGCCAGCAATGAGCTGGACTGCTTGGAACACAGTTGGCAGGGAAGGGGGTGGTTCTGGCTCCCTCTGACCCATCTGAGCCTAGGAGCTCTAGAATTAAAGTCATGGGCAGAAGACCAACGTAATGGTGTAGAAGATCAATATAATGGTCTTCGACTTCTGAAAAACAGAATTCTCAATTTGGCTTAGATTACATTTTGCTGTAACTTGGTTGCAACTTTACTTAGATTTAGCTTTGTTGGAATAAAAGATTTTCCACACCCTTGGCTTCAAATGTTTGGGAGTGTTCTCAAGACTTGCCCTTCAGCAGGGCTTGGGACTTTAGCACTCAGAGACTGCAGGGAGCTCTCTATGTTTTATAGCATTCCTGTGGAATGTGGACTGGAGAGAGAGTCCTTTGCTCTTCAATCTCATCCCTGGCTCTCTGGACGTTAGAAGACCTTTCTCCTCTCTGTCATCCTGTCTCCTGCCATCAGCAAGGGCTTCCCTAACCTGGGCTGAAGGTCTGGAGTGCCTCTGGGGGATTTCACTCAGCTCTCGTGCTGGTTAAAGGTTTGCCTAGTTGCCCTTAGCCCTGATCTAGGGTGTAATCCTCCTCTTCTGTCACTCCACCAGAAGTGAAAGCAGCTATGGGTCTCCACTCTCCTAAGAAGGACATTCTGGATTTTAATACATTTAGGTCTATTTGCATCTTCAGCTCTCAGATGGGTTCAAAAAACATGATTCTGTAATTCAGCCAGCTTGTTGGTGTTATTTGGATGTTAGGAGAGATCAATATCTCATGCCTTTCTACATCCTAAATAGAAAGGAAATGAGAGTTCCCAGTCTGTCATTTCCAATCTTTTACTTAGAGAGGGACATTATCTCTTGCAAATCCTTTAGGAGCCATCTTTATGCAGAGCATTAGATAAAATGCTGCAAATTTGGATAGCTGCCACGCTAAGAAGGAGACAGTGGTAACACCCTGGGGCCATGCAGGGACAAGGCTTACAGGAGAGCAGCAACTTAGAAAGATATTAGCACACAATGTACGGAAACTCAGATTTCAGGTCAAGTTCTATTGCTTCATAATTGTGTAGCCTTGGATAAGTTAATTTCTCAGAACTCTGTTTCCTTATCTGTTAAAAAAAAATGATGGCTGCAAACTCAATGGAAGGAGAAGGTAAATTGGCAGAGCAGGGATGGTGGCAATTCTGAGACAAAGGATTCTTTTAAAGAGGCACTGCTGCTGAATGTTACCACACAAAAGTCAGGGAGCCATGTGACCAAAACCCCAGTCACAACTAACGCCAGAACTTTATGGCAACTGGTTCCATGTTTTAGAGCTATTATTTGGCTCAAACTACATACATCTGGGTCACAGTGTAGTCCAAGGACTGTCATTTTATAACTCCTGCTTTGGACTCCAAGGATCCCTTAAGAATAGAAATTGGCTGTCAAATTTCTTTGCTGTTGGCTAGTGACCTCTTGATAGTCGAAGGCGCTAAATCATAGTCAAAACTGTCTTTGATTAATAAAAATTAAGAGGCAAATTAATTGTTGCTTCATGAATTATTTTGTGGATAAAATCTTTCAAACCATGAGGTCATGGGGGAGTGTGGATGATGACGGAGAGCCCAGCTTGGGGATGAAATGGCTGCAAATCTGGGCTAGGCCATCCCACACTACTACAGTGCCCCACAAAAAGCCACCCTTCAATAAATATTTGTTGTATGAATGGATGGATGGAAAGATGCATGGAAGTATGGATGAAATATAAATGGATAGAAGGATGGATAAATATCCTCTGGATAAATACACTGCTATAGTCTCATTGAAAGTTCAAAGAATCTTTAGCTCTACACGTAAGTTAGAATCACATGTGAGATACAATCAGAGAATGTATTAAGCAATGGCTGATTCCCACTTTCAATAATATAACCCCTCTCTCCTTCTTCATGGCCACATTGCACTTTGGTAACATTGTTTTTTCCCCCTTAAGGTCATGGTGGTTAGATTTCACCTGTATAAAAAACATTAATGGCTTGGATGTGCACATCATTTGCCCCAGCCCATCCCTCCCTAGAAATGTCCTTTACTCCAGGCCACAAAATGCAAGGACTTCATTTTTACAGTGAACGCATTTGATCCCAAATCATCCCATCTTCCCTCTTCCTAAGAAAGGTGCTACATCAAATAGCAACAAAAATGCAACTTTCTTTGATAATCTACCAAGGAGAGAGCTTCTATGAGTTTGGAAGGGACTTGGGAAGGGAAATGATACAGGGACAGAGAGCGATGACAAAGAGAAAATGCATTTTAAAAAAGATTGGGGTTGTAAAATAACTAGACATGTATTTCTTGTCTTCTTTTTACACAATAAACACACTTCTCAAAACTGACAAAAACATTTCTTAAGAGGGCCCTTGTGATCTATTCATCAGAAGCAAAGGTAGAGCATATTTTTCATGTCAGGGTATTTATTTCTAGAAAACTAGACGTTTTTAAAATGATAACTCCATCTTTTTAAACTATAGCCATGGCACATGATTTACAGAGAATATAACCTTTAAGAAACAGAGAGAATTACTCTGTTTAAAAAACACATTGTGTCATTCTTGCTTCCAGCACAAACCTCACTGCCCTGGATCATTATAGTGTGGCTAGTTGGATGATTTTCCTGCTCTTTAAGGGCAAGGAATATACTTCATCAAAACTGCTTTACTGCCAATTGAGCCTTTTGAATATTTAAAAGCTGATGACCTATGACTGAAGTTAATGCAAATGTCTCTGTCTCTAATGACAAACCTGATGAACTGGTGATGAGAGGAAGAAAAGACTAGCTGAGCAGAAACTCTAGGAAATACCTCCAGCAAAGTCTATCAGGGTTCTTTATGGTAAAAGCAATCTTTTCTTGATCTTCATCCCCCTCTTAGCACCCTCAGGACTAATGGAATGGGTATGTCCTCTTACCCCAGGTGGCTTTGATTAAAGCTGTGGAAAACAGAAACCAAGAGGGACAAAAAGAATAGAGGTCCAGCCAGGCATGGTGGCTCACGCCTGTAATCCCAGCACTTTAGGAGGCAGACGCTGGCGGATCACCTGAAGTTGGGAGTTCGAGACCAGCTTGACCAACATTGAGAAACCCCATCTGTACTAAAAATACAAAATTAGCCTGGCATGGTGGCGCATGCCTGTAGTCCCAGCTACTCCGGAGGCTGAGCCAGGAGAATTGCTTGAACCCAGGAGGTGGAGGTTGCAGTGAGCCAAGTTCACGCCATTGCACTCCAGCCCTGGCAACAAGAGCGAAACTCCGAAACTCCGTCTCAAAAAACAAACAAACAAACAAAAAGAAACACAGGACCATCAAGTCCTCAGTGGTTGCAGCAATGGCTTCCTCCAGCCACCAGAGGGCTCTAGAGGGAGGAATAACCTATTTCTAAAGCAGTCCCAGGTAAGACCTCATCTCTGCACACCAAGCTTAAAGTCTGAAAATTACAAGAGATTATTTTTCACATAAAGTTTTACAACTATGGCTCCTGATAACTTAAAATTATCTATAGAGGCAGGACAGTGAAGTAGAAATTTATTCCATACCTGCTCTGCCATGTGTTTAGAACAGGAGTCAGCAAGCTACGACCCATAGGCCAAATGTGGCCTGCCACCTGTGTTGTCAATAAAGTTTTATTGAATCATGGCCCACTCATTTATGAATTGTCTATATCTGCTTTTGCTCTACCAAAACAGAGCTGAGTCACTGCACTAGAGACCGAATGACCCAGAAAGCCAAAAATATTTAACTAGCCCTTACCTAGAAGAATCATTCAGCTCAGTGGGTTATGTAAGTGACACATTTCCATATCATCTAGTTCACGTGATATTAAAAGGCCCAGAGATGCCTCTATAAAAATCTTTCTAAATGAAACTCTATTAGCTACACATCTATTAGAATGACCAAAATCCAGAACACTAACAACACCAAATGTTGGCAAGGATGTGGAGCAACAGGAACTCTCATTCACTGCTGGTGGGTATGAAAAATGCTGCAGCCACTTTGGAAAACAGTGTAGTGGTGGTTTCTTACAAAACTAAACATACTCTTACCATATGATAGAGCAATCATGGTGTTTGGTATTTACCCAAATGAGTTGAAAACTTATGTCTACACAAAAACCTACACACAGTTATTTATAGCAGCCTTATTCATAATGGCCCAACCTTGGAAGCAACCAAGATGTCTTTCGGCAGGTGAATGGATAAACTATGATACATACAGACAATGGAATATTATTTTGTGCCAAAAGGAAATGAGCTCTCAAACCAAGAAAAGACATGGAGGAAACTTAAATGCATATTACTGAGTGAAAGAAGCCAATCTGAAAAGGCTACACATTGTATGATTCCAACTATGGCATTCCGGGTAAGGCAAAAACTATAGAGACACTAAAAAGATCAGTGGTTGCCAGGGGTTAGGGGAGAAGAAGGGATGATTTTTAGGACAGGGAAACTACTCTGTATAATACTATAATGCTATTGGTATTGCAATGGAATGATACTATACATTCATCAAACCTATAGAGTGCACACCAAGAGTGAATTCTAATGTAAACTACCAACTATGGGTGATTATAATGTAACAATGTAGGCTCATCAGTTGTAATATATGTACCACTCTAGGAGGGATATTGATAATGAGGGAGGCTATGCATGTGTGGGACAGAGGTATAGAGGAAATCTCTGTGTCTTCCTTTCCATTTTGCTGTAAACCTAAATATCTCTTTTAAAAAATAAAGTCTATTAAAAAAAGAAAAACAACTCTATTAGTCAATGAGGTTGTGAGGGCCATTAAGGGCTGTGTGCCCACTGTTTCCAGCTCCTATTACCTTCTGAACACCATAGAACTGTATTTCCTTGATCCTGGGTAAGATCCTGGGACAGGTCCTGATCAGAGAGTTGTAAGTAGAAGTGATAAGAATCACTTCCGAAATGAAGCATGACCTTTCAGAGCTCTTTTCCTTGTGGCTCAACATCTGGCAAATCCAAGCTTTTGACTTCCCTGAGTGACAATGGTGGGCAGAGCTCCCCAGCTGGCCTCTGGTGGGCACAGAACAGAGTAAAGAAGCAGCCTTTCTTACTCTAAGCCACTGAGCGTTGGGGGTTTGTTTCCTCAGAATAATCTAACTGATCTTGACCTATATAGAGATGATCAATAATGATAATATGCTACTATATTTGCAAAACTGTGACTTCTACCTACCTTACCTCCTCCAGTACAGTGAAGGACTCAGAAGAAGAAACATTGATCCAAGCATGAACTTTTACCTTCAGTCATCAATTTAATTTAGTTCATGAAAATTCTTCTTAACATCTTGGTCTTCTTAAAACTCCAAGGAAAAGTCTCTCTCTCTCTCTTTCTTTCTCTCTCTCTCTCTCTTTATCTTTCTCTCTCTCTCTCTCCATCTCCCAAAGAACTCTGTTATTCATGCCTATCTATCAGGCCATCTTGGTCCCACCTTCAAACAGTGTGTAGCCTCCCGGAGAGGAAATTTCTTCTTTCTCTCTTATTAATTTTCTGCCAAGAATGGAAGCTTTTGTTCCTTTCTCAGAGATCATAGGAGCAGAATAATCCTAATCAATGAAAAGACTGGGAGAAGGTTGTGAAACCATTCCCTCCTAGGGTAAAGATGTTGATCTCACTGTAAATTATCATTTCTGCTAATATTTGAGCACCTATTGTGTTTTATTTCTCAGCTGATTCAGAAAGCAGGCAGGAAGAAGGAGGTTATTTATCGGGTCCCTCAAACCCCAAAAAAGGCCAGCTGGAATCCTCTCAGGATGTCTTCAGAACAGCAGTTCGATGGCCACACACTATCCCTAGCTACGTGGGAGGGTCACGGGTGTTGTGGTGACACTGAAGAACAGGATGGCCATGGCTTGGTGCAGCCAAGCACAGGTCTCCTCCATCCATGACTCCTTCCTGGCATGGTCAGGTTTGCAGAGTAATCCAAGGCCCAATTCCTTACACAAGACAGATAACGCTTTCTTGACCTGTGTGTGAAGGGGCGGTGGCACCCCCAGAGCACCTTCAGTCCCTGTAGCAGGTTTCCCATCAGACGCAAGAGAGCTCCTCTCGCTCTGCACTGTCAGCCTCTTCTGCTCTTCTTGTCTTACCCTCCAAAGCAAAAGTATCTCTCTGCTACACTGATGCTGAATGACATGCAGGACTCCTTAGAGACAATGAGCAAAAATATACAGGGAAATGCCTCCGGAAGCTGTCCTTGCAATGCGATATGATTCCTGACAGGTTCATCCTTCAGGCATACAACTCTGACCTCTTCGCAAAGGCTTAATGGATGTTACAAATGTGCAGGACCACATGTGCCATAGAACAGCAGCTTTGATCAAACCACGGAACTTACTTCCAAGATTTATAAAGTGTGACAGACTGATGACCCCCTGTCTTCCCTGAGTGCATGATGACTACTTCCAGGGATCTCCACAAGCCCAGTTGCTGGCCCAGGGTCCAAGCTACAGCTTTCTGAATGTTAATAGAACAACCTGGAATCTTCTTTGATTCACTCATTTTCTCATGAAATTGTGGATCACCAAGTCTGGCTGCAATGCCTCTCATGACTCTCTTCTTTCCATTTCCTTTACTCCTATTCTTTTTCAGGTCCTTCACATTCCATGTCTGAACACCAGAAATTACTAGCCGGCCCTCCTGCCCTGGTTCTCCATCCTCAAGCACTGTTGACATGGTGATCACCGTGAAACATCTACCTGACTACCTGATTCCCTTGCCATGCTCAACAAAGGGAGAAGAGCATGGGCATACCTTGAACCAGGTAACCCAAGGTTCAAGTCCTGACTCCACTATTTACTCAGTACAAGTCCTTTAACCACTTCAGCTTGTACTTTCCTCATCCCACGCTAGAAAGAACAATAGCGTCCATCTAATAGAGTTTGGGAGAACTGAGTGGGATAATGCACTTAAAGCTCTTAGCACAATGTTTTGGCATCTAGTAAGTAAATGCTCAATAAATGTGTATTATTATCATATGTTCTGAGCATTAGAGACCCTGCAAATTCAGGGCATAGAAAACCTTTCCATTCCATCTCCTATCAGTTCAAACAGTGGCTGCAGCTCCTTCATCCAGGGATTCTCACCCTGTGCTCCCCCAGGGCATAGAAAACCTTTCCATTCCATCTCCTATCAGTTCAAACAGTGGCTGCAGCTCCTTCATCCAGGGATTCTCACCCTGTGCTCCCCAGAACACTGCTCTGCCACAAACCCCTCCACAAAAATATCGGAACTTTATTTCTACCTCTAGTACATTTGTCTCCAAAATAGCAAAAGAGTGGTGAGAATTTCATGTATCTTCAACAAGGCTTTAGGAGACAATACTCTAAAATTACCCACATAGATGGCATGTTGCTTTCTGAAAGAGGTACAATGTTTTGATGTCTAATCATCTTTATCTCTAAGACTAAGCGTCATATTTTCCCAGCTGAAATAAGCTGCCACCTTGAATGCCCCCACGTATACGCTTCCCAGACTCACCAGTAGGGGGCGCGCCTGCATAAAGGAGGGAGCTTGAGCAATTTCCTCACACGGGGACAGTTGTCTGTTCCAGAATGCATAATCCAGTGATGCAATTTTCTTTATACTTACCAGAGGCCCAGAACATGGAAGCATCTCAGTTCTTGCAGTTTTTCACCAACACTTGTCATAACACTGCCCATGCTTGCTATTACCAAAATGATTTTTTTTCTGTAGTTTGCACAGTATCTAAATTCTAGTTACAGGCTAGACTACCTGAGTTACCTGAATTCCAAGTTGGCAATGATCCCTACATACACTTCATTTTATTCCCAGCAGCCCATGTAGAGTGTAAGCATCACAGAGTGCATAAAGGCTCAGACTCTAGACCAAGGCTGCCGGAATTCAAATCCCAGCTCTGATACTTACTAGCCATGTGACCTTGGGCAAGTTGTTTAACCTCTCTGGACCTCAGTTCCCTCATCTGTAATATGGGAATAACCAATAATCTATCTCCTACGTTGCTGTGAAGATTGAACAAGTTAATATGTGCAAAGTGCTTAGAACAGTGTTGGGAACGTGGTGAATGCTGTATGCAATTTTGCTACTCCTACCGCTGCTACTGTGCGGCTATCATCGAAGCATCACAGGTGAGAAAAAGAGGATCAAACACTAAATCTGTCATCTTAAGAGCAGCTCAGCAAAGGGAATCTTGCCAATGGGTTCTACTCTACTTGGAGTCAATGCTTCCAGCTATGGCCACAGGTGGGAAAAAGACAATACAAAATTCAAATCAGAAAGGTTTACTTATTTACCTTAGATTCCACTTTCAGAAGCTCAGGGTGCTTAGAAATCCATATGTGTAAGAAAACGTATGGCTCTAATAACTACTGATGGTTCACAAACAGCTACTTATGGGACTCCACACTGTTGAGATTGTTATTGACGGAGGACACCAGGGTGTCCTTGACAGTGCCCAGAAAAATTGCACTGCCACCCAAAACGGCCTACCCATTCATTATATATATTCCTCCTTCACGATGTGATTTCCACATTCCCTGCAGTAAGAATATTTTCTCACCTTTATCATTTTCACAAATGTCTACCCAGATTACCTGAGTTCGTTTTTATGAATTTCCACTATTTTTCTTTCCAGCTTCTGCGACTGCTTGGGGAAAATCTCAAACTCACTGATGTAATTCTCAGGATGCTCATCAGGATCGTAATCACCAAGCTCAGCTGTAATGAGTGAAAAAATAAAGAGAAAGAGAAACATTAAAAACAATAACATGAGCAGGGTGCATATGGAATGCCTCCTGCCATCCAAAAGAAGAGGCTGGAATAAGCTCACCCAAAAATATGTATCTGTACCCAGAGAAAGTCTGAGTGTCTACAGGGTCATATTACAGTTCAGATCGAGCTGTGTGAGCTTGGGATCTTGAGAATCTTCTCTGGGTCTCACCTTCTTTATCAGTATAATAATGGATTTAAATCACTGTTTTTCAGTGAGGACACCATTGGCATTTTGGGGGTTAAACAATTTTATTATTTCAGATTTTCCAAGGAACTGTAGGACATTTAGTACCTCCACCTTCCAGGTACTAGATGTTAGCAGCATACCCAGGCACTGTGACCATCAAAGCTGCTCTCTCCCAGAAGTTAGTCAAAGAATACAGGATTTCAGTTAGATGGAAGGAATACATTCAAGACAGCATTGTACAACATGGAGACTATAGTTAGAAACAACATACTGTATACTTAAAAAGGCCTGAGAGGGTAGCTTTTAATTGTTCTCAACACAGAAACAAATGATAAGTATATGAGGTAATGCATATGTAAAGCTCGGTTTAGCCATTCCACAATGCACACATATTTCAAAACATCAGGTTATATACCATAAATATATATAATGTTTGATTTAAAATGTTTTAATTTTTAAAAAATTTAATGCCCCTGTCCCAGTATTTCCAAGTGCTCCCCAGGATAGGAGGTGGTACCACCTCTAGATGGAAACCAGTGGACATTCATCGGGGTTCCATTCACAGCTAATATCCTCTGCATCCAGGAATTCCCTGACTGGAGCGGCCTGTTCTGAGGCTTATGCAGGTGTAGCTTATTCATTAAAAAATCACAACAAGAAGGAACCCAGTGGGATTGCACTTAAAAGCAAATTGATTGCTCTTGAAATTAAAGAGTATACATCTAAAACAGAAGAGCATGCCAAATTAAAGTTGTTGCTGGATTCTAACAAGAAATGAAAAAAAATCCTAAGCCCTTCAACAGACTGAACATTGCCCCCACTTGGACAAGCGGCCCCAGAGAACTCTTAAAAACTGAGTTCCCATACATGATGAGGTCGGAGCTCATTATACTTCCTCCCTCATTAATTGCTATTAGGTTTCCTACACCAAGGGTTAAACAGAAACCCGCCCTTTTGAAAGATTGCACCACTGATATCAACCAATCGCCGATGCTGCCCCTCCCTTTTGTGGTTCTGAGACAGCAACTGACCAGCATTCCTTCTTGGTAAGAGACCACTGACCACAAAGTGGTTCTAGCCAGTCTATGGAGGCTGTGCACAGAGGGCATTTGTGTCCTCTGCTTCACCTTTTGATGTATAGGCCCTAATGATAATACGTTTAAATGTTAAGTCTCCACCCAAAAGTGAACATGGGATGCACGTTGCTTATGTGCTAGCCTACTATGCATGCCTGTGCCTTCCTTTTGTGAATATTCATAGCTCCTACGATAACCTGTTGAATATGTATACTTGGCCACCCCATTTGGCATAAATCTTTGTCTTATTCTTCCCACCCTTGAAGTGCTTGTTTCCAGCTTCGGGCCAGAGGCTACGTTTCCCCACCTGTCAGAATGACCACCCTGCAAGCTGCAACCCTTTGTGAGAAATAAAGCTCTTCTTTCCAAATTTATGTACTTCATGATTCTTCAGCTGACACTAACAAAGGTCTCCTCCAGAAGATCTTCAAGGGTAAAAAGAGAAATGCCTACACATCTCTGAGCACCCAGAAGGCCAAGCAGAGATACGTGTGTGAACCACAGCATAGAGGAGCAAAGGTGATATCTGGCATCAAGAATACTTTTTATTGGTTCCATGAGCATGCTAAGGAAAATGAGCCAGAAGAAGCAAGTGTCTCTGGAAGAAACAGAAGATATGGCCCAGGAGAGTAGACTAAAGACAGTGGAAAAACTGTATTAGAAGAATCTGATCACCAATATGACTTTGAGGTAGAAAAAAATTAGTATGCCTTGAGTGCATCTGAAAAATTACATCCAACTCTGTAATTTGTATCCACTGTCCCTTCATTGTCACATCATCTGATGACCGGAAAAGTACATAACCAGGAGGAAAGCAAAGCTCTTTAAAGCTTCTGAACAAAATTCAAATTACAGAGTTCTTAAAACAACCTAGAACATATACCACAGCGAGGGAAGACTTCTAAAATAAGACCCAAAATACTATCAATCACAAAGGGGAAATTGATTAATTTGATCATACCAAAGTTAAAATTTATTTCTGCTTAATAAAGGACATCAGAGTCAAAGTAATAGAGAGATGACAACTTGAAAGAACATATTTTCACAATCTAAAGCCGACAAGGACTAATATCTAGAATAAAGAAGAAATCCTTACATATTATTTTTTTAATGGACAGGAAGACCAATAGAGAAATGGTCAAAGGATAATGAACAGACAATTCAAAGAAGGGGAAACCCTAAGGGCCAGTGTAGGGAGAGATGCTCAAACACATGAATAATTAGAGATATACGAACCAAAACAAGATGTTACTTTATACCTATAACATTGGCAATAAAACTAGGGAGTTGGCAGAGACACGAGAAAACAAAAATACTTGTGCACTGCTGAAGGGTGCTAGATACATGTTGCTCCTCCAGAGAGCAAGGTGGGAGTATTTAGTCAAATATTATGACCCAGCAATCCCATTTCTGGGCATTTTTCCTAGAAAAACTCTAGGTGCAAAAAAGGATATGTTCAACTTTTTTTATGACAGCATTAATCATAATAGTCAAAGTTGGAGGCAACTTGGGTGTTTATTGTTAGCGGGACAGATGGATAAGTAAAACATGGAAGATGCACCCTTTGGAATATTTTGTCACAGTTAAAATCAACAAAATACATGTATGTCCAGCAATATGGACAGACCCCAAAAGCAGTGTTCTGAGCGTAAAAAGGAGGGAATACAATGAGTTCTATACCATCATTTAATTTATGAAACTTAGAAGTATAGACACAAAAAACAATATTAATCATTTTATAGGGATGGATACAAAGACAAAGATATATATATATATATCTTCAGTGTTGCCCTTAGGAGTGGAAAAGGGAAGTCAATCAATCCATGGGCCTAAAGGGACCAATGATGAGAGGTGGGCCATAAACTGATGATTAACTCAACCTATGTTCCAAAAGAAATACATGTAACATGTCCACCTGCACACACATACACGCTTGTGCCCCTGTGAACTAGCTACAGGCATTAATATTTAGGAGATGGACAATCCCAGTGCTTCTATTTTCCACAGATGATGGGATAATGGACAACCAATATGAAACTGGGTCATCTTCAATGCAAACGTCAGCTTGCAGAGTGGTTGGTGAGGGAGAGCGTCATTTCTGAGGGTGCACTTTTCTTTCCAGGAAATCTTGTGAGATATTATAGACTTGCAGTGCTAAACACTGCAAACATTAAAAACGTTAGAGAAGAAATGTCATGAAGATTGCACTGGATTGCTGACAAGACTAACACTGTCCCCACCACAGGCCATGCTCTCTGATCCCTTAAAGCTTGTCTTTAACTCTGACCTCACCTTAAGCAGAAGGCAGGGTTTTTTTAATGAATAAAGACTTCTAGCTATTCATACCAAGAGGAGTTGGGTAAGCAACCATGGTTCTCCCTCCTGCTCATGACTTGGAAGTTGAAGTTGTAACACATGACATACAACTGCAGGCCCTGTGGTTTGAAACCAGGTCTAGCACTTTTCTAAAAGCGTTCAATTCTAAGAGCAAAATCCAATGAGTTTGAAGTGAATGGGTGAGTAAGATCAGAAACAGAAAGTCTAAAAAGCAACAGGCTTTCCCCTGGTTTGGAAAGGACTATTCCAAAAGAATTTGAGATGCAGGACCTTTAGCTCCAGGGCCAACTCCTTCAGGAGCTTTCCCTGACCCACCCTTGCTAAGTCAGGAGCCCTCCTGGGACACTCATAGCAGGGATCGGGCCTGTGTGTTCCTCCATCTAGCCATCAATGCAGGGTCACAATGCCCTGTTTCCTTGTCCATCTTCCCACAGGAATTTTGTATTGCCATGTGGCCCCCTAGCAACTGCTCAGGAAGTATTTGGAGAACACATGAACAAATGAATGAATGAGATAGTGATACCATCCCAGCAGGCGGCCAACTAATCTTTCTCATAGTTAAATGAATCAGGCACAATCATTTAGCTAAATGTTAAATGAATCAGGCACAGTCATTTAACAAAATGTTAAATTTAACTAAACGTTAAATGCTTCTGCCTGATTCAATTAACTATGGTTAATCAGGGCATGTTTGAAGCTTCGGTATATTCTGAGTTTATTAAAAGCAGTCAATCAAGCCATGTGTGGTGGTGCACACCTGTAATCTCAGCTACTTGGGAGGCTGAGGTAGGAGGATTGCTTGAGGTTAGAGTTTGAGACCACCCTGGGTAACATAGTGAGATCCTCTCTACACAAAATACAAAACCAGTCAATCACCAATCACCTGGAGTTCAGGCAAGTGCCCCGATTCATTTCAGGCAAGTGCCCCGATTCATTTAACATATTTAGTGGAGAACCTGCTGTGTGTCAGACACAGGAAGACTGCTGTGAAAAGCACCCAGATCCTGCTCCCATGGAATTAGATTCTATATAGGAGGAAATGCACAGTAAGTCCAAAAACAACTCAAGATCTAAGTGTTTGCAAGAAAACACAACAGGGCTCTGAGAAAGAATGACGTGCAGGAGGGAGCTGCTTTAGGTCGAGTTGTCCAGATAGACTTATCAGAGGAAGTGACTTCTGGACTGAGTTCTGAATGTTCAGCAGGAGTCAAGATTTCTACAGGGGTTGAACACACCAGGCGGAGGAGATAAGTTGAATTCTGCTGCGGTGCTGCTTTGTAAAAGGAACAGGAAAGATATTTTTACCAAGAAAGAATATAAATAGATCCCAAAGATTCTGTGTTTGTTTTGCAATTTGTATTATGAAAGAAAATGCATTGCATGGCTTGAATGTGCTTGTTGGATTCAGTATGGACAGGCAGCGAAACTCCAGGTGATGGATTGGTTTTGTATTCCTTGTAGAGACAAGGTCTTGCTATGTTGCCCAGGCTAGCCTCAAACTCCAGACCTCAAGAAATCCTCCTGCCTTAGCCTCCCAAGTAGCTGGAATTACAGGTGTGCACCACCACATCCAACTTGATTGACTGTTTTTTATAAACTCAGAATATACTGAACTTAAAACATACTCCTTGAAAGAGGGTTAGCAAACAAGACGATGAGGGGCAACAGTGCCTCCTATTGATAATCACTTACTCCATCTTCCCTGTTACTCTGTAAGAATAAGCAGTTCTGAAACGCCAACCTATATCTGTATTTGTGAATGCAGAGCTGCCGAAGTACTCACCCGAGAATCAGACCTTTATGAACCACTTTTACTGAATTTGCTATAGATGACCACAGACAGCACTGCATTTGAGAGCCCAAAGGTCTTTTTGAGGTCTGCCAGTCCATTTCCCACTCTACTTTCTCCACAGTGTCTGTGTGTGTGTGGTCAGTAATAATAGCAATGAGGGATAAAATAGGGCCCTGATCGTCTGGATGGAGGCTCCCTGGCTTTATTTCAGACAGAAAACAGGATGGCGAGCCTTCCATTATAGATCCATATTGAGCGTGTCCTAGGAGAATTGATGGTAATTCACTAAGGCCTAAATGCATTCTGAAATCCTCATATGCTGGTCTGTTGCTTGGATTAGTATCGATTCCTTTGTCTCTTACCTAAGACAGTACACCCTAACTCGAGATGTGCAGCCTTCATCATGGAGGAAGGGAACTATGGGATTTACAGTCCTCTCACTCCAAGGTATGAGAAGTAGCTTTCAGAAACACATTCTCTACCTCAGTGCAGATGAAAGGGCTGTTTCCCATCACAGTATCAACTGTAGTGCTTGAAACGGGAAAATACCCAAGGGTTTTAACACCTCTGCCAAAATCTGCTATCCAGAATGAGGCTATTCCCAGGGAAGGGGGCGAAACACAACACACACACCCGCTTTGGAATTCTCAGAGACCAAACACAACTGAGAAGAGGATCAAAGGAACTATTTCACAGCACAGAGCATCCCACAGGGAGGGCGGTGGGCCACAGGGGAAACCCCAGGAGAATGACGGGTTTCTCCATCAGTGACAAGCTAAGTGTTGTGGTAGGCAGATGATCATCACTGATGACCACTAATGACCATCAGAAGCTCCTGTGTTATTCCAGATCCATTGGAAGATTGACATAGTCCTCTCTCTCTCTCTCTCTCTCTCTCTCTCTCTTTCCGCCCACCCCACCTTCTCTCTCATAAACATGTCGTTAATGTTCATGCTATAAACAGCTGGATCATCTGAGTCCCTCCAGTTGCCTCTCAGCTGATCCAGGGGAACAGAACACCTGAGCCATTTTCACTTGGGTGTTGGGCCCATCCGTGGCCATGTGGTGCCTCAGGCCCTGGAGGCCTCCTTCCCTCAAACCGCTTTCCTTACTAGGTGGAAACATTCAGAACCTAACCCATGTCAACACATTAGCTATTTCCCCCGGGGTTTGTTCAACTGGAAAATGAACAGTAGTCACTTCTAATGGGCCTCTGCTACCCCTGGCCTGGTGCAGAGTGGTCTCTGAAATCACATGGCCAGGAAAGGAGGATGACTATCCCATTTAATAGATGAAGAAACTGATCCCCAAAAAGCTTAGGTAACTAGGTAACTTATCCATGGTGAACCATCCAGGAAATGGGAAGAAAGATTCAAATGGTGGTATGACAGTTTATGGGACTTGTGCTCTCCTCACCATGCCCATCGCTAGAAGAGCTGAGGAATTAGACATAATAGATGTGTATGTACGTATACACATACACACACGAATAGATAGGATGGATGGATGGATAGATAGATAGATAGATAGATAGATAGATAGACAGATAGACAGACAGACAGATGTACATGAAAATGCTTCCAAGGATGACCCCTTTGTTTAACACCCATCTTCCTGGATGCAGATTCCCCCCTCAATATTTCCATTAGGCCTCTCATCTAGCATTTGGAACTGAGAACATACAATACCCACATCCCTTCAGAGCTTCTTATAAACCCACCCATTCCACATTCCAGCCCCTTTGAAAGAGAGCTTCTGACTCTGACTCATGGGATCTTGAGGGACTCTGTTTTTGCAGAGGCTCCTGTGAACATCTCAGCCCAGCCTTCCACCTGGACTCCACTGGCTCGGAACGGAAGGTGAGTAGGGGTTCCGTTGCTATGTACCCAGTCCTACATGGTCTCCAGCCACAGACAGGCAGGATGGCCACGGGTGGGAGAAAACGGAGGCTTGAAACAGCCGGAGCTCCACAGTGCAATGGTAGTATGGGTGAGCTGTGGCCAGACTTACCTTGAACAATACAGGCACCCAGGTAGGCAGCATCGGAAAAGGAGCACAGCAGGCGGCCATGAAAAATATCCCTTTTAATCTGAAGGTACAAAAGGTACCTGCAATACAAAAGGAGAAACGGTCACCCTAACTTTTGGCTGAAGTCTGGAAGAAGTAGGATTGTTCATGCTTAGCTCCAGTGGTGACCAGACCTTTTCCCAGCTCTAGGGACTGGCTTAGACAAGCCCAACCCTTTGTAGAACAAGCAGAGGAAAGCTGAGAGGGGCCCTCTGAATTCAGAAAAGCAGAAGTGTCTGCTGAGCAGATCTTATCAGCTTCCAAAGCTGAGCAGGCTCTGCCTTTTCAAAGAGGCATGAGAAGAAATGAGGAAAGCCACAGGACCCAGTGGCCAGAGCTCCTGGCAGAAACTCCCACACGCGGATAGCCATGACCACTGTCATCACTACCTGCATCTCAGGCACATGCTGCCCTAGCTCTGTTTCAAATGGAGAGCCGGGAAACAGACTCAATCAGTACATAAGGCCAGCCTCACCATTTCTTAGGGGGAGAGAGACACATTAATCAACCTCAGACAGTCGCAGTTATTATGAGGCCAGAAAGGCAACTAACTGATGCACAACTAGAGCTGCCATCTGTGTAGTCTCTGCCCTCCAGGGACGGCACACTCAGATGCCTACTGAGACCAGGCACATGGTGGCCTATGACAAGAGCAAGTCACCTGTGCTGGTGTAAGAAGTGCTGGAAGCAGGATGGGACACAGCGGCTCCCTAGAAAGGGGGCAGCCACCACACAGCTCCAGCCTAGTGCTGCCACTAGAAAAGCAGACTAAATGTGTCCAGTTTTTCCAGAAAAATAGCAGGGTGGGAGGCAGGCAGCAAAGCAGGGTGCCAGGTTGCAACCCCTGGCTCAGGCTCATTTTGTCCCCGTCCTTTCTGTTACTCCACACTGATCAAGCTCTCTTCCAATTTCCTCATCTTCTCAAGGTTCTTTCATTCCAGGCTCAGGCCTGGGATCTGCTGTTTCTGAGCAGAGTAACTTTACAGATGTGTGCAGATTCTTTCCGTGCTTACTTTAGAGTTTAACTCTCAGAAACCAATGTTTTTTCTCTTTCTCGTCTTCTTGGGGGTTTGCAGGGCTCATCTCTCAATCAGTCCCAGGTATCACCTTGTGAGGTTAATTTTATGTGTCAACTGGATTGAGCCATGGGATACCCAGATATCTGGTTCAACAGTTTTTCTGGGCAAGGGTGTTTCTGGAAGAGATTAGCATTTGACTTGGTGGACTGAGTAAAGCAGATGAGCCTCCCCAGTGTGAGTGGACCTCATGCAATCCACTGAGGGACTGAATAGCACACAAAGGCAGAGGAAGCTGAATTCACTCCGCCTGATGCTTGAGCTGGGACATCAATCTTCTATCCTCAGTGCTCCTGGTTCTCAGACCTTCGACTTGGATTGGAATCTACAACATTGACTCTCTGGCTCTCAGGCCTTTGAACTACTGGCTTTCCTGGGTCTCCAAGGTACAGATAGCAGGTCATGGGATACCTTGGCCTCCATAGTCACATGGGCCAATTCCTTATAATAATTCTCATTATGTATGAAAGGGTGTGTGTGCATGTGTGCATGTGTGTGTGTGTGTTTATGTGTGTGTGTAGCCTATTAGTTCTATTTCTCTGGAGAACCTCAACTAACAAACATCTCTAGCGCCCAAGTAATTTAATCTTTACTCAGCCATAGGAGGAGCGACATGCGTAATCCCCATTTTAAAGGCAAAGAAGTAGAGAATCAGAAAGGGTGATTAGTGTGCTAATCTGTCAACCCTAGAGCACTGGAGCTCACTGTTTCTGGGCCATTGGTTCACTGAAAGCACACTGGAGCCATTGAAGGAATCAGTGGCTCACTGATGTTTTCCTTCACCATATCTTTGTCTAACATCTGCTTTATGCCATGCACTGTGCTGTGTGGGCACTGGGGGCATGGTGGAGGCTCAAATGACAATCTCTGTCCCCAGTTTAGTATTAAATTTTGTGCAGAGGATAAAGGCAGTCCCTAATAAGTTTTTAATTTGGAGCTTGGTACGTATTCTGTCAAAGGAACCATATTACACTCATTGGGTAAGGACTCAGACTAGCTGCTTAATCTAGTGCCTCTCACACTTTAATGTGCACATGAATTACTTGAAGAGTTTGTTAAAATTGATTCTGATTCAAAAGGTCTGGGATGGGCTTGAGATTCTATATTTCTAATAAGCTCCAGGGGGGCCAGGTGCGGTGGCTCCCACCTGTAATCCCAGCACTTTGGGAGGCCGAGTTGGGTGGATCACGAGGTCCGGAGATGGAGTCCATCCTGGCTAACACGGTGAAAACCCGTCTCTACTAAAAACACAAAAATTAGCTGGGCATGGTAGTGGGCACCTGTAATCCCAGCTACTCGGGAGGCTGAGGCAGGAGAATCGCTTGAACCCAGGAGGCAGAAGTGACAGTGAGCTGAGATCGCGCCACTGCACTCCAGCCTGGGTGACACAGCAAGACTCCATCTCAAAAAATAAATATAAATAGATACATAAATAAATAAGTTCCAGGGGATTCTGTGGTGCAGCTCCATCAGCCACACTTTGAGTAATAAGGTTCTAAACCAGTGGGCCTCTGGATCCTACCCCAGACCCAGTGAAATCAGAATCTAAGCCCTCACCAAAACTTGTACATGAGTGTTCATAATAACATTATTCATTATAGCTGGAAAGTGCAAACAGGGCAGGGCTCAGTGGCTCATGCCTGTACTCTCAGCACTTTGGGAGGCTGAGGTGGGCGGATAGCCTGAGGTCAGGAATTTGAGACCAGCCTGGCTAACATGACAAAGCCTGGTCTCTACTAAAAATACAAAAATTAGCCGGATGTGGTGGCTCGTGCCTGTGAAATCCCAGCTACTCGGGAGGCTGAGGCAGGAGAATTGCTTGAACCCGGGAAGCAGAGGCTGCAGTGAGCCGAGATCACGCTACTGCACTCCAGCCTGGGCAACAGAGAACGACTCCACCTCAAAAAAAAAAAAAAAAAAAAAGGGAAAACAAGCCAAATGTCCCCCAGCTGATGAATAAATAAAAGAAATGTGGTATATCTATACACTGGAATATCATCCAATCATAAAAAAAAAAAAAAAGAAATGCTGAAGATGCTACAACAGGGATAAACTTTGAAAGCATTATGCTAAGTGAAAAGACGCCAGACCCAAAAGGCTACACATTGCATGCTTTGATTTATATGAAACAACCAGAATGGACAAATATATAGAGACAGAAAACAGATGACTGGTTGCCAGGAACTTGGGAGAAGAGAGAATACTGGATGACTGCTTGGGTACAAAGTTTCTTACTGGGGTGATGAAAATGTTTTGGAATCAGATCATGGTGTTAGTGGTACAAATCTGTGCACATACTAAACTGTACACTTCAATAGCTACCAAAATAAACTATTTTGAAAATCCAAATTGTCTTAGAGTGGTGGTTCTCAAAATTTGGCATGCTTCAGAATTACCTGCAGGGCTTATGAAAATAGGTTGCTGAACCCAACTGCCAGGGGTTTCTGATTCAGTAGGTCTTGGACAGACACCAAGAATCTGCAATTATAACAAGCTCCCAGGTAATGCTGATGCTGCTGGCTCAGGGACCTCACTTTGAGGACCGGCCCTAGACTATTCAGAATAGCAAAGTCACACAAATGCTTTAAATGATTAAATCTTAGCCCTTTTTAAGGACTGTAAACTACCAGGCCAAATACCATGAAGTTTCTTTTCTGTGTATTGAATGTGTGCATCAAACATAAAAGCATTTCTTTCTACTTTTTGATGAGTTTGGCAGTGAAAAATAGTTTCAAATAACTATTTATTGATAAATGAGAGGCTTGGGTTCTAATCCCATAACTCAGAAATCAATTTGGCAAGAGCTTCCTGAGAAAAGAAAAGCAGCTTTCACATCAGAGTTTGGGGCTGCGCCCGTATCAGTGATCTCAGGAGATAATCGAGAATTACTGTGGATTCAACATAATCCACTGAGCCTTGTAAATGGTTTCGCATTAAGGATGCTCATTTTTTTAATATAATAGCTACCAAAAAATAATGCATCTCCCTTTAGTGTCATTCCTGCACAAAAAGATTAAGCAACAAAAACACATGAGGGTCTGAGTCATAAATTACTGTGCTGCCATTAATAAAACAGCATCTCTACATGGATTAGAAGATGGTTCTTCTAAAAAAAATTAAAATCAACATCCTTTTGGTAACATTCAATGTATAGAGCATTTACAAAAGCCCCAGAAATCTAAAGGATTGTAAGATGATTGCTTAAATGGGGAGATAAAGGGTGAAAAATGATTTCAAATATCATCTTTTGTGGTTATTTTTATTATTTTGCATTTTTAAATTTGTCTTTTTCTTAACATTTCTTTACTCTTAAGCATGGTCATGAACATGATCTTAACTTCTCACATATTAAATTCTTCTCAAACTTTAGATTAATCTTATAATAAAATAACAATTTATCATACAAGAAAAACTAAATGCCTTCAAGATAGGAATTCAAACCATAAGTACCTGGGGCAGTCCACAGTTTCTCAATTCATTTAGAATCCTAAGGACTGTGTTGACTAAGAAAAGTCCATTTCTACTTGTGTAAGGGCAGTGGAACATCTTAGTTACCTTTGGAAACCAAAAGGGTCACGATATTCTACTATTCATACCTGAGCTATTTAGTCAAAGGTAGGAAAATGTTAGCAAATACGATTGAGAGGGGCGAAACCAGGGTTATTAACTGAAATGCTGTGCTCTTTTACTTTAAAATGGGACTTTTCTCAACAACAAAATGTCCATCCTTAATTTATATTGTGACACATACTCAATTTTTATCCTCCAGACAAAATTACAAAGAGAACAAATGACAAAAGTGAGGCATTAGGATTTGATTTGATCCTCCTAATTACACTGTTAGCACCCTGAGGGCAGGACAAATAGCTCTCTCTCTCTCCTTTCTCTCTCTCTGTCTTTGGCAGCTAATTCAGTCCCTGCCCCCTGGGTAGTAACAGCAAGTAAGAACAAATTTATCAAATAAATAATTAAAATTTTCAATCCAAAATCAGACTAAAGCTATATACTGTACCATTCCATTTACATGAAGTGTCCAGAATGGGCAAATCCATGGAGACTAAAAGTGGTTGCCAGGGCCTTGGACGGGGGCTGGGGTGGAGAATAGGGAGTGACTTCTATGGGGTACATGGTTTCTTCTGAGGGTGACGAGAACTTCTAGAACTAGACGGTGGGAAGGGTTGTCCAACACTGTGAATGTACTGAATGCCACTGCATTATACACTTCAAAATGCTGAGATCAATTTACGTCATGTGAATTTTACCTCAATAAAAAGAAAAAACCAGGCCAGATTGCAAAATCCCAACCACTGCTTATAACGTCCATTATCTATTACCGTCGTTTCCACGCACACACCCCCTCTCTCCCCATCTCCCACCCCCAGCACAAACCTTACTAAATGACTGTGAGCAAATTAATAATAGAGAGCAGAACTATCTGCTCCCTCCCAAAGTCACCTCCACGCCACTAATGGTCAAGCTTACCAGAGACCCTGGATAATAACAAGGAAGCAAAATATCCAAGAACCCAAAACCTCCCCCTGCCAATGATCAGAGCCGATTACACTTGCTTTTCTGTTGCATCTATCTGTACCTAAGCAGCTTATTTTGAGAGATGATTATAGCAAGTGATTTTTGTGGTCACCAAGCCAGAGCCTCATCTAGAACTAAGGGCACAGCAACTCTTTCTCTCCCATCCTCCTGAAGTCCTGCTCACAACCTGTGCCCAGGTTATTCAAGGAAGCCAATCCCCCCCCCCCCCAAGGTACACTGAAGCTGTAGCCCCAGCAGAAGCAGGAGAGTTGGGCTGAGAAGAGTCTGAATGGAGGGACGCCTGCCACCCAGTCGGTCATTCAGCAAGCAGAAGGCAGGATGACAGACAGTGCATTCTGCCAGGCGATCCTTTCCCTCCCAGAAAAGCTGAGATCCAAAAGATAGACTAGGGACTGCACCGGGTATGAATTTGCCCATGTCTCAACGACAGATGCCTCCTATTTATTTTTAGCACCCCACTGTCAGATGTTTTCAGAGAACACCTCCCCCGTCATAGCCAGTGCTTTTTTTCTGCAGTTAATTACACTCTCAATGACAATTGTTTTTTAAAAAATCACAAAACAATTCAGTGTAAGAGAAGCATTCCAAGCAAAAACGCTGAGTTCTGAGCCTGCAACACTGAAACCATCAGCTGTAGACGGGAGGCCGTGGAGCCTGCAAGACCAGAGAGGTCCTGGCTGGTTAAAGGCGCACGTTAAACATACAAACAAACAAAAAATACCTTGTGAGCTCTTCTTTAATCTTCAAGGGTTCATGTGGGTAGAATTTCACTCTAAAGCACATGGTGTATGGTGGATGAGCTGAAACATCATAAAGAAAAGGCATGAGAAAAGCAGCAAAAGACCATGGCCTCAAACACACACGGGAAAGGCAGCCATGCAGCCTGACAGGCTAGCCTGGGGAGTGGGGCCGGGAGGGGGTGATTGTTCTGGAAGAAGCAGATATGATGCCCAAGAAAACAAAGCGACAGCAACAACAAAACTCAAAGAAAATGCTTGACAGGACTCCCAGAGCAAATGTAGAACACCAGCAACCTAGTCAGTGAGCTCATTTTTCCACATCACAGCTCGCCTTCATTCCTTCGTTCCCTCCAGCACACAGCTCCAGAGAACACTTCTCTTCTGATTCTTCCCACCCTTGTGACAAATAAATTGCCCATAAGCACCATTCAAGTTGCAGGGCTCACAAAATATTTTTTTAGCCTGTGAGGTGGAAAAAAAAAATGTCACTGCATTTGACTAGCTTTCCCAAAATGATAGTGCCTCTGAATTAAAATTAAGATTTAAAAGATGGAGTCAGCCATGCACGGATCCTACTTTGCAGATTTTTAGTATTATCTATCTATCTGTAAAGGCAGTCACCTGTATGAAAATAAACACTGTTGGTCGGGCATGGCGGCTCACACCTGTAATCCCAGCACTTTGGGAGGCCGAGATGGGCAGATCACCTGAGGTCAGGAGTTCAAGACCAGCCTGACCAACATGGAGAAACTCCGTCTCTACTAAAAATACCAAAAAGAATCAGTCAGGCGTGGTGGCACAAGCCTGTAATCTCAGGAGGCTGAGGCAGGAGAATCGCTTGAACCCAGGAGGTAGAGGTTGCAGTGAGCCGAGATTGCACCATTGCACTCCAGCCTGGGCAGCAAGAGTGAAACTCCATCTCAAAAAAGAAAACAAAAGAAAAAAGAAAGAAAAGAAATGAAAAAAAAAAAAGAAAGAAAAGAAAGGAAAAAAAAAAAAGAAAACACTTTTATAACTTTCTGGTTTCCCTGAAGGGAAAATCCTATGCAGGCTGCAATTCTGGTTGAGGTTCATGATTCTGGAGTGTTCTGATTTGCATCAAATATCCAGAACTCATCCAGCTAATGGGGATTCTACAGGACTTCCAAGACCTTCAATTATAAGATCACTACTGATTTGCAATATTACTCTGATAAATGCATATGAATGTAGTGAGATGCATTCAGATTTCAGTTAACATATAAAATGAACATCTTAAAATCAAGGAAATAAGATAGTTAGCATTACTATTTCCAGGGATCGGACATACCACTTATTTGCTTCTGTATCAGTAAAGCTACCTGGGATCAGCTCTCAGTCTACAACCAAATGTGAATATGAAACAATATCCTGTTTTACCCAAATTCCTCTTTCAAGATACGCAAGGGTTAAACTGCCATCCAACTCTATACTGTCTGGACTACTCCAGATGTAGACAAATCCTTTACACAGAAAGAACCACGGGGTTCTTGAATATGAATGTGTAATAAGAATAATTTAATATGAAAAACAATTATTAAAAATGATTTGATAGCATCTAAATTACAAAAAGCAGAGCATCATCTTGCTGATGATCTCAGCAGAGAAAAACTGATCACACACACACACGTTAGAACTTTTTTATTCAACGCCCTACTTCCCTATCAACAACTAGCACAATTCTTAACTGAGATGAGTGCTCCTAACCTGATCCTATGTTCCCTAGATTTAAGCAAAGAACCTTTTTTTCCTGAAGCACTAGGAGAAAACAGATGCCTTCTACATAGCAAAGAAAAAGCTTAGAAAAATACATCATTCATCTTTAACGGTATCTAGAAATTCAGTTGTAATACAAAATAATTTATCTTTAAACATTTCCCAGCTTTGTTTTAAGTTTGTTTAAAGTACTATATTTAATAGAGATAGAGATAGGTAGATAGATGATAGATAGATAGATAGATAGATAGATAGATAGATAGATAGATAGATAGATAGATAGACAGACAGACAAGCCATCCTACTTCATTCTTCACTTTGTTTCTAATCCTGCCCCATCTGTCTCAGGTTCCTACCCAACTTCATCCCATCCCAAACTCTCCAACCCATGTTAACAACTTTCATCTATATTCTTCCCCTCCTTTTGCCATCCTCACACAAATATATGCCAACTGATTATATTATATATGTGGAGAGATTTTTAATTTATTCTAACAAAATAAGATCATACTGTACATATTTCTCTCACTTTTCTCACTTAACGCTGTATCCTGCCCATCCCTCCAGGATAGTAAGTAGAGATCTAACTTAATGTCTATAGTAACTACAGAATAGTTCATATTATGAATACACACCAGAATGTACTCGATTATTCCCTTTTAATTGTCATTTGGGTTGTTTTTACACTTTTGCAATTTAAACTATTCTACATCAAACCATATCCATCCTTGTGCATAGACCACTATGTGCTTGTATTTTTATTTCTATAATATAGACTCTCAAAAGTTGAATTGTTGGATCAATAGGTATGGGAAAACGTTTTAAAGAGAGCAGAAAAATAAAGTCACCTGACTAGCAGCAATTTATAAAAAGGAAGATCACAGAAAATGGCCCCAAACGAGAGCTGTCCTTTCTCTTCTACCTGGGTAGCATTAACTTCTTAGTGTCCTAAGTTGGCTTCAATAAGCATCGGAGATCCTCAGATACAAATAGTGACTCACACTTGTTCCAAAGGATCAGGTAGTGAAGCCCAGAACTGCTCCCCGGTGCTCTCCTTGACTATGTCTGAGTGCCTTCCCAACCAGTTCTCCTCACTCCAAGCTCTGAGGCTCCAGGAAGGTCTAGTGCTTCTCCCACATACACAAAGAATCCTTCCATCATCTGAAGATGGCACTTGTGGTCCTTCTGAGTCTTCTCTAAAATAAACATCCTGGTCCTCTTCATCTGAAGCAGTTCTGAGTGGCCTTCCCCAGCAGGCCCCTCCACCCTCAGTAGATTCTTGTCTGCTCTATGCTTCCTCAAGCTGGGGACCCTAGGCTTGCCAGCCTCATTCTGGACATAATTGTTGTCTCTTTTTAATGCTCTCCTCTTAGTGTTGATTCACCCTGAGTTTACAATAGGCCCACAGTCTGAATTCTTTTCATATTTGCTGTTGCTAAGTCACACAAACAAGCCACTACATTCCTGACATCTCCCTCCATTTACTGGGATATGATCACAGGAGAAATCAATACAAGGTGCTCGAGATATGCTCATTATTGAACCCCTTGTCACAGAAGAGATGAGAGCTGGTGGCAGGAAAAAACAAGAGGAGGCACTTTTCAAGTTTAACATTTTCTATTTTTTTCTACCATTATATATGCCCTATTGTGTTTTTCTCTCATATCTAGCCAACATCACTGACCCCATGTCACCAATAAAAGAAGAGTTTCCCTATAAGTTGGAAGGACCTCTCAGTTCTGTCACAGTGATCCAGGAGTAACCCCAGGGACCTGAACTGATTAGGTCAATCTCTGCACCCAGGCCTGATGAGGCCAATGTGTTGGGGTTGGTGGCAGCGGGGCAGCACTTTTTCCTTAAGAAACTTACTTAAGATTCTACCAATAGATGCAAAAATTATATTATTATTTTATAAAGTAGTACTGCTAAAGAATGTTCCTTCACAGCGCTGGAACAGGCTAAAAAGATAAATAGTTTCCCCCAAAATGCTGATCTAGTTATGAATGACAAGATGCATGAGGGTATAGAATAATATGTCTTGTTCAGCTTTTTATCCCCAGAGCTGATTATTGATAAAAGGCTGATTCTCTGAGTGTGTGGATAAATGAATTGGTGAATGATAAACCCCAGGCTCTGAGGCAGATGTCTGGAGGAACACTGAGGCCCTGCCATCACATTCATCCCTTGGTCCCTCTGACAGAATCAAAATACAGATCTAGAAAAGTTTGTCATCTGGATCACTACAGCAATTCCTACGATTTACATTTTGAAAGCCTCTTTTCTCAGCTTCTGTTCTTCTCACTCAACATCTGGAATAAAATTCAGGAACTCTGGAGTTGGTTACAATAGCTACTTCTAGAGGGAGAATTGATTAATTCAATCAACAATTATCTATTGTTATAGGTAACAGACACAGTTTAAATGTTGTACAAACATTCATTGCACAAATGTTAGCAGCTGTCAACAGACAAAAATTCTTTCTTTTTTTTTTTCTTGAGACAGAATTTGGCTCTTGTTGCCCAGTCTGAGAGTGCAATGGCTCGATCTCAGCTCACTACAACCTCTGACTCCTGGGTTCAAGCAATTCTCCTGCCTCAGCCTCCCGAATAGCTGAGAACACAGGCACCCACCACAATGCCCAGCTATTTTTTTGTAATTTTAGTAGACACAGGGTTTCACTGTGTTGGCCAGGCTGGTCTCCAACTCCTGACCTCAGGTGATACACCTGCCTTGGCCTCCCAAAGTGCTGGGATTACAGGCGTGAGCCACCATGCCTGGCCAAAAATTCTGTCTTATGGAATCAACCTAAGTGCCCATCAATGGTGGATTGAATAAAGAAAATGTGGTACGTATACACCATAGAATACTATGCAGCCATAAAAAAGAACAAAATCACATCCTTTGCAGCAACATGAATGTAGCTGGAAGCCATTATCCTAGGCAAATCAACACAGGAATGGAAAAACAAATGCCACATGTTCTCACTTAGAAGTGGGAGCTAAACACTGGGTACTCATGGACATAAAGATGGAAACAATAGACACTGGGCATCATGAAAAATATCCAGCTAATAAACATGTAACCCCTGAATCTAAAATAAAAGTTAAAAAGAAATTCTGTCTTCATGGAGGACATATTCAATAGGGGTAAACAGTTATAAAAATAAAAATAAATATGTGAAATACCAGGACTTTAGAAGGTCATATGTGCTATGGAAAAGAATAAAGCCAAGAAGGTGTAACAGATGAGAGAAGACGGCCACCTCTGCTCCCTCTTCCCATACCCACTCCAATCAAACCCATGAAGTACGTGCAATTCTTTTTACTACCTTGCAAAAACATAAAACACTCAAAATCAAATCATTTAAAATTGTAAGTCATTGAACAAGGAGGTTGGGGGTCATCTTTAACCCCAAGTGTGGTGGCAATGGTTTGGGGTCAGAAGTCCAGCATTTGAGCACTGTGGTGCACCCACACCAGCTGTATGACTGCTGGAAAAGGAGCCTTCTCAGACGCAACATGGAAGCCCCCATTCACTCCCTGGGACATGTCCAAGGTCTTGAATCCCCTTGTACAGTGATGACTAATCCCTTCTCCAAGCTGCTAAGTGTCTACGCAATCCAGCTTCCATGTGTTCTTATTCTTAAACTACAGGGAAAGGGGAATGACGTAAAGAAAGATCCTTATCTGTGCCAAATATTTGGTGCAGAATCAGTAGAGAAAATGTCTGATGAAGGAGCTATCTGCGCAAACCCACAGCCTGCATTGGAGCCCTCTCCCAACAGTATCATCATGAACAGCCACTGTGCATCTTTACTAGACTGGGCAGCATGGCCACCCTGCGGGAGAAGACGTCCTGGCCCTGTCTAATGTGGTACTCAGGCTTCAGCACCCTTGACAGGGGTACACAGGGCAGTGAAAACTCCAAATCCCCCGGAGAATGAGCCCCTGAGTTTTGAAGAGGATGTCCAACAGTGATCTTGAGAAAGCCACCTAATTTCTCTTTCCTGCTGTGCAGAAGTCACAGTGCCAGGCATCATGTCTACCTTCCAGATGTGTTTGGGTGGATCCAAACGGCTCCTGGCACGTGCACACAGGGCATTATCTAAATGTGAGATTGTGTTTTGTTGAGATAAACACTCCTACAAGAAGAAGAGAAGGAAAGTGGGAGGTGGAAATAGGAGGGAGGGGATGGGGAAGACTGAATTGAACTCAACTCAACAGCTGAAAAGCATTAACTCAGCCATGTAAGTGCTAAAAACAGAGCATACCACCAGAGTAGCAGAGAAGGGGAAAAAATAGTGAAATCCACTTTTAAATGCCAAGAGCTTGTAATTGCACTGAGAACAGCAGGGCTCCTCTCCCACAGCCAACTGATACCTGCCAGACAAGGGCTGGGGAGCCAAGTGTTTCCTCGGGGCAGCTCAGTGGCCCCTTTTGTGTCAGCAGATCCCAGGGTAGCATCATTTTGCTGATTTCATAACACTGAGAACATGGAGAGAGGTACAGCTGTTTATAAAACACAGACAGAATTTCTCATCTCCACATTGAGCCATTGCCCAGAAATGGAGTTGAGGATAGGAAACAATTGAGCAGGATCCTCGGGGAAAGGGAAAGGGGGACTTTCTTTCTATTTCTGACCAAAAACCTCAGTCAAATCTTTTAAAGATCAGATAGGATTTTTTGAGAGAGAAACATCACTTAGCAGCTTTTTTTTTTAAAACCAAACATTTTCCTCCAGTCATCATAAAGAATCATGGGGAAATCAGAAGCATAATTTCAGAAATATACATACAAACTCACAATATTTCTCATATACATTCTGATTTACAGCTAGGAAAAATCTCCCCAGTTTATTTTCAACATTTTTTTTTTATTTCGATAGGTTTTTGGGAAACAGGTGGTGTTTGGTTACATGAATAAGTTCTTTAGTGATGATTTCTGAGATTTTGGTGCACCCATTACCCAAGCAGTATATACTGTACCCAATGTGTAGTCTGTTATCCCTCACCACCCCCCACCATTTGTCCTGAGTCCCCAAAGTCCATCACATCATTTTTATGCCTTATAGCTTAGCTCATAGCTTAACTCCCACATATGAGTGATAACATGCGATGTTTGGTTTTCTATTCCTGAATTACTCAATTAGAGTCTTCAATTCCTGCAAATGCCATTAATTCATTCCATTTTATGGCTGAGTAGTATTCCATGGTGTGTGTGTGTGTATGTATATATATGTGTGTGTGTGTATGTATGTGTGTGTGTATGTATGTGTGTGTGTGTGTGTGTGTGTGTGTGTGTGTATAAAACATTTTCTTTATCCACTCATTGACTGATGGGCATTTGGGCTGGTTCCATATTTTTGCAATTGCAAATTTTGCTGCTATAAACATGCGTGTGCAATTACCTCTTTCATATAATGACTTCTTTTTCTCTGGGTACTGGATACCCAGTAGTGAAATTGTTGGATCAAATGGTAGATCTACTTTTAGTTCTTTAAGGAATCTCTACACTGTTTTCCATAGTGGCTGTACTAGTTTACAACCCCACCAACAGTGTAAAAGTGTTCCCTTTCCACCACACCCACACCAACATTGATTATTTTTTTATTTTTAATTATGGCCATTCTTGCAGTAGTAACGTACCACATTGTGGTTTTGATTTGCATTTCTCTGATCATTAACGATGTTGAGCATTTTCTCATATGTGTGTTGGCCATTTGTATATCTTCTTTTGAGAATTGTCTATTCATGTCCTTAGCCCACTCTTTGATGGGACTGTTTGTTTGTTTGTTTGTTTTTGAGATGGAGTCTCGCTCTGTAGCCGACTGTTTGTTTTTTTCTTGCTGATTTGTTTGAGTTCTTTGAAGATTCTAGATATTAGTCCTCTGTCAAATGTATAGATTGTGAAGATTTTCTCCCACTCTGCAGGTTGTCTGTTAACTCTACTGATTATTTATTTTCTGTGCAGAAGTTTTTCAGCTTAATTAAGTCCCATATATTGATGTTTGTTTTTGTTGCATTTGCTTTTGGGTTTTTGGTCATGAAGTCTTTGCCTAACCCAATGTCTAGAAGGGTTTATCCAATGTCATCTTCTAGAATCTTAATGGTTTCAGGTCTTAGATTTAAGTCTTTGATCCATCTTGAGTTGATTTGGTATAAGATGAGAGATGAGGATCCAGTTTCATTCTTCTATATGTGGCTTGCCAATTATCCCAGCTCCATTTGTTGAATAGGGTGTCCTTTCCCCATTTCACGTTTTTGTTTGCTTTGTTGATCAGTTGGCTGTAAGTATTTGGCTTTACTTCTTGGTTTTCTGTTCTGTTCCATTGGTCTATGTGCCTATTTTTATACCAGTACCATGCTGTTTGGTGACTATGATCTTATAGTATTTAGTTTGAAGTTGGGTAATGTGATCCCTCCAGATTTTTTCTTTTTGCATAGTCTTGCTTTGTCTATGTGGGCTCGTTTTCGGTTCCATATGGTTTTTAGAATTGTTTTCTCTAGTTCTGTGAAGAATGATGGTGGTATTTTGATGGGAATTACATTGAATTTGTAGATTGCCTTTAGCGGTATGGTCATTTTCACAATATTGACTCTATCCATCCATGAGCATGGGATGTGTTTCCGTTTGTGCTGTCTATGATTTCTTTCAGTAGTGTTTTGTAGTTTCCCTTGTAGAGGTCTTTCACCTCCTTGGTTAGGTATATTCTTAAGTTTTTATTTATTTATTTATTTATTTTGCAGCTATTGTGAAAGGGATTGAGTTCTTGATTTTATTCTCAGCTTGGTCACTGTTGCCTATATTCCTGTTGTGCACATGCCACGTACAGTGATGCTAATGGTTTCAAATGTGCTGCATTCAATAATGAAATGGTTCGAAAGCATACACTACCTCTGCACATATGCAAAATGACGCTTGAGCACCTAAAGGGCAGAACATTGCTCACTCATTCTCCAACTGTGACTCTAGAAATATGTGTAAATAAGCCAGCCGCAGAGATTGCAGGCTACATTCACGACTGCTCTCTTCTACATGGAAATGATTATAATCATTAAACAACAACTGTTACTATCAGCTTCATCAGCAACAGTGATGATCCTTCCCCCACTCTTACTGAAATGATAATCACTGTGTTTCCCCAGCTTCCAAAGCAGAGACAGGTTTTTAGAATCATGTTTAATTCATCTTCCTCTTGTTACAGTTCCCTCCTGTGCTTTTATCACACACAGGCATGCCCACACACACACGTAGGCACTGACTAGAGTCACTCAGAGGACTCTCTTAGGGGAGATTGGAATGCTGAGTGGTTGCCTCACAAATCCTTGGTCTCTGAATTCTCTGTCTGCCTATGCCTGCTCAGGAAAAGCTTGAAAAGAGACTTTGGGGTCCAACACTTCTAACCTCAAGTTTGTCATTTGAACAAATTGCTGTGTCCAAACTTAAAACTCCCTGCCTCCATTTCCTCAGCTGTAAAATGGGAATAATAATGGAACCAACCACAGAGAGCAGGGCATCAAACTTTCTCTGTAAAAGGCTAGAGAATAAATATTTTCAACTTTGGAAGCCTCAAGTTTTCCGTCTCAACGACTCCACCCAGTTGTTGTAGTAGAGAAGCAGCCACCACCAATACATAAACAAATGTGTATAGCTGTGCTCCAATAAAACACTGAAGTTTGAATTTGTATGATTTTTGTACGCCACAAAAATCTTATATATCTTTTGATTTTTTTCAACCATTTAAAAATGTAAAACCTGTTCCTAGACCAAAGGCCATATGAACATAGGTGGTGACAAGGTGTGGCCTGCAACCTGTTGTAGAGACCGCGATGAGGATAACGTGAGCTCATGACTGCAGAGCACTCTGCAGCCTGCTGAGACCTGTGGACTGAGTGCATGGGAGTTATTGTTACTCTAAAATGCGGGGAAGAAATCAACATGGTTAAAGTCACGTCCTTCAATGTTACCTTGCCTTTTACCTTGGTTGAAAGAGTGAGGGGGCACTGTCATCTCCCAGGCAGGAGTGAGGAAGAAGTGGGCATGAGACAGGTGTGTATATGAAGAGATATTTGGCAGCCTTGGCATCTAAAGGACAGCTTTGCTGCCTGAGCCAAGGGTACAGTGACCTAAACATTTTAGCCAAAAGGTTAGCAAGAACACATGAAACTGAAGGCAAGACACCCAGGAATCTCTTTGCTGCTGATGTTGTACAACTAGCCAGACCCTTGGAGTCATGTTGGTAGGTGTAAATCAATATGTAGAAATAACAACTGTAACAGCAAAATTCAACTACTTATATAATTTGGTATTGAGATTTTATACTGTTAAGTTACATCCCAAAATCAGGCACTATAAAGGCTCTCTCACCAAAGGGAGACATGAACAAAGCCTTCCTACCCACTTCACCCACACCTGAACCACCTCTAGTACTCATATACAGAGCATGGAACCCCATGCCTATCATGGTTATCATTCAGATGCTCATGCTGCCAACACGTGTAGTTTTGAGTTGTGTGGGCCTTTAAGAAAGAATGCGGGCATTCCTGAAAGAAGAAGGAAGCCCCTGGAAGTACTGCCCCAGAGATATGAGGACTTCCCCCAGGAGAGGCTCCCTATTCCTTCTGCTTCCCCTGCTACCCCTGTCACACTACCCTCCTTCCCATGAGGAGTGCTAGGTACTCCCTGAAACCCCTGCACACACTACTACATCCAGTCAAAATGATGGCAGTGTTGCCACCAATCATCGCATAAGCATAAAGTTAAGAATTAGAAATCTATGGCTTGTCAAATGTGTACACCATTTAGAACTGCATGCTATAAAATTAAGGCTTTTGTCATTACTATTGTTACTATCCTCTCCTTCCATATTGGGAAACAAAGAATGAGCACAGCATGGAAACTATTTTTAGGCTCAAATTGCATTAACTTTCCAGGAGAAGGATCAAATATAAAAATTCTGATGAAACGATTGAACTTGGGAGAATAACAGATACCTGGCCCAACCTAATGAGCTGTCTCTCGAATAAGGTAAAGAGGTGTCCAAAGCTGGAGACTCTCCATGGCTGAAACAAAAATCACAGCTGCTCTTCCTGGAAAGAAACTCTGGGGAGAAGAAAACTGGGAAGAACAAAGGCATCCAAAACTAAACCATAGTACTTGGGGACTTTGTACTTTTTTTTTTATGTAATGAGCTGTGTTCAGTTGTATGTTTTGCTTTTTTTTTTTGTAAAGAAAATGGCATTTGAACGTCCACTTCTGCTCTAAAAAGAGCATCTTAATCCTAGTCAGAAAGCATTTATTGTGAATCCATAACATGCATCATCTTTTATACAAAGCCATGGAGCAGGTGAAGAAATTTTCCAAACCCAGTGCTGGAGATTATCATTAGACAAGTATGGGTACACAAATGAGGATGATGGGATAGGCTGCCCCTCCTTCTGCAGGCAGGGTTTCAGCCACAATAGGGATTGGAAGAAATGAATTGTGCAAAGCTTTCCTGTCAAAAGCATGTGACCAAGGTCAGCAAAAAAGAACAACGTGCACAAAGGGGGCTGGAGGTAGTAAGCTAAAGAAAGAGGCTAAAGAAAAATGCTGAGGAGTACAGGAGGTCTAAAAAACCCACATCCACCTAGAACCTCGGAATGGAACCCTATTTGGAAATAGAGTCTTTGTAAATGTAATTGATTAATTAATTACAATGAAGTCATACTAGGTTAGGGTGGTCACTAAATCCATTGACTGATATCTTTATAAGAGAAAGGAGAGTGAGACTTTGACACAGGGCACAGAGAAACATAAGGAGACCCCATGTGAAGATGGAGGCAGAGTGTGGAGTGAGGCAGCTACAAGCCAAGGAAGGCCAAGGACTGCAGGAAACCAGCAGAAGCCAGAAGACGCAAGAAGCATTCTTCCCCAGAGCCTTCGGAGGGAGCGCGGCCCTGCTGACACCTTAGTTTCAGATTTCGGGCCTCCAGAACTGTAAGCAAATAGATTTCTATTGTTTCAAGCCACCCAGTATGTGATACTTTCTTATGGATGCCCAAAGAAACTAACATACTCAGCAAGGGGAAAACTGGAAGGACAAATAGAGTTGAGAGTCAAGCATCCAAGCTGGCCTCATGAGTATTGAGACCTGTGGCTTTACACCAGAGCAAAATCAACGCTCTTGGATCTCTCTCTCTCTCTCTCTCTCTCTCTCTCTCTCTCTCTCTCTCTCTCAATTTCCTACTGACAAAAAATAATTCATTAGCAAGAGAGCTCTTTGTTGGATTAGCCCCAAGGGGGATGTTGGAACGCTAAGGAATGAGACATAAACATGAAGTACCAAGACTATCACCATCACAGTCAGGAATTCCATGCCAGCCCAGGTTTCCAGGGAGTGCCATCACAACTTCTGAGCACCATTGTCATCAGCCAGCAGCAACTTGACTCAGTACTGCTGTAATGGCTGAGTTGTATGCATGTGTTATGCAGAGGCTGGGGGTCCTCCCTACCCTGATTTGCATGCAGAAGCCATTTCCAAGCACCCCTGCCCCTTCAGGGTGCTTGGCAGCAGCACAGTCTCTGGTAAATAGGGCAAGAATAGGATCTTAACTACCTTGCTGCGCTAATCAGGTCTCAGACAGGCACCAGCCAGGATTAAGTGGAGAGCTTGTTTAGAAGAGTAAGTGAGCTTTCTTTCATTTCAGTCTCTGTTTCTATAGAACATGCTTAATGCATATGCACCCTACTTCCTTCTTCCTTCCTTCCTTTCTTCCTTTTTCCTTCCTTCCTTCCCTCCTTCCTTCCTTCCCTCCCTCCTTCCTTCTTTACTTCCTCCCTTTCTTCCCTCCTTCCTCCCTCCTTCCTTCCTTCTTTACTTCCTTCCCTCCTTCCTCCCTTCCTTCCTTGTTTTGCATAAAGATTTCTCTCCTTTTGTTTATTTTATTTTCATTACCAAATCATATCAGAATATATTCTCATGGTAAAAGATATGAGTGCAACATAACTATATATAATAAAATGCAAAAGCCTCATGTCCCAATATTCCACTCTGTTCCCCAGAGGTAACCACAGTTAAGTATACATCTTTCCAGTCCTTCTTCCATGCACTATATAGTCGCACAAAATAATTCTACTTTTATATAAAAGTATCATTCTTCATGTGGTATTTTAATCTGATTTTTAAACTCAACAATATATCTAATAAGCCTTTCCGTGTCAATAATACATGTCTGCCTGTTTTTTTAAATGACTATGTATACACACATAATTTATCCTTGCAAAAATTACTGGCATTTTTATTGCTTTCTCCATGTTATAAGCAATGCTGTAATAAACATCCTTGCTTAATATACACCTGTGAGTGAAAAAATTTTGCTACAGATAGATTTGTAGTAATTGATTTGCTGGACCAAGAGACATAGGCATTTTTAATCTTGAAAGATACAACCAGATTACCCTCCCAAGTGGCTTTATCAGTTTATACACTTTCACCAGAAGTGTTACCCTCATCCTCATCAACTGGATATTATCAATAATTACAATTTTCTCAGTATAGGAAATAAAAATATCTTATTCTAATTTGCATTTCCTTCATAGCTAATGATATTGAGCATCTGTTTGTGAGCTTCTTGGTCATTTATTTTTATTCCTTGTCTGAGTCTTTTGCATATTTTTATATTGAGTGGTTCATCTGTTGGTTTGTAGCATCATACATAATACATTCTGCATATTTCTACTCGTTATATGTTGGGCAAATGTTCTTCCTATTATATTCCCTGTGCTTTAATTTGCTTTACAGTCATTCATTCAACAAACATTTACTAAGAATCTACTCTGGTTGGGCATGGTGGCTTATGCCTGTAATCCCAGCACTTTGGGAGACTGAGGCGTGGGCGTCATGAGGTCAAGAGATTGAGACCATCCTGGCCAATATGGTGAAAATCCATCTCTACTAAAAATACAAAAAATAGCTGGGCGTAGTGACATGCACCTGTAGTCCCAGCTACTCAGGAAGCTGAGGCAGGAGAATTGCTTGAACCCGGGAGGCGGAGGTTGCAGTGAGCCGAGATCATACCACTGCACTCCAGCCTGGGCGACAGAGCGAGACTCCATCTCCAGAAAAAAAAAAAAAAAAAAATTCTACTCTGCAAATAAACAAAGTATTCTAGTTCAAAAGTTTAGCTTTTGCACAAATTTGTCAGGATTTTGCTTCATTGTTTCTGGGTTTCGTATTTTCCTCAGGAAGCCCTGGGCTACACCATGATTATAAAACATATTCTTAAATTTTTACCTAAAACTTTTATAGATTGTTAAACATATTTGGCTTTTGAGTACATCTAGAATTAATCCTGTGAATTGTGTGAGCAATGTCCTTTTTCCCAACCCCAAACAGGTGGAAAGACAATTCAAAAATCATGCCTTAAAAGAATGCCTTGAATAAAAATTTATCTGCCCCTTGTATGAAATACAATCTTTACCATAACCCATATTCCATAAATAATGGATTGGTGTGGGGACTGGGAACTGCTTTTTTTCTGTTCCACTGATTATTTTCCCATTTCTGGCTCTATATCTTAATTACTATATGTGTCTCTTACTATGTCTCCTTAAATTGCTATAGCTCACATGCCTTGGTTTACTATCCAACAGAATAAGGACCCACCAGTGGTCTTTTTATATATTTATTGGATAGCATTGAGCATGTTGCCTTTGCAAATGAGTCTTAAGAACATTGTTAAATGCCGTAAAGAATCTCACTGAATTTTTAATTTGAGAACCATTGAATGTACATATTAATTTATGAAGAATTGACTTTATTAAGAATATTAACTGAAATATGAGATGTCTTCATTTTTGGAGCTTTTTATCTACTCTACAACAATGCTACAATAGGATTTCACAGTTTTAGTCATACCAATCTGGCACGAATCTGTTAACATTTATTTATAAGACGTTTATTTTTACTTGTTACTGTTATTGTAAATAATAGCACTTTTCCCCCATTACATTTGAAAAACAGTTAGCGCTTGTGTATAAGACAGCTATTGTTTTAGGATATTAATCTCATATCCAAAGAGAAAAGGCATTTGTTGTGGGTAGGGCATGGCTAGGGAAGGCAAGTGGAGAGCCTGGAGAGAGTTACAGAGGACAAAACCAAGTTTAGGACACCATTTGGGTCTCTGAGAAGGATCCAGCATCCCTCAACACTACCGGCTTGGCTGAACGGAGTGAGGTGTAAGGGGCAAGATGAAAGGGACCCCAGGGTAGTTGTGGGAAACTCTTCTGTGCGGAACTCTGAAAATTTTACTGAAATTTTTGTACTGAAGAAATGGTGGCATGGTGTGTTTAGGCAGAGAGGAAGCCTAAGATAGCGTACACAAGTTTCTCTGAGGCTGAGTAGTTCCTGCCTGTCCAAGAGGTGAATACAGATGTGCGGAGTGCCAATGAGAAAGAGACTTGGAGTGCAGGCCACAAGAGGACAGCGTCTAGAGACTTGCACCCTGAGGCCACGGCAGGAACCACTGACCCCAGCAGCACACACCAACCCCACTCAAAAGTCAGGTGGGACCGGTTCCATCCAGAGAGGATGCAGTGGGGAAAGATGCCAACAACCTGAGACACACCGAGGAAAACTCAGGGAATGTACATGAGAGACAGGTCACCCTCACTACCGAGACAGTACATAAGTTTCTCTGGCCTCATGATGCCATTCTGGGGTGCAGAGAAAGGGAAAAGCTCTTCATGTGGAAGGAAAAAAAGCCAGTATGGAGTATGGGTTTTCAAGCAATTACATTTAAATTATGTATTGACTGAGCAATTTTCTGAAAGTGATCAAATTCTACACTAGCAGATCCTAGGCCAGGCTCTGTGGCTCTCGCCTGTAATCCCAGCACTTTGGGAGGCTGAGGCAGGTGGATCACTTGAGTTCAGGAGTTCAAGACTAGCCTGGCCAACATGATGAAACCCCATCTCTACTAAAAATACAAAAAAATTATCCAGGCATCGTGGCGGGCGCCTGTAATCCCAGCTACTCGGGAGGCTGAGGCAGGAGAATTGCTTGAACTCAGGAGGAGGAGGTTGCAGTGAGCTGAGATTGTGCCATTGTACTCCACCCTGGGTGACAAGAGCGAATCTCTGTCTCAAAAAATGAAAACAAAAAGTAAACTAGCAAATCCTGAGTTAAACTGAAGTGACAAGATTAAATGCTTTGCCCTCAAAGAAAGAAGAAAATCACAAGCAAGTTGAATTCAGTCATAGGAAAACAATATTGCATTTCTGCACATGAGTCATAGTGTGTAACTGTAAAATTTTTTTCATGCTAATATAATTTGAACAGCTACAAAAATCCTGTAGAACATACATTATCTGTCCTCTTGATATGTGCCACTTCATGTATACACATTGGGCCACATTCCACAGTTACGCAGTCAAGGCTAAAAACTCTGTTATAGCAGGGTGTAGTGGCACATGCCTGTAATCCCAGCTACTCAGGAGGCTGAGACACAAGAATCGCTTGAACTCAGGAGGCGGAGGTTGCAGTGAGCCAAGATCATGCCACTGCACTCCAGCCTGTGTGACAGAGTGAAACTCTGTCTCAAAAAAAAAAAAAAAAAAAAAAATTCTTAGTGAGAAGTCACTGTCATGTTGCATAGCAACATCCCTTCATGAAAAGCAAGGACTCTGCAAAACCAAACATTCAAAAATATGCAATTCAGTTAACACTTTGTTTGAAGGCAAACTGTTATCTGAATACTCTTAAAGAAATAAAAAATGGATCAACATCTCAGTCCACATTTGTACCTATGAACATGGCAATGGCATAGAAAAATGAGAAGGGTGTTCCCTCAGCACTGCCCAATCATGAAGCCCACCTGCATTTTTACCTAATAGAAAAGCAATAATTAAAAGTTTGATTTTAAGGTTCTAATTCCAGGTAGAATGGGTTAATTGCACCCCACTCCATCTCTTTCACTGAATGCAGCTATAAAACCCAGCAGAATACATGCAGCAAGTATTCAAGGGCTCTGAAAAGTAAATAGGAGCAAGCGGATTGGAAAGGAAGATGAGAAGGCAAAGGGCCTTGCTAACTAGTGGTAAATTCAGCACGATTCTCCCTCCAGTATCCTCTGGACAGAAGCCAGGAGACACATGAAAGTGGGCATCAGCTCCTAAAAAGAATACTCCAGAAGATGCTCCTAATTTTGGCTTGAGGAATAGAAAAGGAAGTGCTGGTTGCAACAGTAGGAACAGCAAATGTGCTGGAGATTTCTTTTCTGGAAAATCTTAAGTCTAATTTCTTTTATAGTTATAAGACTGCTCAAGTTATATATTTTATTTTGGGTGAGTTTTGCTAAATCATGGCTTTTGAGGAAGAGCTCTATTTCATCTAAGCGATCAAATTTCTGTGCCTAGAGTTGTTCTGTGGGATCTGTAGTAATGCCCCTTCTTTTGTTCCCGATATTGGTAATTTGTGTCTTCTCCCTCTTTTTTTTATCTCCTCCATTTTGCTAAAAATTCATCAGTTTTCTTGATATTTTCAAAGACTAGCTTCTACTTTTGTTGTGCTCTTCTATTATATATTGATAAACACAGCAACTTGGATGAATCTCAGAGCTATTATCCTGAGTAAAAGCTGATCTCAAAAATTACATCCTGTATGATTCCATTTATATTATATATTCAAAAAAGAAAACTATACTGGCATGAAACAGACCAGTGGTTGCGAGTGGTTGGAAGGCAGTGATGTCACCACAAAGGCACAGCACAGGCAGGTTTTTGGTGTGATGAAAACAAGGACACTGTTGGGCATCCTGTCTATGTTGGTGGTCGCAAAAATCTATATGAGTAAAGGCTCACAGAACTGCACACAAAAATAAAGAAATAAAGTCAATTTTACCATATGTTAATTAATTTTTTACTTTATTTATTATTATTATTGTTTTTGAGACAGAGTCTCGCTATGTCACCCAGGCTGGAGTGCAGTGGCACAATCTCAGCTCACTGCAAGCTCCGCCTCCCAAGTTCCCGCTATTCTCCTGCCTTAGCCTCCCGAGTAGCTGGGGCTGCAGGCTACGTTAATTTAAAAATTAAAATATTAGCATCTCTTCTAAGTTCAGAGGAGAAATAAGACTTTGATTTAAGAAACATCTTAATGTAAAAATGTATACCAAATTAAGTAACTGTGTAATTAATTAGCTTTTCAATTAAACAGACATTTCTCTTCCTTCATAAACTTGAAAAATAAATTTATCCCTATTTTCAACAAGTTTTGGGGAAACAAGCATTCTCAGGTAATATTTGTGGGAGACAGATTGTGTCATTTGTGTCATTCGATTTTTTGTAAATTTTGTGTCATTAGATTTAAATGGCTACAAGCTCCTTAACTAGATATTTATCACCAAGGAAATTTGAAATGTATATATCTTTAGATCTACTTATTCTATTTCTAGGATTTTTTTTTTTTTGAGACAGAGTTCGAGCTTGTTGCCCAGGCTGGAGTGCAGTGGCGCAATTTCAGCTCACTGCAACCTCCGACTCCCTGGTTCAAGCGATTCTCCTGCCTCCACCTCCCAAATAGGTGGGATTACAGTGCCACCATGCCCAGCTAAGTTTTGTATTATTAGTAGAGACGGGGTTTCACCATGTTGGCCAGGATGGTCTCGATCTCCTGACGTCGTGATCCACCCGTCTCGGCCTCCCAAAGTGCTGGGATTACAGGCATGAGCCATCACACCTGGCCCATTTCTAGGAATTTTTAGCACAGATGTACTTTCACAAGATGCAATACTGTATACAGCATGTTTATTGCAGTATAATTTACGACAGCAAAATACCAGAAACCACCAAAACCACCTTGATCTCCATTAATAAATATATTATAGGCCAGGTGCAGTGGCTCACACTTGTAATCTCAGTTCTTTGGGAGGCCAAAGTGGGTGGACCACCTGAGATCAGGAGTTCAAGACCAGCCTGGCCAATCTGGAGAAACCCTGTCTCTACTAAAAGTACAAAAATTAGCTGGGTGTGGTAGCACGTGCCTGTAATCCCAGCTACTCAGAGAGACTGAGGCAGGAGAACAGCGTTAACCAGGGAGGCAGAGGTTGCAGTGAGCCAAGATCACGCAACTGCACTCCAGCCTGGGCTACAGAGTGAGACTCCATCTCTAAATAATATATATGCATACAATTAACTCAGAAAACCATTTTTTAAATGAGACCAATCATCAATTACTGATATTTTTAAATTTCTAAAATTAATCAAGAAAAAATAACAAGATGAAGAACAATATACAGAGATTGATCTCATTGCTGTTTATCAAAGGACATATATGTTGGGGAATTGTATACATTCATAGAAATTCTTGGAAGGATATACGAAAGATTGTTCTCAATTGTTATTTCTTTGGGGTGAGCTTGATATAGGGGGAGGAGCAAGGAAATAGTTTTTGTCTTCATTTTAAATCTTTCTAAACTGTTTGAAAAAACACAAACATGATTTTTTTTACCTGGTAAAAAATAATAACGCCTTTGTAAAAGGTTTGTTCATCAGGATAGCTGACCTTCAGCCAACCCTGGGAAACATCATTCCTGGGAACATCCATAGTCAGAAGGATCTTAATAGGGTCAGAGAGAAAGACCTGAAGGTCTATCATCCTCTGTGAGTGAGAAAGAGTTCCTCCAAGGAATTCTGCAGCCATTGCCTACTGAAAGGTGATACGAGCATAAAAGGATGAAGCCACTGGGGTTCTGTGACCAGACTCTTTGGATAAATTCATGGACAAGTCCCCAGGGTTGGACTTGGTCTCTCTGGATTAACAATATAAAAGCCCTAGTTTAAAAATTTTCTAATTTACAGTAAAGTTAATATTTCTAGGGCATATGTACAAGAACACAGAAATTCTTCATTTTGAAAGACATCATCAACAACAACAATCAAACTAGGTTTGTGATCTTGAGAAAATTACATAATTTTTTGTTCGGTAATGTCTTTAGCAATACAACAGGGATTGGGTGGTGGGTAAGACCCTTGCAGTCCTAGAACCAGTGAGTTACCCTGTCTGGTTCAGACACTGAATTTTACACAATTCTATTTTCCAGATTCAGATTTCATTTGTCATTCGATTAAAACTGGCCAGTAGTCAAATGCCAATCTTCGCGCCATTCTAATGAAACATTATGTGTTTTAGGGTGGGTGCAGTGGCTCACGTCTGTAATCCCAATACTTTGGGAGGCAGAGGGGGGCAGATCACCTAAGATCAGAAGTTCGAGACCAGCCTGGCGAACATGGTGAAATCCGGTCTCTACTAAAAACACAAAAATTAGCCAGGCACAGTAGTGTCCACCCATAGTCCCAGTTATTTGGGAGGCTGAGGCACAAGAATCACTTGAACCTGGGAGGTGAGATTGCAGTGAGCCAAGATTGTACCACTGCACTAAAGCCTGGGTGACAGAATGTGACCCTGTCTTTAAAAAAAAATTATGCATTTTAGTTGGTTGTTCAGATTTGCTGTATTATAGAGACAATGCTCTTAAGCACTAAATTTCTCACAAGTTTTAAACTTCTCACAAAGTTTAATTTTTGCTTCTATTAAGTATTGAAATGCCTTCAAAGATAAATTTCTATTTCAAAACTGGGTATGGCTTAAGGACAAAAGGAAAATATTGCATGGCATTTATTTAATAAGAACCAAAGTCAAAGAACCATTTAGTATACTGGAAAATAGTCTAAATATTTTCAAATATATAAACAAAAATGTCAACGTTCTGTAGTTAAGGAACAAAAGCCAGGAATCAGCAATTTTTTTCTCAGGCATTTTAGCTCATTCTCATTATCCTGCATATCATACTATATGCAGTCTCCTTTTTTTTTTTTTTTATTTTGAGATGGAGTCTCGCTCTGTCACCCAGGCTGGAATGATGCAGTGGCATGATCTCTGCCCACTGCAACCGCCGCATCCTGGGTTCAAGCGATTCTCCTGCCTCAGCCTCCCAAGTATCTGGGACTACAGGCGCATGCCACCACACCCAGCTAATTTTTGTATTTTTAGTAAAGATGGGATTTCACCATGTTGGCCAGGATGGTCTCAATCTCTTGACCTCGTGATCCACCCACCTCAGCCTCCTAAAGTGCTGGGATTACAGGCGTGAGCTACTGTGCCCGGCCTGTCCTACTACTTCCATTTGGATGTACATCCTAACTCTGTTCCGGTCTTGCCCCAATTCTGCTCCAGTCCCACCCCAACTCTGTTCCAGCCTCGCCAGAGCAGCCTGGCCTCCCTGGACTTTCCACACCCACTGCTGCACTTGTGTAATCTGAACCATCCTTCCTCACTAGCCAGACAGAGTTTGCCCTTGAAGGATGGAAGAGGGAGGGGAAGGAAAAGAAAAGGACCGAGAGAAGGAGGAATGGGAAGGGAGGAAGACAGGGAGAAAGGGACAGGGAGGCAGGGAAAAAGAAGACAGTTAAAGAAGAGATACGCTGGCTGCTAGTTTGTAGTCCATGTTCAGTTTCTTCCTTCTTTCACCTGAAAACCCTGCCCGGAATAATTTCTTCATATTCAAAAAAGGAAAGAATCCCTTGAATGATGACAAGTGACATAATATGCATTCACCTAACCTCTGATGAGAAACTGATTTATCACCTGCATTTCAGAGCCCTGGGAAAGTGGATGTGGAGGGATAAGTGGATTTGGGGGCAGGCAGTAAGTTTCTGAGGTGAATTTCAGAAATTCTCCTCCAAACCATAAATAAAAGCAGGTTGGCTACAGTCTGGCATGAGTGGCCAGAACAAAACATCATGTCACCCAGGATTACCAGTGAATACCCTCCTCATAGGGTCCCAGGTGGACGACCAGGGGGTGCCAGAGAGATGTCGTTACCCAAGCCAACTTCCCCAAGAGCTCACTGGTTAAAAAAAAAAAAAGTTCAGAACATCGGAGATTTAAAACAATTGCCCAGAAAAAAAAAAATCGTTTTTCATTTTAGGGAGTTCAAGGAATGGAAAAGAATGATACAGTCTTCAGCAAAGTCATTGGCAAAATTTTAGTTTCCAGACACATCTGCTTCTCCCATCTTCCATAATACTGCACCCCCTCCCACACTTAACGACTGACTAGCAACCCTCGTAATCAAAAGGAACCAGGTACCTGGTGATTGTATTTAAGAGGTATTTAACCATCCAATTCCAAAGCCCCTGTTCAAATATCAAATATGAGGGCAAGATGGTGGGGGGGGGGTAGGGGGGAAAGGCCCGGAGACTATAGGATGCTGGTGCAGGCGAGGGTCATAGAAAAAGAGGGGAGAAGATACAGAGCTCTCCTGGGGAGAGGGAAGCCCCCACTCCCCCCAACACCTCTTCAACTCTGTTTTTCCCCTGGCAGGAGGAAGTTTGTCAGGGAAGAATATCTATCTTTGGACACACTGTAGCAAAAGTAAAGTCACAGATTGACACTTACATTTCATTTGCTTGAAGATGGACTTGTTAGGTTCAAGCCAGTGCTAGAGAGGAAAAAAAAAAAAAAGCAGAGATCAGGGGTCAAATTGCTGGACCATACAATGCATACCTAATAACTAAAAGGAATTCCAAAGTACAGCCTCAGTTTCCATAGACACTCTTCAGCATTCCACACTCTGAAGACTGACATAAACAACTTGGCAATAATCATAGCACAGACAAGGATATAAATTACAGAGTTAACATTTTCCAAGTCATATGTGAGTCAGACAGTTGCTAGGAGAGAAGGACAAGAGAGAGAATATGCACTCAAATGGGATGTTCTAGTACCCCTAATTGACTCCTAGGTGATTCTTTGAGCTCCATGGTTCTGTGAAAGTTGCAGATGGCTAAAGACTTTTAGCATTTGACATCCACGACCTGAAAGAATCACAGTCCAAGGCAGCATCAGCATCCAGTCCTGCTTCCGGGACAAATTCCCTTAAGAGGAACATTGGGTCAAGCTGGCATTAGCCCTATCACATGCAGAGGCAATTCTTCCTTTACAGTAGGGAGGAGTAAATGATCTGCAATATCTCATTTCCAGAGGCCTGAGGTCATCAAGAAGAAAAATCAGCTCTATCACAAAATAAAGAAGCCAAAAGACATGGGGAGCTCAGAACCATGTTACTGTCAGGCATTTGAAGTAGGCACCACGCTGGTCCCGGTGGCTGGCCCTCTCTGCAGCACATACAAAGATCACTTCGACATGCTGAGAGCTGGGCAGCTTTTGAGATCACTAACCATGAGGTCCCTGAAGCTGCTCATGGAATGTCACTTAGAGTCACTTTATACACCTGTAGTTTAGAGATGATACAGGGGGTGTCCTGGGGTATCCATCCTGAGGTCAGGGAGCTCTCCTTCTGGAGGCATCCCGCCTGCTTGATGCCGGAGAGGAAATCAGAAGAGCAAACTTACCGTCCATTGAGCTCTTGCACCTCACTCTATCTCCTTTGTGTTATCCAGTAAGCCTCAGGTCTTGTGCTATCCATATTCTTTAATGTAAATGCATAACCATAATAATAGCTAGTATTTGTTGAGTGCTTACTAAATGCCAAGTGCCATTCAAACGTTTCCATGTGCTATCTTATGTAGTCCTCCCTACCACTCCACTTATAAATAAGAAGACTGGGGCTCAGGATGTTAAACAGCTTGCCTAAGGTCACTCTGCTGATAAACAGTGATTAGAAACCACTGAGGGTATCAGATCTCTGCAGTCTTCAAAAACAATAATGGGAGTCTTATAAGTGTTTCAACATTATGGAAAGTCTAACAAAACAAACAAACAAACAAAAACCCAACAAGATATATTTACCCCTGACCACGTTGCACAGACAAACTGCAAAAACAAGTCTTTTTGCTTCTGGCTAAAATTATATCAACTCATTTGGGGACTCTCGTTATCGCCTTCTAATTAGAAGTTATATAGTTTTTATAACTGAACAGTGGAAGACTCATTGATTATACCACTTACTAGCTATAAACCTTCAAGATGCTTAATCTCTCTGTGTCTCGGTTTCCTCAACTATAAAACGGGAACAGTAATCACACCCACCTTGTAGGGCTGTTGTGAGGATTTAAAAGTTAACAAATGTAATATACACAGTGCATGAAATGTGAAAATACTAAATAAAATGATTGTTGTTGGCTGATGCAGTTCTTATTATTTAATAGGTACAGTTTCATTATTAGACCCCATCTTTCAATATATGTGCTTCATGGAGAAGAATAATAAAAGAGGCCCCTGGTGGTTAAATTACTTTTCTAGAAATGAATGAATAGGATCATTTAGAACTAAGGTAAGAAAACAAATAGCGGCAAGAGATCAATACTTACTGCAATTGTTTTGCAGAACAGAATCACCAGTTATTTTGCTAATAAAGTCTGAAATATAAATATGTTTTCCAAATTCTCCTTGTTTGGCATTCTTCAAACTCCTCGGCCCTTTCCTGCCTAACTTCAACATGCTTCTCCAACTTGTCTCTGACTCCAGGGTGCCAAGTCAGTTTCATTTTGTGTGCCCACACCAGGGCTGTGAGGAGGATTCCAAAACCAGGTGCAGGCTCTGAGAGAATGAGTGCCATAATGGACTGGCTATGTCTGCCATGCTGCTATAGATTGGCAATGTCTGCCATGGAGGGGACAGGGAACATGTAAGGCATGCCTGCAAGGTATTTGCCATCTGTGTCCTAAATAAATTATTTACTCTAAATAAACTGGCCTCCTTGTTGTCCTAAGAAATACACTTTGCAGTTTCAGATCAGTTTCTATCACCCTTTTCCTCTTAGCCTATTCACACCCTACATTTGCCTTTCAGACCTAGTGTATCTCAGTTACCCATTTCTACAAGGTGATCTCTACACACTTTTTCAGGACAGCTATTCCTCTCCAAAGGGAGAGTCATGAGGTATAGAGTCCTAGGAAAAATAAGCCAGCAATAACGTTTCAAGGAATTACAGGAAATCATTTCTTCAAAGAGGGCCAAGTTCAACTTGTTAGTATTCATTAAATCACTAACACAGAAACAGAAAACCAAATACCAATACCACATGTTCCCACTTATAAATGGGAGATAAATTATGAGAATACATGGACACACAGAGGGGAACAACACACACTGGGGCCTATCAGAGGGCAAAGGGTGGGACGAGGGAGAGGATCAGGCAAAATAACTAATGGAAACTTGGCTTAATACCTGTGTGATGAAATAATCTATACAACAAACCCCTAAGACACAAGTTTACCTATATAACAAACCTGCACATGTACCCCTAACTTAAAAGTTAAAAAAGACCAGGCGCAGTGGCTTGCTCTCACCTGCAATCCCAACATTTTGGGAGGCCAAGGTGGGTGGATCATCTGAGATCAGGAGTGTGAGACCAGCCTGGCCAACGTGGTGAAACCCCATCGCTACTAAAAATATAAAAATTAGCCTGGCGTGGTGGCAGGTGCCTGTAATCCCAGCTACTGGGGAGGCTGAGACAGGAGAATCCCTTGAACCCAGGAGGTGAAGGTTGCAGTGAGCCAAGATGGCGCCACTGCACTCCAGCCTGGGCCACAAGAGCAAGACTGAGTTTCAAAAAAAACAAAAACAAAAACAAAAAACACCTGACAGGCCCATAGCCCAGCAATTCCTTTATTCTCCAACTCACCCATGCAAACAAAGAGGTACCCAACAAGAATCTTCACTGCAATATTATATAAAATTACAAAATATTAGAAATAACATTAATGGCCATCATCAGGAAAATGGGTAAACAGACTGTGGTCTGTTCATATTCTGGATGATTCTGCAGCAGTGTTTTCTATGAGGGAGATCTTTATGTGTACCATGGGCAGATCTCTAAGGCATAATGTGGGATACAAAAAGTGAACTGAAAAATCTATCATTATACCTGCAATCAGTTCCCAAATTGTGCACTAAATCACCCCCAGAGAAACACAGCCATAGTAGACATCATTCAGCGCCATGTGAATTATGAACTCAAAGGAGTACACAGTTCCAACATTAGATTGTGCTATATTCCTTTTTTTTTTTTTTTTTTTTTTTCTGGCAGGGCTTTCTATGTTGCCCAGGCTGGTCTGAAACGCCTGGGCTCAAGCAATCCTCCCACCGTGGTCTCCCAAAGTGCTAGGATCACAGACATGAGCCAACACACCTGGCTGTGCTATATTCCTTTTGATGTCATATGTATATAAGGTATCAAATATATATATTTTTTGCAAAGCTTGGTTTCTAGCAGTTGCTATGATGATAAGCAAGTACCACACAGAAATAGGTGTGCAACAAGCAATGAGCATGGTGGTCTGTCCAATATGATCCTAGGGGTGCCCAACAGGCACTCGTTATTAAGCACTTGTGGTTGTTTAAGAATGAAATGAAAATACTATTTTTTCTGCTATTTACATGTATAATGTTTTACATAACTACTAAGATTTTAGGACATAACTACTTGTTTGGATCTAACTCTTATTAGATGAAACTATTAGGTATTCTCCTGGCCTATGGAGGCAACAAAATAATCACTAAGATACTAAGACAGTCAGAAATTGAGGAAGTTTGGGAGGCTTTGAACAACTTCACTATATATTTAGTATGTGTTCTTTTTAAATAAAAAGTACAGACATTACCATATATTCAAAAAATACATATGTAAGCATCTAAATATATTGGTAAAGATCCGAAATGATAGGCAGTAAAATGAGACTAATGGGAGGATAATAGGAGTGGGGAACACACGTTTAGGAGTGTTAGCCAAAGAAAAACATGACTTCAGTATTTTCCGTGATGTTTTAGGTTTAACTTTTTTACATGTACTGGTGCATGATACAGTTGGGATGCGTGTCCTCAACCAAATCTCATGTTGAACCGTAATCCCCAATGTTGGAGGTGGGGCCTGATGGGGAGTGATTGGAGCATGGGGGCAGATTTCTCATTAATGGTTTAGCACCTTCCTCTTGGTGCTGTGCTTGCGATAGTGAGTTCTTGCAAGACCTGGACATTTAAAAGTGTATGGTGCTTTCCCCCTCTCTCCTGCTCCCACTGTGTGAGACGTCTGCTTGCCTTTGGCCATCCACCATGACTGCAAGCTCCCTGATACCTCTCCAGAAGAAGATGCTGGCGCCATGGCTCCCGTACAGCCTTCAGAACCATGAACCAACTAAACCTGTTTTCTTATAAATTACCCAGTCTCAGGTATTTATTTATAGCAATGCAGGAACAGCCTAACACAGTACATTACACAAATAATTAAAAATCTATTTTTTTAAAAGAGATAGCTAACGTCTACTCAGAGGATGAAAGTAGGCTTCATGTAAATTAACCTGAAGGAGTTCATACATGATAGGCAGATATCAAACCCAGCTGAGCACCCAGGGTTGACACTGTGGTCAGACCCAGGAGCCAGCAGGCCTAGATTCAAATCCGAGCCCTAACACTGACAAGCTGTGGACTTTCAGCAAGTTCCCTGGTTTCCTCACTTACAGCATCATCGGGAAGTTTAAATGGGTTAATTCATGAAGAAGGCCTTAGAACAGAGCTTGGTGCATCAGGAAGGCTCAACAACACTGGCTATTTCCATCTTTAGGCTCCATGAAAGAAACTTCTCACTTGGTACCATGGCAGTTTGGTACCATGGCAGTTTCCGTGAGTCTAACTGTGTCCTTCTTTTTTTTTTTTTGAGACAGAGTCTTGCTCTGTCACCCAGGCTGGAGTGTAGTGGCACAATCTCAGCTCACAGCAGCCTTCGGCTCACTGCAGCCTCTGCCTCCCGGGTTCAAGCAATTCTCCCACCTCAGTCTCCAGAGTATCTGGGACTACAGGCACAGGCCACTATGCCTGGCTAGTTTATATATATTTTTTAATAGAGATGGGGTTTCACCATGTAGGCCAGGCTGGTCTCGAACTCCTAACCTCAAGTGATCCACCTGCCTCAGCCTCCCAAAGTGCTGGGATTAACTGTGTGAGCCACCACGCCCAGCCTAACTTTGTCCTTCTCTTCCTCCCCGACTCCCCATCTCACTCTCCCTTCTGTTCAACATGAGATCAATTATCTATACAATTGCAATACCAGCTGTTAGCCCTTTGCTTCTCTCTTCATCCCCTTCCTTTCTCTCCTCTCTTTTCTCATTCTTCCAATTAGAGTTAAGAGTTTGCCAGTGAAGTGTAGTCTGGACTACACCAATAACTCCTGCTATTATTGGAGGTACAGATGGATTACACTTTAGGGAAAAAATAACCACCATGATGTGGCATGCTTGGTAATTAGATATAAAGCTTAGAACATTTATTGCATTGCTATTTCCCTTTTGATGCTACTTGGAATATATGCTGTTCTGATATTTCTAAGTCTTTCTCCTTATGGAAACCGAGTTTCCCTAAGACAGGCAGAAAGGAGAACCTGGTAACCAAATATCTAAATTTCTGGCTAATTTACTGTAACCGAAATCTTCTTTTCCTCAACTCTCATGTAGAATAAAATTTCCAAAGGCTATAAGGAAGCTAAGACCCCATCACTGATTCTACAAAATGAACTAGGGGAGCAAGATGAACCAGTGGATGCACCCCTTAGTATGATTTGAAGGTACTAGGAAGGCATCTGCAGCAGATACTCTCAAGCCCCCCAGTAGCCTGACGCTTTTTAGGAAGGCTGCCCTCAGTTTACTGGAGTCCACCACGGGGTAGAGAATTGAAACTTCCTACCCCATCTCACCCTCCACAAACGAGGGTAGCTCTTAACTAATGACTATCAGATGTGGTAGTATAAATACCTCTGCTCCCTCACCCCTTGGATAGGACAACTCTAAGGCATGGCCTACACTGATTCCAGAACTTCCCTATGGGATTGAGCCCAAAATACCCTCTACATGACTTTGCCCAGCATTACACACTTACTTGACCTCCTTCCCCTCCCTCCTCTAATCCTCTACTGCCCTACAAGTCTTTTCCTAGAAACACTTCCTAACAAATCACTTAAACATAAATTTTTATCTCAAGGTCTGCTTCTTCAAACCAGACCTAAAACAGCCTCCCTAACTCTCCACTAAAAGCTGTCTTCCATGGTGTTTAAAATCCTTTCCGTGGGGATTTATTCCCTTTGCCTTAAGCTTAAACCCTGGAAACCTGCAAAGCCCCTGTGAAAGATCCCAGTTTTAACAGATTTGCAGAATTATTGAAATCTACCTGACCATATTTCAAGATTTTTCTTAGAACAAATTTATTTTGGTTGACAGCAGTTTCAAGAGAAAGAAGATGAGCTACACAAAGGGGGTGAAAAGCAGAGAGATTCCTAAATGTATGTTTTGGTTTCCTTATCTGTAATCTTGGTGGAGATGGTGGGAGGCTGATTCCAGAACTCCTGAGATTCCTTGTTCTAACAGTCCACAGTCTATGAACCTGAAGGATGAGGATATTGCCAATGTATGTTTCTTTCTTTGTAATTTTGCTAGGCGCAGCTGCACTTAGCCCTGAGAGATCATTTTTCTCTACCTCATCATACAAATGGTGCGTATCTTTCATATATTCTCATTTTGGCTTGGTTGGGGAAAAAGAAGGAGGGTGTGAGGCGGTAATTTGTGACTAAGAAGATTGATTTTTAATTTGGCCACTGCTAAGACCAAAAAAACATTGCATCTAAAAGTAAACAATATAGCACTTAGTTATCTTCAAATGTTTGGCTTCTGTTGAAATCGATTCAGTGTATGAGTACAGAATAAATTACGCACTTCTCTGTTTACTTTCTCAAAGCCCTTGGTACCCTAAGCCAGAGTAATTTGTAGCCCAAAGAAATATGTTAAATAACCCAGGGGGCTTTTAAAAAGAATGAATGCACCTCCCCAGACAGGAGATTGTTTTTCACCTCAATAGTAACCAGATCCAAAATTTGAGCAATTCCCATGATGACCCTAAAAAGATGGCCTGATTCTCGCATCCACCTAGACAAAAGCTCCAGAGTAACTTAGTCCCTGCATTATCATGCAGCCAATTTATGTCATTCCCAGCCCCTCTGACCTCTTCTGGAGAAAAAAGAATGCCATCTGATGAATGCAGCCTTATCAGTGTTCCAGATTATAAGGCTATAGCAAGACCTAGTTACTTAGCTGCCAATAGTCATGGTTTCCATTCCAGTTTCAAGAAAATCTATGACACAACAGCAACAATAACAACATCAACAAACCTGTAGATCACGAACGCTCAAAAAATGTTTGTCCATTTGGAAATCAATCTATGTAAGAAAATCCACTGGGCACGGTGGCTCATGCCTATAATCCCAGCACTTTGGGAGGCCAAGGCGGGCAGATCACCTGAGGTCAGGAGATCAAGACCGTCCTGGCTAACAGGGTGAAACCCTGTCTCTACTAAAGATACAAAAAATTAGCTGAGTGTAGTGGCATGTGCCTGTAGTCCCAGCTACTCAGGAGGCTGAGGCAGGAGAATTGCTTGAGCCCAGAGGCAGAGGTTGCAGTGAGCCGAGATCGCGCCACTGCACTCCAGCCTGGGCGACTAAGCGAGACTCTGTCTCAAAAAAAAAAAAAAAAAAAAAAAGAGACTCCATCTCAAAAAAAAAAAAAAGAAAGAAAAGAAAAGAAAAAAAAGAAAGAAAGAAGGAAGGAAGGAAGGAAAGAGAAAGAAAGGAAGGAAGGAAGAAAGAGAGAGAGAGAAAAAGAAAGAAAGAAAGAAAGAAAGAAAGAAAGAAAGAAAGAAAGAAAGAAAGAAAGAAAGAAAGAAAGAAAGAAAGAAAGAAAGAGAAAGAGAGAAAGAGAGAAAGGAAGGAAGGAAGGAAAGAAGGAAGGAAAGAAGGAAGGAAGGAAGGAAGGAAGGAAGGAAGGAAGGAAGGAAGGAAGGAAGGAAGGAAGGAAGGGAGGGAGGGAGGGAGGGAGGGAGGGAGAAGGGAGGGAGGGAGGGAGGGAAGGAAGGAAGGAAGAAAGGAAGGAAAAATCTTCATTGTTTCACTGTAGTGTTTTTCACTCCTTTAGCTATGATGTTTTTGTATTCTAGGGTCTCAGGGATGGGCAAAAGATAGATAATAGCCAGAAGAAGAAACACTGTACAAATTAGGGGAGGGGCCAGGAAGTCTAAAAAACAGCCTATGTGTCTCTTCATCCATTAAGCAACCTCCATCCCCTTCACTAACTTCAACGCTCTCTAACAGGAGTTGGCAATTTTTATTTTTTGTAAAGTAAATATTTTAAGCTTTGTGATCTACATGGATCTCTTTCATAACTACTCAACTCTGCTATTGGAGCATGAAAGCAGCTGCAGACAATATGTAAATGAACAGAATTAGCTGGGTTCCAATAAAACCTTATTTACAAAAACAGATGGAAGGCCATCCTGACCCTTGCATTCCAGTCCCTACTCCCAAGAAATATTTAATGTACACTCAAAAAAAAGTCATAATTTGAAAATGCAATCGGATATTTAAAAAATGTATTACTATTTATTTTAAAGTACACTAGTAACTAAAATGCAATCATTTATGAAATGAAATTATGGGATTTTTTTCAAGCTTGTTACAGTGGAATTTACCACCATGTAGCATTTGCTGTCGTGCCACATAAATTTAACAACATTGCCACCAAATTGTTCTAAAGTCAAAGATCAGCTAGCCTCCAGACTCATGGGCCTTTTTAAAAATTTCTAACTTTTATTTTAAGTTCAGGGTTACATGTGTAGAATGTGCAGGATTGTTACATAGGTAATCATGTGACATGGGTCTTTTAAACATCTTTAAAGCATGAAATAGTAAAAAGACCAGTTACTAAACTGATAGTACGGTTAATTCATTTAAAAAACAATTCTATTGCATAAGTAATATTAGTATCCTTACTTAATAGATGAAGGAATTGAGACACAGGGAGTGTAAGGAACCTGCTCAAAGTGGTACAACCAGCAGGTGGCAGAGATAGGATTTGCCCTGGTCTTCATGATGCCAAAGCTTTTAGCACCTGAACAATTTCCTAAAATAGCAAAAGATTGTCATCATTTTCTGACTCAGTCCTTTGATCCTGCTTCCCTGCTTGGAACTGCAGCTCAATCCCTCTTATTGAGTCTACACCTATCCTTGCTCCCAGAATGTCTCTCTCTGCACATTCTTTTCTTTCTGTTCTGTTCTTTGTCCATCTCCTTTGCTGGTTTGGAATCTCTTCCCAGGGCTTTGAAGTCATAAAAGACTTCATTGGCTCCAAAATCCCCATCTGTGGCCCAAGCCTCTTCTTTAATCTTCAGACTATATTGTCATCTATACACTGAACATCTCCACCTCAACTTCTCTCACACGTCCCAACTCAAAACGTTCAGAACTTATCACTTTTCCCCCAAAACCTGTTCTTTTTTCTGTGCAACTTATTTGGTAAGTGGCTCCACCTACACTTGGAGCTCTAAGTGACCACTTAAGAAGTTCAAACACCCTGCTGGAGAGGTCATCTGGAAAGGGCCTGAAATTACATCAGAGGGAGGGGACCCCTGAGCCCTACCTTCCAGCCCTCTCCATCAAGGCACCAGGTGTATGGGTGAAGATGTCTTGGATCCTCCAGATCAGACTAGCCACTAGCTAACCACCACTGAGTGATTCAGTCAACACCACATGGGGCAGAAGAATCTCCCAGCAGAGCCCTGCTCAAATCCCTGAGCCACAAAATGCTGTGATATAATAAAATTATGTTGTTTTGAGGCACAAACTTTTGGGAAGGCTTGTTAAACAGCAATAGATAATGAGAACTACTAGATCCTCATCATTAACCTCCACACATGTAACACACAACTACTACTGAACCTTGAAGGAAATAAAATAGTCATTTTGTAACCTATATACCATTTTTATTTCTCCAAGTCATACATCATAGCCACATTCCAGTCTTCCCAGTTAGACTTAAAGATATCTTTAAGACTAACTTGAAACTTCCAAACCTGCTGGTCTCTAGTCAGCCCTGCTGTTCTTGCCTGCTGGAAGCCTCCAGTGAGTACTTGACTCTTCAACCATCACACTTAAACCTGTTTCCCTGACTGATTTCTGCCCAGGGTCCCACCACCAACAGAGGAAAAACTTCTTACCTTGGATATCTTCCTGATTTTTCCTGACTCAAACAAGGATAAAATGGCATTTTTCCAGTCCCTGCCTTCTGGCTCAAATGAGATAACCAGGTCATGTGTTTGCCCTTCCCCTTCCACTATAATGTGGACATCTCCGTTTGCTAAGTGACTTCTAGATGGCAACATTTTATCAAGTATCCATTTCCCTCCTCAGGAGAGGATATCAGATGTAAACAGAGTCAATTATGAGCCAACCTTTTAGTTAAAGACCAAGTTCTGCTTTCTGCTGAATGAATCTGACAATTTTCCTAAACGCATCAGTGTTCATACCTTGAGCCACAATTGAATCACTGACAATATATCCCATTTTCAAGCTGTCATGATAGTACTGTCTTCCTTTTAACTTGAGTGCCAAAGTCCTTTCTCACAAAGTCAAGTTACTTGTAACTGTCTGCCCCAACACACACACTCAAGAAGTCTTGATCTTTAATACATTTTGAAACATAAACAAAAGAGGACTCATTGAGCAGACAAATTTGTGATCAGTGACTTGAGGCAGCAGCACAACCCTTTCCTTCAGTGCAGGGCTGCCCTAAATCTTAGGTACCACTCTTGCTCCTAGTGACGAGCATCTGTGAAGTAATTATCCTGAGAAGCAGGAAGCAGCCTCTCAATGGCAGGAGCAGCTGGTGGGACATAATGCTGTCTGGCTTCCTGGCACCATCCCCAGAGTGAAACTTCCAATCACTGGGCCGGCTTTTATTCCCTTCCACGTCCTCCCCAAGGTGCCTCTAGAAAAAGCAAATTGCTCAAACATAGACAAGGTCTTTTCCTGTTATTAATAAAACTTACTGATAGGCTGACTAGTTCCTTCTGGCTACCAACATAAAAGCCTCGGGGCTGTAATTATATCAGGGTTGTGAGGGTCGGGGATCAGGGCTGAACGTGATCTTGCGTCCATGATTTCCAGCTCATCCTCCTATCAGAAAACCTATTAAATCCTCTAGTGTCTGGTAGACATTAAGACACAATGACCTATCATTGGGCACTTGAGGAGTGTACCCCAAAACTATGGATTTCCAAAGTGAATCCCGCATCTTTGGGTGTGAGTCAAAATCAGAAAAGTCAACAACACTGATGCAAACGGGTTACACAGATAATTAGCAATTCCAAAGTTGAAACCAAAAGCATTGAGTACAAACTCCCTCCAGACCATAAAGCAGCATCCTACAACCCAGTCCCAGTGTAATTCTTCCTCTGGCTGGGTTGGGAGCTGGGGCACTCAGCTCTAAGGCACGGGGTGAGGGGTGACTTCCTTAGCTGAATTTGGGGAAAGAAAAAGGATAGAAGAATATATGGGGAAAACCCAGGACAATGGACACCTCAAACCATAGCCATGGAAACTAGAGCTATGAAATCCAGCTAATTATTTCAAAACTTCATCTTTCCAAGGGGAAGTTACCCAAATACCTGAACAGAAGTGGTAAAAAGAATATACTGGAGTAAAAAAAAAAAAAAAAAAAAAAAAAAAAAAAAATCTAAACTTAAGCCAAGTACTACCTTCTTCTAGAATTACTTCTAGACTTATTGATGCAGTTTTCTCTATCAGTAAAATGGGGAGAATACCATCCACCCTTTCCTTAATCTTAGGCAACTAAGATTATGCAAGTTCCTTAGACGACGAACGTCGTAGAAACCGAGGGGATTTTTACTGGCCAGTATTCAACCTATCCTTCCCTATATCAAATTAAAAAATAATAATGGAAATGCTGGGCCCTGGACATTAAAATAGCAAAAGATAGTCATCATTTCCTGACTCAGTGTTTCCCACTTCCAGAGCATCTGGGGCATGAGACATCTTGCCAAACATATGGTGTTCCAAATGTAATCGTGCTAAATATTTAATATTCAACAATGGTTTACTGTAAATCGAGTTGTACACAAAACACCAGGCCCCAAGGCGAAGGTAACTTTCACTTCAGCTTCTCTAACTCACTTGATTTTCTTGTTTAATTAGCTTTCTATCCAAATAATTCATCAGTTTTACTTGCCATTAAGAAAAATACAGGAGCTGGTGAAAAAAAAAAAAGTTGGTCAATTAATATCTGCTTAAAATGTCCATACCAGCATGTCTCTGTTTATGTCTTTGAGTCCATTTTTCTAATTATCCAAGGCCCATTTTCTGCCTTCTCTCTCCAAAGATCTTAATAGTAGTGCCCCCCTGCCTTTAAAAGATGTTCTTATAAACATTTCTAGGTTTTAGAGATACTGATCACGACTGTGTTTCCTCATGTCTCACCTGGACCTAGCCAATGCATAATAATTATAAGAATAATAATAACAGCTAAGAGTGAAAATAACACATACCATATACTTAAGGTATACCATGTGCTAAGCATTGATATACCTTATCTTTCATTCTCATATCAACCCTAGAGGTAGGTATTGTTATTTGCTTTATCCATCAGGACAGAGACTCAGAGAGGCTGTATAGCTTGGTCAAGAACACATAGCTTACTAATCAGGAGAGATGGGATTTTTAATTCATATCTTTCTGAGTCCAAAGTCCTTGCAGTTGTGTGCAGCTACTACCCTGCAACCCAAGTGAAAGTTACACTTACATCGTATCCTCAAAATCAAAAGGCTATAACAGCTGCATGATGCAGAGAGAAGTATTCAGGAACACCTCTAAGCAACTTAGTGGCTACATGAGATAAGACAGTTTCGTTTTGAGGGTTACCCCATTCTTTACTCTACTACCCAAGTCTGGGCATTAAAAATTACATTAAATAGAGTCAAAATATAAAGAACAATAAACAACCTAAAGACTTCTCTTTTATAACTTTAGTCTAAAATTTTAATAATTTTAGACATACGAAAAAGTTGCAAAAATGGTAAAGTATAACCTTCGGTCATCTTCCCCTGATGTTAGCATCCTGTGTAATCACAGTACAACTATCAAAATAAGAAGCCAGTATCAGCCAATTTAGTTAATGCTGTTCTACGATGATGTGTACTTCTCAGCACATGGTATCAGGAGGTACCTGATGTTAATACGTCTTTTTACTGGTGATGTTAATCTTGGTCTCTTGGTTAAAGTGCTGTCTGTCATGTTTCTCCACTACAGAGTTATTATTTTATAATTTGGTTAATACTATTCTGTGATAGCATTAACTAAACTACAGACTTTCTGTGGAGTTCACTCTGTTTTCCCACTACTATACTTGTCTATGTTTCAGGATTCCAGATTGCCTTGAGTTCACATATCGCTCCAATCTCTGACTGTGAATCCAGTCCGTCCTTGTCTTTCATGACCTCACACTTTTGAAGGTCAGTTATTTTGGAGAATGTCCCTCACATTGAATTTGCCCGATGTTTTCTCAATATTTGATTGAGGTTATGCATTATTGGGAAGAATGCCACAGAGATGATGTGTACTTCTCAGTGCATGGTATCAGGAGGTAGCTGATGTTAATATATCTTTTTATTGGTGATGTTAATCTTGGTCTCTTGGTTAAAGTGTTGTCTGTCATGTTTCTCCACTATAGAGTTATTATTTTTTCCTTTGTAATTAAAAAAATACCTTGGAAAGGAGGGGTTACTTTGCAGATTTCCTGTTTCTCCTTAAAACTTTTGCACACGAATTTTAGCTCTTGCCTACAATAATTATTATTGTGTATGGTGATTTTCTATTTCACTCATTCCTTTACATTTATTAATTAAAATTCTTCTGTATGGAAGAGCTCACCCAAGTCTTCCCTTTATTTTTTATTGAATTAATTATATCAGGATTGACTCATGGATATTTATTTCATTCTATGGGTTATAATCCAATACTATTGTTATTTTGTGACACTAATTTTTCCTTAATGTCTTGCCTTATGGAAGCCACTGACCCTCTCTAGGCCTTAGCTTCCCCTTTCCTTAAAGGCTTTTCGGCAAGACAAGGCTATAATGAGTAACGTTCATGGCACAAGATAGATGCTCAACTAAATAGTAGCTAGAATTACTTCTGCAGGTTGGCTATTTATCATTTAGAATTGAATTTTGCACAAAATAACCTGTTTGCAGTGGTGACTAGAGGACTAATACAGTCCAGAGTTTATTTGGTCCACAGGGACTTTGATCTATAACCCTAAACTCAAACACTCACTCTACCACTTACTAACTGTGAAACCTGGGACAAGTAACAACTTCTTTGAGCTTCTTTCCCTCTTATACAAATGTGATATCTTCATAGGCTATAAAAAGTTATGGCTATGAATGTCTTTGCTTCATGGTCCCCAGACCAAAGCTGGCTTGGCTGCATCAAAATTAGATTAGGAATAGGCTAAGTGCATGTTGCTGGCCCTAACCCCATGGATTCTGGTTTAGATCTAGAATAGGGTCCACACTGTGCATTTTTAGCAAACACCTAAGGTGATTTTCTTGCAGGCCAGGTCTGGGAACCAGTGTGACTCAGTAAACACCATGAATGCCCTTCTCTGACGTCATGTCAGCCCTACATCCCCACCACCATCCTGCCACCTTTGTCTCACTCAGGTAAATGCCTGGACCGTCCAAAGGTTACTGCAAGTACTACAGGAAACCAAAATTCTTCTGAGCTGTAATACTTCATTGCATCCCTTCATATAAACGTGGGTCCCTAGGACTCCAAGAGCAAAATAAGATTCTCTATGTATCAGACACAAATCTAATCTATTCCTCAAATATCCTCTTCTTTACAGAAATATACTCTGTGACCTCTCCTCATGGTATTGGGTCAGTAAATACTAAACTAAGAGCCAGGTGAGGTGTAGGGATGGAAAAAGGAGACAGAAAGAAGATCAGGGACATTGAGGAGGAGGAGAGCAAATTAAAGAAGGCAGAGGGGTCCTATCCCCACTTCCAGGTCACCCCCAGGTGACCTCTTTACACATTGTCCTGCTAGTAAGAAGCAGAGACCCAAGTGTGTACTGAGCCTCCGAGCCCACGGCTGGGACCTCTGAGCCCATGCCTGAGACCCACCCCAGGAGCTGGGGGTGGAGATCCCCAGGGGCCATTTGGATATGAAGGACACACATCACGTGGCTCTGGCCTATGCTACACTGAACACACCTAGGCTGCTACACCAGCTCAAAAGGTGAGACTCTCCTGCTCACTCTTCCCCACCAACAGATACTAAAAAGGGTAGGTGTCTCCAGGAGCAAGAATAAAACAGGGGCTTTCAAGTTTAGTTGTGCCCAAGGATCTGCTTCTGAAGTGACTTAAACCCTTCACCTGTCAAAACTTTGTTCAAAAAAATTTAGGTGAAAATCACGTAACAAAATTAACCACTTTAAAATGTACATTTCAGTGGCAACCACCATCCATATGAAATTTCAAACATGCTCATCCCTCGAAAAGGAAACCCTATACCCATTAAGCAGTCATTTCTCAATTACTCTCTCTCCCAATAACTTTTTTTTTTTTTTGGAGACAGGATCTTGCTCTGTAACCCAGGCTGGAGTGTAATGGCTCCATCACAGATCACTGCAGCCTTGACCTCCCAGGCTCAAGCTATTCTGCCCCATCTCAGCCTCCCAAGTAGCTATGATGACAGGCACATGCCACCATGCCCAGCTGATTTTTGTATTTTTTGTAGAGGTGGACTTTTGCCATGTTGCCGGGGCTGGTCTTGAACTCCTGGGTTCAAGTGATCTGTTCATCTAGGCCTCCCAAAGTGCTGGGATTACAGATGTGAGCCACTGATCCCAGCCTCAATAGCTTTTTATAGTGAGTGGGGTTGGGGCGGGGGGGTGATTTTCTCCATAGTGAAATTTTATGTAGCCATTGTTTGAGAGACTTTGGGAAACCCTGGGTTCAAAGGGCAGAGGGACATTCTCTCCTCTAAGTAGATGGGAGCAGCCTTCTGGAAAGGCCTAGGGTAACTTTTCCCTTCTCCTGCTTCACCCAGTCCAGTAAGTACAGCGCCAGCCTCTTCCACTCACACAGGGTTTCATGTGCCCAATAATCTCTGAGAACAAGGGCATCGGTAGGGCTTTGAGAGGAACCCCCACAGGGCACCACAGTCTGGGTCACTCCCTGAAAATGGCTCCAGACAGAAATCAGCTCTTACCCTTTGCTTCTCTGGGTCCACATAGCGAATGCCAAAGTAGTCCTTCTCCAGCAGGCTGTAGTAGTTGCAGATGTGGTCAATGAGAAACTGCCCTTTGGTTTCCCTCTGCAAAGGAAGCACATTTAAGTCTCAGCCAGAGCTCACCTTATGCATTTATGTCCACAGGGAGCCTTGTGTTCATTCCAGTCCCTGAAGAAGGGGCTTCCAAACTCTTTTAACCACAAATCCTCAATGAGAAATACATTTTACATTGTGAGCCATTACACACACACACACACACACACACACGCACGCACATATACACACACACACGGAACCAAAAGGACCCCAAAAAGAGAAGCCAAAATAATCCATATGCCATTTAATTTGTCTAATGCTATTTATGACTCAGAGTACTAATTTTACAACTCAGTAACTTGTGGAGGTCCACAGTTTGGAAACTCTCATGTAACACATACAATGGCCTAACTGCTTGTTCTAATTCCTCGGTACATATTCGTTCACTCAGTTCTCACAATGATCCTACCAGGAAGGTTCTCATTTTATATTGGAGGAAACTGAGCCACAAAGGGGTTCAGTGACTTGCCCAAAGTCACACAGCTTGAATGGAGCAGGACAGTATTTGAGCCAGGCTAAGTGGCTACAGTATATGGGCTCCTTCCGAGCCACTTTGACTCCCTGGAGCATTCGTGAGTCCACTATGGCTCTTCCAGGAGGTAGGGTCTGGTGAGTGTGGCAATGCTGTAAGTGGTAACTAAATTCCCTGGCTCTCAGTGGGAATGGTGGGGAACCTGCTTCCTTGGGCCTCAAAGCTACTGCATCCCTTTCATAAACCAACACACAAAGGCAGTGTGGAAGATTCAGGGGAGCCCAGGACTAAGATCCAACGACAGGCCTGTGTGACCTTGGGTAAACCCCCGCTGTTTCTACTTTGGTAAAATAAGATAGTTGGACTGGATGATTTCTAAGTTGGTTAGGTTATTTTTCCTTCTGAAATTCTATGAGTGAAAGATGTATCAGCCAAATCTGATTAACATAAATACCACTACAACAAAAACCTCTTCATAGCAAAGACTCTTCTAAGCCCTCATCAGGATATCTGATAAGATTAATTTCTGCTTCAATCAAAGTCGCTGACAGACCCATGAAATGTTTTAGAGATGTGACCTATTAAAATACATGAAGAAATTAGAGGCATTAAGTGAGCCACTTTTTCAATCCACTAAAAATAATTTTGAAAGATCAGTTTGGTCTGTGTTACATAATGATCTCTTCATTAAAGACCACTATCATCAACTCAGGAAGTTGGATGGGAAAGTCACACCTTCCAGCAAAATCTCAAGACCCTTGAGATAATAAAATGCTGCTGTAGACAGTGCAGTGATTAGACAATGCAAGCGTGGCTGAAACAGGGGTCAATGCCTTCCAAAAAGCCTGGGATGCATTGCACTGAGTGAAGGACTGGCGTTTATAAGCACATAGTGTGATATGAAACCTCCATTTTGCTGAAATCACTTTCGAGTTTGATTTTGAATGAGCTTCAAGTTTTTAACTTCCTTCCTAAGAAACCATCTGATATAGCTCAAAAGAGACAAAATATAAAAATGGAATTTGTTTTTAAATGTCTGTAATTGTTTTTAATCCAGGAGGCTCAAATGGCAAAGTTATACCTAATAGCTGAACTCAATGCCCAGAAAATAATCATTGGCTTTAGTTCCTTTTACACACATACTCTGTAATCCATTCATCTTTAAAAGGTTGCAGCATTATTCCCTCACCAAACATGACATAGGAGCTCATCATTTTATGATTGAATGGCAAAGCCCTCTTCATTAGGATTTACTATAGGGAAGTATTCCCTACCATATTCTAGATATGTGGGTCAAGGCAGTGCATTGTAATAATATGGGATTGAGCAGGCCTTGATTGTTCATGACAGATACTGCTGTCATTTTGCCCTAAAGAAGATGTACTCAACAGCACAACAAAGATTTTTTTTTAAATGATTAAACACAGCAACCAATATACACCCTCTAGCAAGATCTCCATTGACTACTCAAGACCCTTGAGAGAAGAAAATGCTGCTGTAGACTACACAGTGATTAGAGTATGCAAGCGTGGCTGAAACAGGGGTCAATGCCTTCCAAAAAGCAGGTCAGGCCAATTCCCATGGTTCCAGATCACCGGGTGGATTCTAGGTCTTTGCTACTGAAGGTATAGCCTACAAACTAACACTATAACAGAGCAGCAGCCTTAGTCTCACCTGGGAGGAAGCCTGTTGGAGACAGAATCTCAGGCACTGCTTCAGCCCTGCTGCACCTGGTCTGCATTTTAGCAAGATCCCCAGGTCATTCGCATGCACATTGAAGTTTGAGAAGCATTGGTCCAGGAGGATTGCCACAATATAGGAAAAACACAAAATTTTACGTGTCTCTAGAGACCATCACAAAGCAAAAAAAAAAAAAAAAAAAAAAAAAAAAAAAAAAAAGCCCCTTTTCCCTTGAGAATTGTCTCTTCTTTAACTCAGAAAAATCAGTCCTTTCCTGCCTTGGGTACACAAGCTGCCTCTGCCATTGTCAGGGGATGTCGATAGCCCTTTGCAGTTCTGCCCCTTCCTCTGCACGTTGCCCAGACAGCCTCACCACCCTGAGACCCTCCATGTCTCACTGCTTGGTGCCGAGGAAGCCAGCTTCTAGACCCACATCCTCCTGCCTGGAAACCCGGACAAAGTTTATAAGCCATTTAAGTTCCTACTGTTGTCATTTTTGTGCCCTAAGCTCAGTTCTTGCACTAAACAAAAGCTTGAATAGGCCCAGTACCAAAGGTTGGAAGAGTTCGTTCAGGAATCAGGTGCATGAGTCCAGCTACTGCCCATATACACCTCACTTCAGAAGACAGGCTGCGGAGTAAACAGTGGTTATGACCCAAACCTTCCACACGCTTCCTCCTGAGCCTCCGAAGATAGAGGTTCCTTCCTTGCGGCCTAAACCAGTGCCTGGCATGCTGGATGTTACCAGATGAGTAAGAAGTCTTTGCTTTTTTCTCATAGAAAACATGAGGTCTGGTAACAAAAGGAAGCACTTTCCACAAGCCCTTTGGACTACACAGCACTAAGAGAGAGCCCCAGGTGAGACAATAGCGTCCTGGTATTGGCAATTCCGCAAAGGTAGTGGAATTGGCCAACTTTCATGCGTCTTTCTCAAGGTCTGTGTGCAGAAGTGGTTATCAAAGATTTCAAGTAAAAGGATTTCGTTTTAATGTCAGACTTATGTTGATTCTCCCACAGGGTAGCAGCTACACTTGCAGTACTGATTGAGTAGAGAAAAAAATCAAGCAGCTAATTTAAATTCTTCAGAGCTCTTACCTAAATTATGTTTTATTAATCACAACAGCATTTAATACATGTGAAAAGTAGTAAGATATAAATGCATGAGCAGGGCCTAATACGAGGGTCAGTAGGATTTGATAATCTGTGCTTAAAACCCTTATGTGCATAAGTATAGACTTTTGATGCTGTCTCTAAATGAGGTTGTATGGTCTCAGAAATGCACTGACAGGGTTGAAAGAATTTATTCAACTACACAACTTAACTTGTGTCTCAATACTGGTCCTTATTATCTATAGTACACTGTAAATTGATTCTTTTTATAAATACTGTACCAAAATAATGTGAAGACAATTGCAATATTTTTAATGTGTTAAAATCTATAAGCCAATGCTAGCCACGATGTGACCCATGGACCATGCCAGAACATGAACAGTGCCTGACTGGTCCTCCACGACAGCAGTCACCATCCTTTTTGGAACCAGGGACCAGTTTCATGCAAGACAATTTTTCCAAAGACAGGGTGGCGGGATGGTTTCAGGATGATTCAGGCACATAACATTTATTGTGCACTTTATTTCTATTATTATTACATTGTAATATATAAGGAAATAATTATACAATTCACCACAATGTAGACTCAGTGGGAGCCCTGAGCTTGTTTTCCTGCAACTAACTGGGGGTGATGGGAGACAGTGACAGATCATCAGGCATTAGATTCTCATAAGGAGAGTGCAACCTAGATCCCTCACCTGCACAGTTCACAAGAGGTTTGCACTCCCAGGAGAATCTAATGCTGCCGCTGATCTGACAGGAGGTGGAGCTCAGGTGGTACTGTGAGTGATGGGGAGCAGCTGTAAATATAGATGAAGCTTCTTGCTTACCCGCAGCTCACCTGCTGCTGTGCAGCTCAGTTCCGCGGCCCAGGGGTTGGGGTCCACTACTCCAAAAAACAAGTGCAGAAAATAAGAGCAATTTAATTCTATTGTGTGTACGTGTGTGTGTGTGTGTGTGTGTGTGTGTGTGTATTTAACACATATTGGTCCAAAGCAGACTGGAAGAATAAAAATCTAGTACTGGTGTCTCCCCACAGAGAGTTTGAGACTCTCTGATCTAAACTGTGCCACCAGGCTTGGGGATTCTGTTTGGGATTTCTTCAGTCCACAAGCCCCAAAGTGTAAAGGGGGTTGTGTCCTCTCTCTCACCTTCTCTGCCCATTTTTCAGACAATCCTTAGTGTGCGTGTGGATCACTGAACCCCCTGCAATAACCCCATCTTCGCTCAGGGTGGAAAGTGCTAGTCTCCTAGGTATGGCAGAATACTTGGCATAATTCTGGGCATCTCAAAAGGCAAATTCTCTCACCGGGCTAAAGACTCATTGATGTGGCAAACTAGGATCCATTTCAAAAGAATCTGTGTAAAACAATCACATGTCTGATTAGGGATGGCTGGGTAAGAGTGGGTTAACCCTTTTGTGAGAGTGAGAAAAGTTATTTAGTTACTCTGAATCTCTACCTCCTGGTCTGTGAGCTCTAAATAATGCAGTCTGGAATGGGTAACCTGAGTATTAGAGACAATGTTTGTAAATATCTTATCGGACACATAGTAGCTTCTCAATAAATGACAGCTATATACTGTCGTTGTTTGTGATGATTTTTTTTCTTCCGATGCCCACAGTACCTTCTCTTCAAAGGCTGCTGAGTGGACCGGAGTCGGTAGTAAGTCCCACCAAACACAGATGTCAGGAGAGCTTATCATTCTCTCACAGAATGGGTTGGATTTACCCCCTTACACCTTATGGAACCTAATTTTTACAATCACAAACTAGCCTACTTGTCGGAAAAGTCCACCTCTCCTCCCCACCCCAAAGTATGTACTAGGAAAACAGAAGATGCCACTGTGTTCCAAACTTGTTTTCACCACTTATCAGCTAAGTGCCCTTAAGAAAGTCACCAAATCTCTCTGAGACTGTTTCTCCTTCTACAGTGGGAGAATAATGATGGTAACTTCCAGATGTATCCCCAATGAGATATTTTAAGGCTTATTCATGTATCTGTTAAACACCTATTATGCACTAGGCATTGAGATAGGGATTATAAATAATGAGTGAAACCCAGAAATTTATAATCTCACAGATCTTAAAATCCTGCCCTTTGTAAAATGTGATTGAATTTTGTAAACCACAAAGTATTATACCAATGTTAGATGTCATTATTAATAATATTAAGAATAATCTTAATCTTAAATCTTTGTCTCAATTTTACAGATCCTTTTAGATATAAGGAAGTTAAGTGGAATAGTATTTGCCTCCCAGAACTGTCCTCTGTAGATTAAAAAAAAAAGTGAACAAAAGACAAAGAACTCAATTCTTTTTTTTATTAATTTAAGTTTCATTTTATGTTCATGGATACATGTGCAGGTTCATTATACAGGTAAACTTGTGTCATGGGGGTCTGTTGTACAGATTATCTCATCACCCAGGTATTAAGCCTAGTACCCATTAGTAATTTTTTTCTGATCCTCTCCTGCCTCCCACTCTCCACCCCCAACAAGTTTCCATGTCTGTTGTTCCCCTCTTTGTGTCTGTGTGTTCTCATCACTTAGCTCCCACTTATAAGTGAGAACAGGTGGTATTTGGTTTTCTGTTCCTGCTTTAGTTTGCTAAGGATAACTTTCCTTGATTATCTGCAGCCAACTGCTGATGATGCATTTACTTCAACTCCCAAGTTCAGCAGCAAAATTAAAACGACAATAAATTTGTGCTTAAAGAAAAAGAGCAAAGAAATCAATTGCCCAAGTCAGCAATAGCTTTTCTTCAATAATTTAAAAAAAAAAAGTCTGGCAGATTTCAGTCCCCAATTCCTAAAACTCCAAGCGAGGTTTTGTTCGGATTTTTAGACGTTGGTTAAGTGGGAAAAACAGTACCGACCCCAAAACACTGAATATATCGCTAAACTAGTTTCGAGTTTGAATAACTACCTTCAGGGATGAAGGTATGAACATAGTAATAAGAACTATTATTCATTTAACATTTACTGTATATCAAGAACTTTGCTACATATTTTTCATTTGATCTCTTGACAACCCATTGGGGTAGTTAATATTCTCCTCATGTTACAGACGAGGAAAAAATGAACTCAGAAATTCTATGTTTGTTTACAGGGATGTCAAACCGAATCTGACGCCTATGCTGAATCTGTTCTAGGAACTCAGTTGGCCTATGTGCCCCCATTCTCTATGTGGAGATACAGGAAAACAATATGAGGATTTGGGAGCAATGTCAACTTCTCCAATTACTAGAATTTGGACACTGGCAGGAAGGAGCACTGGGTTACCCACAACACCAGGCTGGGAAAAGGCAGTTTTATAAAATACAAAGCACATTATAATAGACTTCATTGGTTAACTGCTTAGCAACCATACATCCCTTTAGCCTTCTTAAAGGAACCCAGATTTTCCTCAGGTATGCATATGCATGTACACACATGCACGCACACACATGGTACAGGCATAAGCCTCAAGGAACTATGACCCAACTGCATCTGAGGGCTCTAGCTTGGTTGGTATGAGGGTAACCCCATCTCTCTTGTCTGATTGGTTCAGGAGAGGACACATGACCCAGCTTAGGCCAATGAGACATGACACATACCTTAACAGGGTTTCTGGGATAATTCTTATTTACTCTTCTGAAAGAGCTTCAAGAAGAAACTTGCCCTTCCCTCTGGACCACACACAGAGGGGCAGTGGGATTGAGGATGAAGCCCAAATAGTGACAGAGAAATGGAGTCTGTGTCTGCAGACTGTAAATCTGTTAATGTGAATTTCCTTGGGGATGCCCGTGAAATTCCTTGTTATTTCAGCAAGTACAGATTGGCTTTTCTGTTTGTTGCACCCAACATTTTCACTCGGGAGAGAAGGTAAATCAATGTCTCAGGCCAAGAAGAGCTAAGAGAGAACAATAGTGCTGGTGTGAAACACAGTTGCAGAGATGGCTGACTGATGAGCCCGGGGGCAGAGTCTAATGATTCTGCTCTATGTTCTGCTGTGTTCTATTCAGTCAGCATAGTGTTAACTGAGCTGATCATGGCTGACTGATGAGCCCAGGAGCAGAGTCCATTGACCGCTGTGTTCTATCAGTCAACATAGTGTTTTGGTGTTTTAGAATGGGGAGACTGCACATAAAATCTGGATGCTGGCTGCCACTGAAAAGCTGGAGGGTTCGGAAGCTGGACCCTAAAGGTCTGGTTGGCTTCTCCTTTCCCTGGAAAATGAACTCTGCAGTCCACCACATTTTCGCCTTCCCTGTTGTCTTCTTCTTCCATTTCCCTCAATTCCTTGATTGCTGGAGGTATTTGAGTTTACAATCCCTAAGCTGAGGCAATAACGGAGGTCTCAGAAAGTGATCCTTGAAAGAGCTTTCCTTGGAAGTACATCCTCAGAGCCAGGAAACATCCTCAGTGGACACAGCTTTGGGCTGCCCTCTAAAGTTGCCCAAGAACTGGGGTCCTAGGACGCAATGGAGGAAGAAAGACCTAACACAGAACAGAGCCATGGGAGAGGCTCGCTGGAATGAGGGAAGCAGGAAAGGGCTGGAGGAGTTGGAAGCACAGCCCCAGGATGGTGGGAATAGTTTGCTCTGGGGTTGGCACTGTTCCTCCAGGACCCCTCTATGACAAACAGAAGTGGGAGCTGTGAGGCCTCATTTCCTAGTTATGAGGGTGGTGAGGTTCTTGTTCAAAGGGCTCTGTTGCTTGGCACTTTATGCCTGCAGAAGTTGCTTTTGAGAAGGGACAGCCTTCATAAATGTACATCTGGGAAAAAAACAGAATTGTCTCTGGTGATTCCTCTACCTGGAAGGAAAAACACAATCATTTGAATGCCAAGAAACTCCATGAGGAGCTTCTAACCAATTACAAGGCCCTTAACAGCAACTAAATGCTCAGTTTGCTGCTAGGATTATGTCTTCTAGGGACAGATGGCTACATTTCTCTGGTGAATCAAGGGCCTTGATTCATTTACTTTCATAGGCAGATGAATAAAGAACAGTAATGAGAAACTGGTGAACTAAATAGTCTGCTTTTATTGTCAAGGACAAGCATTTATTAATATAAGAAAGATTGTAGCTTGATTGAACAACATAAAAATGCTCTGTTAATATTCTGCTATAAAAAACTCAAGCCTATTTGTGTAAATTCACACATTTTGTTATGTTAGAGACCACAGCTTTAACAAAAACTGCATCTCTTTAATAAGAAAACCTTTATTAAACAGCAAGTTATATATTGCTTTGTTAACAGTAACTGGTACTGTTGCAAACTGTAACTGGTATTCTTCCTATTGCAAACAGTAACTAGTATTAGATATTGAGCTGTGACATAGATTTTGAAAATTACATCATCCCAAGAATATGAGAGTAATATTAAAGCTATTTAAGAAGGAGATAAATGTAAAGAAAAACAAGAATAGAGGAACCACTCATGGTTGAATCTGTGGTTCCCACACAGAAATTAAAAGTTTCTTTGATTTGTGTTGTCCAAATATTTTCAAATGTATGGAAGATAAATCCAAGATTTTGGAAAAATGAAATGTGTAATTCTGAATACACATCTGTTTTAGAGTAATAATCAGTAGCTACAGCTAAGATAATTGAAAATATAGGCAAATTTTACTAAAGGCATTTTTGTGCCCAGTAAGTATTCAGAAGTTGGTGGAGGATTATGACTATAGTAGTGACCTAAAAAACAGAAAATAACAACAAAAACAATACCAGGGCCAGCTACCCATGAGGGGAAAATAAAATCAATAGTTGCCTGAAAGTGAGAACTGGATGCAAAAATAAAGGCAAAGACATGAGCAGCCACCTTACCCAGCCAGGCCCAGTGGTAGAGAATGAAAACCTAACTGCTTATCCAATGCCCATGGTAGCCCCTACATGCTATGAGAAGACAGAAATACAGTCAACATCACAGCAAGAGGCTTAATAGCATCAAAGCTAGGGAAGGCAAAAGGGTCCTAAGGAAGAAAGACAAAGAAATAGTGCATCCAGGAGAAGATGAAGCGGCCAGAATAGATTGGTCCCTCTATCATCTGAATCCTCAACAGTGTCTTCTGAAGGAGTGTCATAGTTGAATAATCAGTCAAGGTACCTCGTTAGTAACGAGTAACGTTAGTAACGTTAGTAACGTTTGCCTCTTTTTGATTTTCTTCTGGGTGTTTTCTGCCTCCATTACCCCTACTGTGTTCTGTGGCTTTCATTCTAAAAGATGCCTGGTGTATCTGTTCCTAGTCATTTGGTCATTTCTGTTCTGACTGGCACATAGGTCCATCCCAATGCTTAGGGAATCAGATTTGATTTGTCAGCTCTTCTTAGCAGTTTTTGCCACAGCCTAGTGTTCAAAAGGTTCTTCCTTCGCCATCTTTTTCTTCTTCTTCTTGTTTAAGGATTTTGTGCCACGTCCAGTTCTTGAAAGCACTCACATCAGAATAATCTGGAATATTTACAGGTTGAATCTTTTCTAAGATTTTAACAAAGTGAGTTTTTTTTTTTTCTTCATGCTAAGGCTAAGGCTCAAAGAAGCTAATTAACTTACCCAAAGTCAACAGAGCTAGAAACTGGCAGAGTAAATATTTAAACCTGGGTCTGCTATATTTGGTTATTATAACCACATTTTAAAACTGTTAAAAAGAAATAAATAACTTCCTCAACTTAATAAAGAACATCTATTTAAACCCTACAGCTAACATCATATTTAATAGTGAGAAACTAGATGTGTTTCCCTTAAAATAGGGAACAAGGCAAAGATGTCCTCTCTTACCACTTCTTTTCAACACTATACTGGAAGTCCTAGCTAATGCAATAACACAAGAGAAGAAAGAAAAAGGAAGGGAAGGGAAGGGAAGAGAAAGGAAAGGAAGGGAGGGAAGGGAAGACAGGAGAGAAGAAGAGAGAAAAGAAAAGAAAAAGGTATACAGATTGGGAAGGAAGAAATAAAAATTTATTTGTCTGCAGATGACATCAGATGTTCTCATTGTCTATGTAAAAAATATCAAAGAATCTACCAAAAAAAACCCACTCCTGGAATTAATAAACTAATAAGTGCAATGTTGCAGGACATAAAGCTAACATACAAAAGTAAATTGTTTTCCTATAGACCAGAAATGAACAATTGAAAGTTGAAATTAAAAACAAAAGACCATTTATATTAGCACCCCCAAAAATGAAATACTTAGGGGATAACTCTAACGAAATATGTACAAAATCTATATCAGGAAAACTACCAAAATTTGGATGAAAGAAATAAAAGATCTAAATAAATGGATATTCTAGTACCCATGAACAGAATAGAAAAACTCAATATTGTGGAAATGTCAGTTCTTTTCAACTTATTCTATAGATTCAATGCAAGCTCAATCAAAATCCCAGTGGGATACTGACAGTCAGATTCTAATGTTTTGTGAAAAGGCAAAAGATTTAGAGTGGCCAACACAGTATTGATGACAAACAATATCAGAGGACTGATGCTACCCAGCTTCAAGACTCACTATAAAGTTACAGTGATGAAGACAATGTGGTATTAGCAAAAGAATAGGCAAATAGAACAATGAAACACAATAGGGAACTCAGAAATAGACTCACACAAATATAGTCAACTGATTTCTGACAGAAAGTCCCCACAGGGTAAAATATATATTTTTAATTTATCCTGACCACAGTAGCTGAGACAAGATTTTAAGCAAAGTGCTCTCAGAAATGAGCTATCTTTATTAATCAATGCTTCCTGAACATAAATACATCTTCATTTAATATCTGCTTCTTTTTCTTAGTCTAGTCTATGATCTGTAATATCTGCTTCTCTAACAAGCCTTGTGAAACAGAAAGGCCAAACTCTCTGGGATTCACCATCTCCCTGAGCCACACCAGGAGATACTAGCATCACCTCCTCTTCTTCTCAGATTCCTAATTAGCAAGCATTCCCTTAGAACTTCCTTAGTGTCTGGTGCTATGTACTATATTTAGATTTCCTCAACTATTCATTGGATTTCATCCACATAAGCCCCAGGAGCTAACTGCTTTCCCATTTTCAAGAAGAGGAAGATAAAACTTAGGGTGGTTTAATAACTTGCCCAAGGTCATGTGGCAAGCAAATGGCAAAATGCAGGTTTGAACTCAGGTCCCTCAGAGTCCAAAAAGAAAAGACTAGAATTATTAACCATTAGGGAGCAGTCTAATATTCATATTTTTAAAAGTAGAATCACAGAATGTTGGAGTTGGAAGGTACTATAGAGATAATCTTATCCAATCTCTTCATTTCTGAAATGGGGAAACTGAGACCCAGAGAATTTTAGATGAAATAATACCAATTAGTGTTGGAATTGAGATTTCAAATCAAGAACTGGAGCCAAGATATATCAGTCAGGATAGGCTAGATTAAGCTGCAGTAACAAAGAATTCCAAAATGTCAGTGAGTTAACACCACAGAGGTTTATTTCTCACTTAGTATGCGTAGCCAATGCACATCGGCAGGGGAGAATTCTGCTCCTAATCTCTTTGAGATGTGAAGGGATTAAGGATTCCTCTTAACAGCTGTTTCAACAGTCAACACAGCAGCAGGAAAGGAATGTGGTGAGTCTCACCCTGGCTTCTAAACATTCTGCCTGGAAGTGACATGCATCACTTCAGTTTATTGGCCAAAATAAGGTACATATCTTGCCTAATTTCAGAGAGCTAAGGAAGCAAAATTCCACCATGTGCCTAAAAGGATGAAATAAAGAATGCTTACAAATAATCCTAATACCAATCACACTAGGGCTCAGTCCAACACTGGGTTTAATTAGCATAACATGCTGGATTGGCCCTCCACAAAACTGTTCTTTAAATATGCACCTAAAATAATGTTGTCACCCGTTTTACAATCCTTACAAATATGCCTCAGGCATTTCTATAATAAATCCTAAACTACTATGTGCATTTTAAGGCATTCCATGAGTTTGGAGTTCATGGTCTAATTGTAATTGCTTGAGGATCATATTTTTTAAATGATTCGTGAGTATAGAGCTCCAAGAAAAATATAGCAACAGTCAATTAGGAGCTGACACTCACACCCAGAGAGCAAAGACATGGTTTCTGCTTGTGGAATTCTTAATGCACCAGGAGCCTAATAAGGAAGACAGAATTCCTCCTGAAATTGCATACAGGATGGCTATCCTGAGCTCAACAGTCAAGGAAAATAAACTAACCAACCTGTGGGTCCAATTAAGCATAGAACCCCTGCATAGTGTGCCTGGCAAGAGCCTTGGGCTGAGGGATTCTCCAGTTTCTGAGAATCATCTGACAATACAGCTCTTGGGCTCGCTAGGATGATGGGGCCAAGCAGCCTGACCAAGAGTGGATGAATGGTTTATGGAGAAATTAAGAAATGCATTACCATTTACACAGTTAGCTAGACTTTGCTGGGGTAGGGGGAAAATGTCCTCACGCTAGGCCAATAAGAAAGGAAAACTAAAAAAGGGCAGAGAAATGAAGATAAGAGAAGGAGATCATATACATGCAGCCTTAAAATAACCATGGGAGTCCACATGGATCAGCCTCAGCAGGGCTCAGACACATTTTTAAAGAGAAACAGGTCAGTAGCAAAAATACTTGAAAAGAAATTCAAATGTTCATTATTAATTTTCAAGGAACATTAAAGAGAGCCTACAGTCTAAGCCACAGTAACATTCCCCAAAAGCTCTTTAGCCAATTCAAATTTTCTCGTAGCCTGGAGATGCTACAGAGACTCTCAATTTTCTTTTTCTTTTTCTTTTTTTTTTTTTTTTAGACAGAGTTTCGCTCTTGTTGCCTAGGCTGGAATGCAATGGCACGATCTCGGCTCACTGCAACCTCCGCCTCCTGGGTTCATGTGATTCTTCTGTCTCAGCCTCTCGAGTAGCTGGGATTACAGGCACCCGCCTCCACACCCAGATAATTTTTGTATTTTTAGTAGAGACGGGGTTTCATTGTATTGGTCAGGCTGGTCTCGAACTCCTGACCTCAGGTGATCCACCTGCCTCAGCCTCCCAAAGTGCTCGGATTACAGGCGCGAGGCACCACGCCCAGCAAGACCCTTGATTGTCAAAAACTTCAAATTCCCTCCCCCAGGCCAAACCCTCAAGGCACTATCTTTTCTCTCCACATCCCTAACTTCCCTAATGGTAGCTTTTTTTGCAATAAGAAATCATCTTTCCTCTCTAGGAGACAAGAGGAAGGAGAAATGGGAGACAGGCAGAAGGTGGCTTGAATACACATGTGTGCTTGAAACTGCTGGGATAATGTTTTAAAGGAGCTTCTGCAGTGCTTCAAAGCATATCACAGTTATACTTGGTGTAGCTTGCCTAGGAAGCATCCTGAGAAGGTTGAGAAGGCTGGGAGTGTAACGGGCTGAGCAGGAAGAGAGGAGACCCCATTAGACGATGGAGTTAGCTCCAGAATGTCTTCCACTTCATTGTTATACATGTGGCTTGACACAGCCACATCACAGGAAATTACAGTCTAGTGTAGTTCACATAAGTAATATGACAGAGGCCATAACAATAATAGGAATCACAGCTGCAAATTATTGAGCACTAACTACAAATGAGGGCCTGTGCTGAGTGCTGCACAGAGATTATGTCATTTACCCTTCCAGCAACCCTAGCACCAGCCTTTTTTGGATGAATGGCCTTCTAGAAATGTATGACTTCCACCCACCTTTATTTCTAATTCCTTCAAGCTACATTTTTCCCCTCTCAAACCCTACTCCTTATTCCAAGCCCAGCATGGCCCACAACTCCACTCCATGAAGGCCCTAATGTCTCATTTCAATAGTGTCATACCCGAAAGTTCCCAGTAGTCCGGCAATTAGCAGGCCTGTGGCCCACACAGCTCCTGGAATTCCTAAAACAACTGCTCTGTGTGCAGCAGGAATTCCTGCGCGCGCGCGCACACACGCACACACGCACACACGCAGGCATGCACACAAGAACGATTTGTCACAAATATTTAAAGACGGGAAGATGTAGGCTTGGCTCCCCGGCTATCACACCTACCCCTTTCTTCAAGCGATTAGTCACTAAGGAGGAAAAACATCTTGGTTATATTTACATCTCTTCTGACTACACAGCAACTCAAGCTGAGGGTATTTCATTTTTATGGAACTAAAAATGTAGAGGATGATTGATGTGAATTTTAATCGCCATTATCAGCTATTACAAGCCAGCTTTCTTCTTTAAGCCTCCTCTGCCTTTTTTTTTTACTGTTTGAGGCAGACAGCAGCTTCCTGAAGGAAGGAAAATATCACATCCAATCTACCAGCAATTTATTTCTAAAGAACATTTTCACCCATTGTTTAGAAATGCATCATGGCAGAGCCTGATGGCACTGCATAAACCCACGAGAATGCACAGAAATGCATGCTAAAAATGGGTGCAAAGTGACAGCCCCTTTCAGGGATGCACTTATAAGAAGTGACATAAAGATATTCAAGACAAATATAAAATGAAAAAAAAATAGAATAAACCATTTTTGTCAAACTCAGACGTTTTATGTTTGTGTGTATATTTATATGTACACACTCATACATACATACACATATAGACAACACGTAAAGATTTGAAGGCTAAAAAGCTAAATGTTCTTCGGGATATTTGTGAGAGGTAAGAGTTAGGTTATTTTTAGGTTTTTCTTTGTGTCTCTTTATTTGCATTTTCTAGCTTTCCTACAAACAACAAGCATTGGGTTGCTTATCAGTGTAAAGGTAATGTGTTTCTTTTTCACCACACAGGACACTGGCTTACTCTCTGAAGGGACACACAGCCTATATTCCCAAGGGCTGATGGACTAGAGGTATCCTTAAGACTCACAAACCAGAATTCCAGTTCTCACGTTATCTAGAAGTACTGCTTCCTTTTCATTTTGGAGAGCAGAGAAGGAAGAGATGATGGGCTGAGTGCAGAAGACCATCTCGGATCTTAAAGTTCCATTTCTGGGACCCATTGTAGAGGCCCCTTCAAAACATTACTCCAGTAGTTTTAAGCACAAGTGCATGGTAGAATGTCCTGCCTCTGCCAACTAACAGCCCTCGGCAATTTATTAACCTTTCTGGGCCTCCCAGTGCCCAGGTGTGCAACAGTAGGCTGCACTGGATAATGGTGAAGCTCCGCCCCAGACCCAAGCTGAGGCAGTTCTGGGTTTCCACAATGCCATGTTAGCAGAGCGCCACCCTGGCTTTGTCCCAGGGCTTACAGTGATCCACTTATATCTGAACCCAATCAGCTGGGTCCCCTAAAAGTTGTATCATGGGATGAGGAAGGAGCAGTTCTGGGATACGGAGAGAAGGTATTGAAAGTGTCCATCATCTCTCTCCAAGCCCGTGCCTGCAGTGAGGCTGGGACCAGAGCTGGCAGAGGTTTTTAGTGTGACAGTTAGTTGGAGTAGGGCTGAGCTGCATAATTGGTTCTTACTTTCTGTCCTGACGAAAATTCTGCCAATTTTACTCGGTCATAGATTAAAGCAAAGAGTAACTTATGTTTCATTTCACATAGGCAATTTCTTTTTTTTTTTTCCAGCAATTCTATCACATTCCATTCTCCCTTCCTATTGCCCCCCAGCATACACACTGAGAATTTGGCTGTGCCACTAATGTAAGGCAGCTGGGGTTAGGAATCAGAAAGCAGATAAACAGCATTGCTAAGGAGCTGCAGGAGTCTTTGGATCTCACAGAACACAGAAAGTAGTCCTCTGAGTCTTCTGCCTCCAGTCACCTAACACCAATCTTCCCTGCTTCCCCCTCCCTCCCTCCACCCACACCTCCTAGTTCCCATCTCTTTCTGTGAAGGGCCTCCCAATCTTTCCTTCCCATCATCATGGCCAAAAGTTAGAAGATGAGAAGGAGAAAAGTCAAAGGCTACTAGAGCCAAGGAATTCCTCACAATGAACTGCAGTGTCTGGAGGACCAGTTGGGTAGCCTTGCTCCCGGTCTCCACTGCAGAACTTACAAATACATGCTTTGTGCACACAAAGAAAAACAGCGGCCCAAAGATTCCAGCTAGAGCTCTTAGGAAGGAGGAAAGTTCCCACAGGTAACTCACTGGTTAATTTTAAAGAGCTCAGAAAAGGAAGGAAGGATGGCTTTTTCTCTTGTGAGTCAAGAAAAGGTCCTGATGATAACCCTCCCAGATCAGAACACAACTTTCAACCCACGAGTGCTGCTCCCCCAAGTTATATGCGTCATCTCAGAAAGTTGGTTCCTTGCCATTGGGCAATTAACATGTTGCCAATGGGTCCTTATTTGGTGGTCAGTAAATGTTAGCCAGCATCGGCGAGGACACAGCCCACAGAAGAGAGCAGAGAAATCCAGAAATGTAAACTGTATGTACCTCTTCTTCAAGTTGCTGGGTTTTATTTTGTTGTTGTTTTCTGTTTGATTTATTTTCCACATTTTCCTCCAGTTTATTTTATCACTCCAAATACTCCACAAAATGCCTCACCACCATGGTTGGTGTCACTCTTGCCATTCCCCTGTGTGAACAAAGCGCTTCTCTCCACCTATCAGAATTTTGTTATCAATGTGTTCACCTGATCCTAGCAGAGAGTTTGCTGCAGATCCTGCTTCTGCGTGAGAGGCCTCACAGACTCCCCACACCCTCGCTGACCTCTCCGTCCTCTGACCTCACTTGGAAATGGATGAAATACTGTCACGGTCATTTCTCATGATGGTGTAATTCCAGTTTTTATCACTTATCTTAAGCTTCCTTTTCTCAAGTGAACTTATTTTTCATCACATTTTCCATCGTACTTTACAGGATAATTTGTACACACAGTAAGTACTTGGTAAAAATATTCATGAAACCATAATGAGGCACCATTTTTACCTATCCACTTTCCAAATCCAAAAATTCTAAAAAATGGCCAACCCCAACAAGGATATAATAGTGGAATTGCATACTACTAGAAGTCTAAATTATGGGAGAAAATTGTGTAGGTATAATTTAGGGAATTTTTAATCTCTATATTTTCCTCCAGGCTCCACTCCCACTTTAAAAAGGCATTCGGCTGCACAATCCCTACCCTCCTTGGAGGCTATATGTAGCAGAGTGAAAATTAGTAACTGGTCAGACCTCCTGGATTTTGTTTTCAAATGTCTAAATCCACCGAGAATAGAATATGAGAAGTGTTCCAGTTATCTGTTGCTGTGTAACGAGCTACTCTAAAACATAGGAGCAAAAACCAATAAGTATTCTCTCATAGTTCTCTGTATTGACTGAGCTCAACTGGATGGATCTTGTCTGGGTTCCTCTGTATTATTGCAGTCTGATGTGGAAGCATCTGAAGATTTCTTCACTCACATGTCTGGTGCCTAGACTGGGCTGGCAAGAAGAGGAGGGGTGCTGCTGAGTCTCTCTCTCTCTCTCTCTCTCTCTCTCTCTCTCTCATCTTTCTCTCTCCCTCCCCTTTCTCTTTCTCTCCATACAGCCTCTCCATGTGTGTAGCTAGCTTGGGCTTCCTCACACCACGGCAGTCTCCAGGAAGCCAGACTTCTCCATCAGCAGCCTGCCTCTTGCAAGATGAGCATTCCCAAAGGGCCCAGGCAGAGGCTGCTTTTCACACATTGTCACTTCCACTGCATTCTACTGATTACAAGTGAGTCACTAAAGCCAACCTGGATTCAAAGGAAAAGGAATTAAACATGTCCTCTCAACGAGATGAAAGCAAAGAATGTATGGCTATCTTTATTTAATGTGCCACAAGGGAATAAAAGATTCTTCTTTCAGATTAAAATGAAGAAAGGAACAAGCTGTATGAATGAAGCTTGCTCCCTGGATATGCTCTGTGTTGGCACAAGGATATTCAGGAGGAAAAATATGGTCTATCTAGGAAAAAAAAAATCACAAACATGGGGCTTTCTGCCCTCACCAGGTTGTCATGTCCTAAGAATCCCCACTGGGCCCAAGGGACAGGCTGATGTGGACATCTAGCCAAAAATGAACATGCCTCCCTCCCATTTCTTGGCACCCAGTGAGACTCCAGAAACTGGGCACAACCCCCAGGTGGGGGAAAGTTCAGAAAAGACAGATGAAAATTTTTCCAGTTACCCCAGTGGGAAAGGGGCTTGATATCAAAACTAGGTTGATTTATGGAAAATAGATTACCATATCTCTTCCAGCCTGGGTTTGGGAACTGACCTTGGTGTCAACCCCTAAATTTTCTTCTTCTGACTTGACTCTTCAGTGAAGTCATTCTGTCTCTCAGGTTGAGCCTTCTGCATCCTCTTCTTTCATCACTAATTACCAGAGCAGAGTTAAGCTGCTGCCACAGGCACCCTCAGACACAATCCATGCAGAAGCACATGAACTGGAAGATTAACCATTCAGGTGCAGGGAAGATGGTGGGGAGACCACACACAGCTCAATTTGGAAATGGATTTCCCATTCCCTCCTGAGAAAGAGACGAGAAGGAAGAGAGCAGCAACCCTGCCAGAGCCAACGTAGTGTGCAATCCATCGTCCTGAAAGTCTACCCAGGCAGCTCAAAGAATGCCGCGAAAAATTACATATGCCCCTCTATTGCCCCCAGAGAATCAGTTCTGTGCAGGTCAGCAGCACACTCGGGAAAGCAAAGGTTGTCCATCCTCAGGAATGGAGGTCAACCTTTCTCCACCAGGTTCCCAGAAAGCAGCCCCATTTGAGGTGGGATGTGAAGCAGAAGGCCTGTGAAGATGTTAAAAGCACACAGTATCAAACTCAGGACAAGAAGGAAGCCATGGCCGGGCGCGGTGGCTCAAGCCTGTAATCCCAGCACTTTGGGAGGCCGAGGCGGGTGGATCACGAGGTCAGGAGATCGAGACTATCCTGGCTAACACGGTGAAACCCCGTCTCTACTAAAAATACAAAAAAATTAGCCGGGCGTGGTAGCGGGCGCCTGTAGTCCCAGCTACTTGGGAGGCTGAGTCGGGAGAATGGCGTAAACCCAGGGGGCGGAGCTTGCAGTGAGCCGAGATCGCGCCACTGCACTCCAGCCTGGGCGACAGAGCGAGACTCCGTCTCAAAAAAAAAAAAAAAAAAAAAAAAAAAAAAAAAAAAAGGAAGCCATGCGCACTGAACTGAATGCTCGCTCTCAATATTGTGTGTTACTGTTCAAAAATGAGATCCGCTGCCCACTCTTCCTGTCCTTAACTTTCAAGTTCCCTTCTAGCATTTATCAAACTGGTCTTTTATTTATAAAGCTCCTAATTGCTCTCCAGATGCGGCTCTCTGCCTTGTAACCCAACTTCTGCCTTCCATCAAAAACAAACAAACAAACAAACAAACAAAAAACCACTCCATCAGCACAGGGAAACCTTGACTAGCTTTTCCCCATGTTGATTCAGAGAATGGACAAAAACTTTTGAAAGAGAATGTGAGACTCTTCAGAGGAAATTGGCCACAGCACATGCTTGTGTATGATTACAAACACCGAAATTTCTTAATAAGAGCAAACATTTTGAGCACATATTATGTGCCAGGCACTGTGCTGAGCCATTTACATATATTAGCTCATTAATACAGTCTCTCTGGTAGATAGTAAGATTATTATTCCCACTTTGCAGATGGGAAAATGTAGGCTTAAACAACAAATAAGAGCTGGACCCAGGACATGAACTCTCTTCTGTGCCTCTTTGAAGCTTCTGCTCTTTTCCACCGAGTCACTGGTCCTCAAACATCGGTGTGCATACTCTGAGAACACTTCTTTTTCAATAAGCTCTTCTGTTTCCCAACCAATGGGTCTGTCACAGTTTTCCTGAGCATTCCCCAGATCAAGTGTGAAACTGATGGAGAGACACATGCATGCCCAGCCCTCAATGCCATTTCTACCAGCAGCCTTCCCTCCAGGTCAGATGACTCCTAATCTTGCTTTCATTGGACAACAAATCATCCCTGTGTCTTACTGCTTTTTAGCAGTGTACTTCCTTTCACACATAGAAGAACCCGAAACCCTAAATTCTCTATTTTTTAAATTAATTAATTTACTTTTAAAAAATGATTTCCACGTTTATTTTAGATTCTGGGTTTGTTACCCAGGAATACTGCATGATGCTGAGGTTTGGGGTATGACTGATCCCATCACCCAGGTACTGAGTATAGTATCCAATAAGTAGTTTTTCAACCCTTGCCCTTCTCCCTCCCTCCCCCACAGTAGTCCCCAGTTTCACTGTTGCCATAATTCTGTCCATAAGTACTCAATGTTTAGCTGCCACTTATACATGAGAACATGCAGAATTTAGTTTTCTGTTCCTGCATTAATTCTATTAAGATAATGGCCTCCAGTTGCACCCATGTTGCTGCAAGGAACATGATTTCATTTTTTATGGCTGCATAGTATTCCATTGTGTATAGGTACCACATTTTCTTTACCCACTCCACCACTGACGGTCACCTGGGTTGATTCCATGTCTTTGCTATTGTGAGAACAGTGCTGTGATGAACATACAATGAACATACAAGTCTATGTGTCCTTTTGGTAGAATGATTTATTTTCTTTTGGATACATACCCAGTAATGGGATTGCTGGGTTGAATGGTAGTTCTGTTTTAAGTTCTTTAAGATATCTCCAAACTGCTTTCCACAGCAGCTGAACTAATTTACATTCCCACAAAACAGTGTATAAGTGTTCCCTTTTCTCTGCAGCCTCACCAGCATCTGTTGTTTTTGACTTCCTAAATTCTCTTTCCTTTTTTTTTCCAGTTTTTTTTTTTTTTTTTTTTTTTTTTTGAGATGGAGTCTCGCTCTGTCGCCCAGGCTGGAGTGCAGTGGTGCGATCTCGGCTCACTGCAAGCTCCGCCTCCCGGGTTCATGCCATTTTCCTGCCTCAGCCTCCTGAGTAACTGGGACTACAGGCACCCGCCACCACGACTGGCTAATTTTTTGTATTTTTAGTAGAGATGGGGTTTCACTGTGTTAGCCAGGATGGTCTCGATCTCCTGACCTTGTGATCTGCCCACCTCGGCCTCCCAAAGTGCTGGGGATTACAGGCATGAGCCACCGCGCCCGGCCCCTAAATTCTCTTTCTAAAAGCAACATATTTGCTCTGCCTCCTCCCTGCTCACCTCAACTACAGATCAGAATGAGGCCAGGCCGGCTCAGAAGGGAGAGTTGCTTAGTAACTGGAATCACACATCCCTGTACCTCAGAGGCAAATGGTACATTTTGCTGCCCCTCAGGGTGTTTTGGAACATGACTCTGAATGACCGAGTTCCTTCCCAGAGTGCCGCAGAATGTCTGGGGCAAGAGCGAAGATCCTCATCTGTCACCTTCCTCTAGGGCTGGAACATCACCTGCCCCTTAGAGACCTGGCGTATTAAACAGACCATTTCCATCCGTGCCTAAGGCTGCAGGCTGTTTCCTGTCCCACGCATTTTATAAAGTCATTTGGGAGTAGATAAGTTGAGGCTAACTATATAATTTCAGTTAATATATTAGAAGTTCACTTTCTTGGTGCTAGCCTATTTTCCCTATGAAAATGTATTTATCCTCATCTTGAACTGACTTCTGAAATATCTTAATGTGTAAGTCAGTCCTTACTGATGTGGAGAGACAGTAGCTAGAGAGAAAGGAGGGGAGAGTCTATTTTTTTAGCTCAATCCACACCAACTGATTCACTCTAAAGAAGGTCTGTCCCAACTCTTGGCTCACCCTAACAATGGTTTGAAGTATTATCTACCCATCCCTTGGGGGAAGAAAGAAGGGAAGAGGTCCTCAAAAGCATAGACCGTGACTCTGCTGGATACTCCTTTGTAAATCTAGGGTGTCTAATTGTCTAGGGGAGTGGAGTGGGGATTCCCCCTTGCTTGTCAGTGGTGGTGGGGTGGGGGCTACAAACCTGAGTCTCTTCATTTAATAACTTGGATGAGAAGTAAGCAGTGATAGACACAACTATTTTACTACTGTTCACTATTATATATTATTTCATCTCATCGAAAAGGACTGAAAATTTTCAAAGTATGCAATTTTTCACCTCATTCATTCATCTGTGTTAAATTTTGAGTTTATACACAGAAAGTCCCAGTGAGCCAAACTATCCATTCACAGTTTATTTCTGGTGATTCGTGATTCTTCAAAATTTGCACCATTTCTGGGATCAGTCTGCATAGAATTGGACTTTTATCAGATAATTCTCAACACACGAGGCAGAAACGTTCTAGCTGCCCATCTTGTTTTTAAGGAATGATATTATTCAGACAGCAAAGTAGACAAACCTTCCCTTTCGGTTATTACCTCCCCAGAAGGTACCCATACTCTGATTTTTGTCATCAAACAGTTTTGCCTGTTTCTGATATTTAACTGAACAGAATCCTTCACTTAAATATCAACAACAGTGTTGTTCTCTTTGTGTCCTGCTTCTTTAGTTTAAAATAATTTCTGCTATTCATACGTGTTGTTGTGTGAACAGTCATTTAGTCACATTATTGCTGTGTAGTAGTACCATTGCATAAATATACAATCCGTTTGTCCATTCTACTGTGGGGTAGTTTCCAGCTTTTAGTAACTGCAAATAAAGCTGCTAAGAACATATTTGTACATACCTTTGGTGAACATATATAAGCACTTCTACTAGGTATATGCCTAGGAGTGGAATTTTTAAGATATACAGTATGAGTTTCTTTATAGTAGATATTGCCAAATAATTTTCTATAGCGGCTATACGAATTTATACTCTTACTAGTAATACATCAAAGTCTTTTTAAAACATTTAATTAATATAACTTTTGGATAAACTGGATACTATTCCACTATAATACTATTAAGACAAACAGAAGGGCAACTTTCCTTACGCCAGTGATATGGCTTTTGCCTCAACCAACCAGAGGAGTAGCCTTTGTGAGCAGCTGAAATTGTTGACTAAAGGATGCTTTAAAAGTTCTGCATCAAAATATGGTCCTGGCTGGGCACAGTGGCTCATGCCTGTAATCCCAGCACCTTGGGAGGCTGAGGCAGGTGGATCACCTAAGGTCAGGAGTTCAAGACCAGTCTGGCCAACATGGTGAAACCTTGTCTCTACCCAAAATACAAAACTCAGCTGGGCGTGGTGGCACACATCTGTAATCCCAGCTACTCAGGAGGCTGAGACAGGAGAATTGCTCAAAGCCGGGAGGTGGAGGTTGCAGTGAGCTAAGATCATGCCATGGCATTAAGCCTGGGCAACAGAGCGAGACTCTGTCGAAAGAAAAGAAAAGAAAAGAAAAGAAAGAAGGAAGGAAGGAAGGAAAAGAAGGAAAGAAAGAAGGAAAGAAAGAAGGAAAGAAAGAAAGAAGGAAAAAGAAAGAAAGAAAGAAAGAAAGAAAGAAAGAAAGAAAGAAAGAAAGAAAGAAAGAAAGAAAGAAAGAGAAAGAAAGAAAAAAATATGGTTATAATAAAATAATTGCATTTGGAAGATATTCTTCACTGTTCAGTGGGCTACAGGTAATTCTATCCAGCAAGTCAATTCATTCTTCTATGTTGAACTATATTTTGAAATTAACTGATCCTGTAAGTACATCAAAGTTTAAATTCATCTTTTGAGATAGCCAAGTGGTAACCACTCTCTCAAAATCAGGTAGGCTCCCCAAATCATTTTCTGTCAAACGTTATGGTGCGGAAATCTAAAGAACCATCAGCCATCTATTTTTCCAAGTGCCTGAGCAAAATGGAAGGTCCTGTCAGTGGGACGTGTTGGCCCTTCTCACTGTCGCCCAGCATCCATACACAAGGGAGTCATGTGCCAGCCATAGAAGGGCAGAAATACAAGGATGCACCGGGGCCCCTAAATGTCACAACAATGTGTCAGTTCTTTCACCTGTATGGCTTGTGGCTAAACACAGCATATGGATCCCATTTTTAGTAAATGATATCGCTTTTCAGCACTTTGGGCACTCACCCATCAGAGAATCCAACTGTGAAAATTACTGTGATCTGGCCTCGCCAAAAGCCCGCTTGAGATTCATGGTATTTAACAGAACCATGCTGCCTGCCTATTCTGTAGCTTTCTTATGTTCTTCCATTGTATTAACTTAGATCATCAGAAATCCATGGGTATAAATCTCAATATTGTAGCTTCTTACAAAACTGCCTTCACTAATCTTAACTAGGTGACAGACTCAACTAGGTGACAAATAATTTCTTAACTCTTAGCAAGAAGCAACAAAAAGAAAACTATTAGAGATTTCTACATCTCTTGCCAGAATGTAGCCAGGCATTGTCCATTATATTACTCAATGTTATCAGAATACAAATAATTATTCCAAAAAACGATAGAATTGTAGTCCTAGCAGGAACCAGCCAGGGGACCATACAAAGTGTTGAAATTCCCTTTTTGCTTCAGCTTCCAGAAAGCTTAGAGTTAACACTTGTGTTCAAATAAAATTCACGCCACACACATACACACGCACACACACACACACACACACACGAATTCAAAGGGCAAATCTATAGAGACAGAAAGTAGATTAGTGGTTGCCTGGGGCTGGGCAAAGGAAGGGGGAACGACTGCAAATGGGCACAAGGTTTATTTCCTTGGGTGATGGAAATGTTCTAAAATTAGATTGGCGAGATGGTTGCACAACTCTGCAAATTTACTAGGAAATCACTGAATTGTATTCTTAAATGACTACATTTAATTGTATGTAAATTAAACTTCAATCAAGCTGTTTTTAAAAATTCAATCCAAGATAGATCATCAACATCAATGTGAGAGGTAAAACAATTAAACTGGAAGAAAATATAAGAGTATATCATCATGAGCTTGGAGTAGACAGAGATTTCTTAAACAGAACACAAAAAGTACTAACTATATAAGAAAAAAATGATAAAATGGACTTAGTTAAAATCAGCGTGTCTGTTAAACAAAGAATATCATTAAGGTAGTGAAGAAGCAAGCTACAAGCTGGGGAGAGATAGTTGCAATACTTACATCTGACAAAAGACTCATGTCCAGGATATATATATTTTAATACTCCTACACATAAGCAGAAAGACAACCCAATTTAAAAATGAGCAAAAGACTTGAACAGGTAGTTCACAAAAGATAGCTATCCAATTGGCTGATAAATGTGTGTACCTTTTACTACACAAATATGGTCACAGCTCTCTGAATTTCTAGTTGTGTATCTTCATGCCTCCTGATTTGTTTAATGGTTTTTATCTCCTTGTTATATGTTTTGATATTTGTATCTGCCAGAGTGCCAATGGGAGGCAGACAGTGTGTGCAACTTAGAATAATTCAAGAAGGGTTTCTTTCCAAAGGGACTGTTTATAAGGGTCTGAGTTAAATGGAGGGGAACCACCAAAGGTGATCAAGAACCAGATGAAAAGCAGCAGAAATGTCAGTCCCCTCAATAGCCAGGTGCAATGGGATGGGGGCAGTGCTGGAACCCATCGGAGAGCGTCAGGCAGAGAAGCTACCTCAGGAGGAGTGATCGCTGGGCCAGGAATAAAATCAGCCTGAGGCAACCTCACAGGTCAGGGGAGCCAGGGGAAAGATACTCAGGTCTCACTCTCTCTTCCCTGTGATCTCCTTGCTGGGGCTTCCATTGGTTGAACCCGACTGAAAGCCAAAGGACAAGGTAGCTCTTATTCAACGTCATCCATCAGGTCAGCCATCTAGGGCAGAAAAGGCAGAGAGTGGCTCTGGAGGAGCAAATGGAAGAGATCTGAAACACCATTGCAAGTTGTCTGGAATCCCTTTTAAAATACACAGGAAATACATAAGTGAACAATTACCACAACCAGTAAAACTCTGTTCCTGAGAAAGGAAATTCTTTTTTTTTTTTTTTTTTTTTTGGAGACAGAGTCTTGCTCTGTCGCCCAGGCTGGAGTGCAGTGGCGCGATCGACTCACTGCAAGTTCCACTTCCCAGGTTCACACCATTCTCCTGCCTCAACCTCCTGAGTAGCTGGGACTACAGATGCCTGCCAGTACACCTGGCTAAGTTTTTTTTTTTTTTTTTTTTTTTTTTGGATTTTTACTGGAGACGGAGTTTCACTGTGTCAGCCAGGATGGTCTCGGTCTCCTGACCTTGTGATCCGCCCACCTCGGCCTCGCAAAGTGTTGGGATTTCAGGAGTGAGCCACCATGCCTAGCTGAGAAAGGAAATTCTTTAGAGATATTATATTAGCTTTTTATATGTAATTTGTGAAGCAGAAGAAAGAGGGGAAAAGGTAGTGGTTCATTATCCTATACCAAACCAAGATAATGCCCTGCATAATTTGTTTTCTATTGATTGGACATGGTGCTGACTCCTGTCCAAAAGTGAATTAGACATCCTTAGTAGTAAATGATATGGCTTCTCCAAGGGGTTTCTTGCTTCACAAACTCCCTTCAGAACCAGCATCTGGGGACTTGGGAAAGGTTATGTTCCCATAGAAATATCAAGTAAATCTCCTCTTCAACAGGTACTTCTTGGTCTGAACAGCCTGTAAGGGACCTTCAGCCTCTCCTCTCATTTCTCCTCCAGCACAGCACGCTTCCAGAGCTGGCCTGCCCATTGCCATGAGCCAACTCTCTCCACTTTGTCACTCACCCTTACTCAGTTCTCAACCACGGTTTCCATTAGTGCAGGATCCAGGATGTTGTCTACATTGATTTTCTTAAAAGGTTTTAAAAGTGTCAATCAAGAAGCACACTGAAGGATTCTTCTGTTTCACAAGCCTCCATCTGCAAGGTGAGCTGGGACACTGAATACTCACTCACTTCCTATTATAAACCTCTCTGTATTATGGCACAAATCAAAACTAAGGTGTTCTACGCAGAGGCCTTCTCTGCATCTGAAATAATAAACTCGTATATTTATCAGTTTATTTGCCTATTGTCTCTCCCACTAGAACAAACACTCATGTGAACAGGTATCTTACCCTTCTTGTTCAGCAAATATCCTTACAACCCAGCAAAGGGGCTTAACCCTAATAGGCTAAATGTATGCTAAATAAATATGTAACTGCATGTGACCTCCTTTCTTTGGCTTCTCCATTGGTACCACCTGGCCTTAAGTCTGCCAACCTCTGTAACTCAGCCAGCTTTATAGTAAGTCCACTTGTGATACATAGAGACTAGAGGGTGTCCCTAAAACATTTCTCTCTCTCTCTCTCTCTCTCTTTCTCTCTCTCTAAAAGCTGGCTGGCCAGAAGCAGGAGTAGTGTTCACCATCTTGCTTCACATCACAAACTCAATGTTATGCTAAGCCAGTCAGCTCGACAGTGAGTCCACATGCATCCATCTGAGCACACTGTTTCATCTAGCCCACTGCTTCTTCCCAACAACATTCACCAAATTCCACTCCTTTCTCCTTTCACCCAGACCTCTCCAATGTTCACCACACAAGCAAAAATATCAAGAGTTCTGCCATAGACCTTAACCACTGGTAAGACTGAGCAATAGAGCATTGAAAAACATAACACAGTCATATATTTATAATTTTTTGAGTTGAAAATATCATTAGAGGTCACCGGGTCCAATAGCTTTCTTGACCACAACACACAGTAGGATATACATTTTACCTCCCAAATGAGTACACATTCATTCTTTCCGCAAATATATGTTGAACCAGTATATGTGTCAAGCACTGTTCTAGGGGCTAAAAATAAAAGAGTAAACAAAATAAAAGCGTAAACCCTGCCTGCTCTTAGGGAGCTTACAGTCTAATGTAAACTCACTTGTGTGTATATGTCTGCGTGTGTGTTATCTTTTGTTTATTTGCTTGTTTGTTTTAGTGCTATCACAACCCTCTAAATTATTTCCAAGCTCACTAATGAGTGATGACTCATAGCTTGAAAATTACTAAGTCGGTCCTATATTTTCCTATGGTTCCTATATGGAAACAGTTCTACAGAGAGTGAAAACAGTGAATTTGACTTGGCACCCCTTACCTGGAAGTGCCTGCAGATATCCAAGAGGAGGTGCCTAGCAGACATTTAAATATACAGATGTGAAGCTCCAGGAAGATGTTTAGAATGGAAAGACAAATCTGGGAGTCAGTAAGTTGAAGCCATGGACTGAATACAATGTTGCAAAGAAAGTGTATAAATTCTTTTAAGAGTCTTCTGTGGGATGCCCGGGGAACACGAACATTTAAGGAATATTCAGGGGAAGAAGACCAAGACATATAGAAAACCAAGGAAGAGAGGAGTGAAGGAAGTTCCAAGAAGGGTCATAGTGTTCACATTACAAAGAGGTAAATAAAAATAAGGCCAGCAAGCATGCATTAGATCTGGCAATTAGGGACATCTGGTGCCCACTGCTTCCTAGAGAAGTTACATTAATAATTTGACATGAGCAGAAACTAGGTTGAAGATGACTAAGAAATGAATGGGAGACATTAAGTGAACACTGTGCTTTTGAAGAGCTTGCCAGGAAAGGAAGGAGTGAGCAGCCAGTACAATCGCTGGAGAAGGGGGAGAGACTCTGGGGTGGGGGGGAGGTATTTCAAATTAGAAAGAAGGGGACATATTCATGAAGCTAAGGGATAAAAGCCAGAGTGTTGGAAAAACTCTCCTAGACATCAGCCTAGGCAAAGAATTCATGACTAAGACCCCAAAAGCAAATGCAACAAAAACAAAAATAAATAAATGGGACCTAAATAAACTAAAAAGCTTCTGCACAGCAAAAGAAACAATCAGTAGAGTAAACAGACAACCCACAGCAAGGGAGAAAATTGCAAACTATGTATCCAATGAAGGACTAGTATCCAGAATCTATAAGGAACTCAAACAGATCATCAGGAAAAAAAACAAATAATCCCATTAAAAAGTGGGCAAATGTTATGAGTAGATATTGTTCAAAAGAAGATATGCAAACAGCCAGTAAACATATGAAAAAAATGCTCAACATCACTAATCATCAGGGAATGCAGATTAAAACCACAATCAGATACCACTACCTTACTCCTGCAAGAATGGTCATTATTAAAAAGTCAAAATATAATAGATCTTGATGTGAATATGGGGAAAAGGGAACACTGTTACACTGCTGGTGGGAATATAAACTAGTACAACCACCATGGAAAACGGTGTGGCAATTCCCTAAAGAACTAAAAGTAGAACTACCATTCGATCCAGCAATCCCACTACTGGGTATCTACCCAGAGGAAAAGAAGTCATTATATGAAAAAGACATGCACATTTATATTTATAGCTGCACAATTCACAATTGCAAAACATAGAACCAACCTAAGTGCCCATCGACTAATGAGTGGAGAAAGAAAATGTGGTTTTCTTAAATATACACCATTGAATTCTACTCAGCCATTAAAAGGAAGAAAACAGTGTTTTTGCGGCAACTTGGATGGAGCTGGAGGCCATTATTCTAAGTGCAGTAACACAGGAGTGGGAAATCAAAAACCATATGTTCTCACTTGTAAGTGGGAGCTAAGCTATGAGTACACAAAGCCATAAGAATGATATAATGGACTTCAGAGACTCCGAAGGGGAAGGGTGGGAGAGGGGCCAGGGTTAAAAGCTACATATTAAGTACAGTGTATACTACTCTAGTTACAGGGCACTAAAATCTCAGAATTCACCACTATGTAATTCATCTGTATAACCGAAAATCACTTGTACCCCAAAAACTATTAAAAAAAAAAGTTTTTTAAAGGTTTGCCCAAATAAGATTAACCATAAAAAAAAAGAAAATATTTGTTAGGGGCAGTTTTATCAGGCATTATGATGGTTCCCCAATCTCTAAAGCAAGTTAAGTGGAGAGAAGTCATTATAGGCATCATGATCTTGAGGGGCTGCTGTGAGAGTGTGTGTGTGTGTTCATGTGTGTTGAGTGTGTGTGATATGTGTGTGTTCATGTGTGTTGAATGTGTGTGATATGTGTTCATGTGTATTGAGTGTGTGATATGTGTGTGTTCATGTGTATTGTGTGTGATATTTGTGTTCATGTGTGTTGAGTGTGTGTGTCTATGTGTGTTGAGTGTGTGTGATGTGTGTGTGTGTGCTATATACTGGGGTACAGAACAAGAAAGAGTTGGGAAGCACATCTTCTATTCTATGTTCACCTAATTCTAACAAAAACCAAATCAACCACCCTAACTCTATACAATTATTACAATTATTGTTGTTATTGTTGTCATTATTATTCTCTTAAAGCAAAGATTCATCTTTCACAACAGCTGTTGGAGGCAGTTCTCTTTCAGAGATGTGGGAGAGTGAGCTGAACTATGCCACAAAACAATCTCAAGTAGACCATGGACTAGAAACCTTGCATGTTGCCTGCAAGCAAAGATTCCTCAGTAGCCTAAGATGGAAATGTACATCTCTAATTTTTCTTTATAAAACAGACAACATTTGCCAAAATCATGGTTCCTTCGTGGCTCTGTTCCCAAAATGATATGTCCAGCTGGCACTTAGATTCCTGTAATAGCATGTGCTCTGTTACCCTGTAAACTCTACTGCAGAAACGGGATTCTAGCAGGCAGATGGGACAGCCTCATGGATGATGATAGAAAGTGGAAGAGTGAGTGAAGAAGAGAATAATCCCCCACATCATCCTGAACTCCCTCAAGAGGCTGAACAGCAAAAAGGGGACCAGTTGGCTTCAGGGACGTGGGTGTCAGAGGATTTACACTTCAAGGAATCAGACACTATAAACAAACACAGTTATACTCATACCTCCCACATTATTCAAATTAACAAATATACATATCCCATGATCATTCCCAAATCAGCTCAGTGCTAGGCTTTCCTAGGAATGGTGATTCCCATCCCTCTCCTAAGGGTAACAGCAAACCTAAAAGATGCCTTTGGATCTAGAAAGACACAGGTCCTCAGCAGCTCTAAAATGGTTGGCAGAGAGGGATGACAATTTTTATTACCATTGATATGGTTTGACTATTTCACCCTCCCAATCTCATGTTGAAATATGATTTCCAATGTTGGAGGTGGGCCCTGGTGGAAGATGTTTTGAGTCATGGGGATGGATCCATTGTGAACAATAATGAGTGAGTTCTTGCTCTGTTAGTTTCAGTGAAATGTGATTGTTAAAAAGAGCCTGGCACCTCCTCCACTGTCTGTCTCACCTCCTGTCTCACCATGTGATGTCAGCTCCCTCTCACTTTCCACCATGAGTGGAAGCAGCCTGAGGCCCTCACCAGAAGCAGATACTGGTCTCATGCTTCCTGTACAGCCTACAGACCATGAGCCATCTTTTCTTCATAAATTACCCAGCCTAAGGTATTCCTTTATAGCAACAGGAACTGGACCAAGGCAATAGTGTACAGAGGGTCTGCTGTATGCTCTGCACTCTATTCACATTTTTGCATTGACTCCTCATCATGGCCTTGCAAACAGGCATTATTATCCTTATATTTTTATATGCAGAAACTGAGATGCAGAAAAAATTATTTGCTAACAGTAACACAGAAAGTGGGTAGCAGAGCATAGCTCCCAGAATAGGTCGTCAGGCTCCAAAACCCATAGAAACCATGCAATGAGCCATACTTCAAGTAAGAAGATGGCCCTTCCATCCCCTGATTCATAAGATGGCAGCTGAGAGTTATCTTCCCTTATAATAACTGATAGTTATCTTCCCTTATAATAACTAAAACCCTGGAGCCAGCAGTTGCCAATGGCAGAATGGTTTGATACAAAGTTATATCCCAGGAAAGCTCACTTTTCTGAGTAGCATAATTATGCAGCAAATGTTCTGTAGGCCTTATCCTAAATGTAAGGAGTTGGAGGTTAAACTAACCACTAAAGTCAGGGGAATTCAAAAGAACAGATAGCATGCAATTCACGCATGCTAATGGACTCTCTCTACACTGAATATACACACAAAACCACTACAATTTTAGGGGCCAGCCAGGTGCAGTGGCTCACACCTGTTATCCCAGCACTTTGGGAGGCCGAGGCAGGTGGATCACTGGAGGTCAGGTGTTCAAGACCAGCCTGGCCAACATGTTGAAACCCCCCCTCTCGACTAAAAATACAAAATTTAGCCAGGTGTGGTGGCATGTGCCTGTAATCCCAGCTACTCGGGAGATTGAGGCAGGAGAATTGCTGGAACCAGGGAAGCAGAGGCTGCAGTAGGCCAAGATTGTGCCACTGTACTCCAGCCTGGGCAACAGAGTGAGACTCCGTCTCAAAAAAACAAAACAAAAAAATTGTAGGGGCCCATGAGTCTCCTGAAGACCCTCAAGAGACCTATAAGTCAACAGATCCAAGTTCCTCACCTGACTCTTCCATCAGTTCCCAGAAAGCTCTTCATTCCTCCCTATGATGAAATGATCACTCTAGCCCCTTCCCACTCTTATGGTATGTCTAAGTGTGGGTGTCTCTTGATCAGCAGCAATATTTAAGGACAAAAATAAATATAAGGAGATGACAAGCTCCTCTATACCTGATGACAACACATTTCTGAAGTGTAAAGAAATGGACATTTGTCAGTAAATACTTTAAGGTCAGAATAAATGTTCTTTCCTCTCATGGCAAGCTTCATTTTCCTTCACCAAATGGCTCTTCAATCTCCCTCACCCCAGCAGAACCCCAGGATCACATGGTGGGAGGGAGGGACAAATGATCACAGAACTCCGCTTGGTAAAATATGAGAGCAACTCCAGCCAGAACAGATGTTTGCATCATCGCTTCGCCGTGTATCACCAGCGAACAGCTGGGAAGTGTTGTGTGTTGCCAAAACTGATCAAAAGAATTTTAAGTTTAGAACAATGATTAGAGATGATCAGCATGAAGAGGTGAAAAACAGAGGAGTCTTAAAGTTACAGAACCTGCTTAAACCATCACAGTGACAAAGGTGATGTTCAGGTAGTAGAAACCTCCGATGGAGCATTGCTTAGGCCACCAGGCCAGGGAATGAATGCTGGAGCAAAACCTAGAAGCCAAAGTTTCTCGAGGCCTCTTCAGGGAACAGCAACTAAAATTATTTGAACTAGAGTTCTCCATGGGGACAGAGTAATATTAAAGAAGAGTAAAGTCAATAAAAAAGCACCAATTGCTATATTTTTAAGACATACATATTATAGAGGGAGCAAGATAGAGCAGTATATACTCTGATCTTCAGAAAGTTGTGGAATAATAAAAATAACACTATTACATAATTACACAAGGATAGTTTTGAATGTCTTGCGTTTGTTTAATGCAGGTGTTTCATTGTCAACTTTTTTTCCTATCTAATTTTGTGCCCGACCAGAACATGCCGTGGTAACCCTGGGCCATGCAAGGAGGACTGACTATCTCCAGGCAGGGATGGGGCACCAACATTGCCATCAGGAGAAATCCTATAAGCAAAGCCTCCTAGAGTCTCACATGATGCTGCCCCAATTTGGTAGCCATTGGTAGCCATGAACTACATGTAGCTATTTAAATTTTAATTTAAACTGTAATTTCCTAGTTGCACTGGTCCTGTTTCTTTCTTTTGTTTTTTTCATTTGTTTTGTTTTGTTTTGTTTTTTTGAGACTGAGTTTCGCTCTTATCGCTCAGGCTGGAGTGCAGTGCCGTGATCTCAGCTCACTGCAGCCTCCGTCTCCCAGGTTCAAGTGATTCTCCTGCCTCAGCCTCCAACGTAACTGGGATTACAGGCTTGTATCACCATGCCCAGTTAATTTTTGTATTTTTAGCAGAGTCGGGGTTTCACTATGTTGGCCAGGCTGGTCTCGAACTCCTGACCTCAGGTGATCCACCAGCCTTGGCCTCCCAAAGTGCTGAGATTACAGGCATGAGCCACAGCCCCCAGCTCTGCTAGCCCTGTTTCAAGTTCTCAGCCACATATGGCTAGTGTCTACCTTACCAGATGTTGCAAATATAGAACATTTCTATCATCACAGAAAGTTCTATTGGACCATGCCAGTCAAGAGTAAAACTTATTGAACGTTAATGTGCCTTTAAATCACTTGAAGATCTTATTAAAATGCAGCTTCTTATGGAGTAGTCTGGGGAGGGGCCTGAGTCTCTGCATTTCTAACAAGCTCCAGGTGATGTGGACCGTCCTGGGCCATGGCACCTGCTAAGAGGCTAAGGAGGAGGCACAATGACCCCGTTCAACGCTGGCCTTGAGCTGAATGGTAAATGTTTCTCCTGCTCTTACACAAAGAGCACCTTGTACATTCATATTGCAGTTCTATAAAACAGTGAATGTTAGATGATACAGAATCACTTTCCCTTCTCTACCCTTCCACCCTTACACTATGTGGTTTTCAAAAATTCCAGGACTCACAGCAAAAATGTACAGACCACTGAATCTCTATCTTCGCTATACTTCCACTATATGCAATGGAGATTTCCTTAAGAGAGAGCCTGCCCAGTATAATTTAAGCAGCTGTGTTTCCAGAAAATAAGAGCAGCCCTTGTACATTCGGACACAGTGGTATCTTAAAGAGAAACAGTCAGGCATGTGCAAAAATTCAATGTGGCTGCATTAGAGCAACATATTTAGAGTAATGAAAAAGAAGAAAGAAGCTCTCCAAGCTTAAAAACAGAAAATTGCATCACAATAGAAAAAAAATGCCACAAATAAATATACCAAATAATATATCTGTAGCCTTGCCACAGTTTCCAAACAGAAATAACTCACATGATTTCATCTTTAATAACAAGAAGACAAGACAGATGTATCTGTGGTGTACATAAACCAACATTTCCAAATGATCCCAATTAATCATAGAACTATTCACACAAAGTAGGTCTTACTGTTTTCATTTCTACAGGTGTGAATACCAACTCTCGGAGGAAATTAAAAAACTGCCTGGGGTTCACCCAGTTCTATCTGGCTTTGCAACCCATACTGGTTTTACTGTCCTGGGCTACTGCTCCAATTAGTATGAAAAACTAGCTTACAAGTAGATGAGAGGAGGGCAATGATACCCTGTACGTAGAATAACTATTGCAGACTGGCAGCCTCTTCTCCTAGCTAGCTACAGTTTCCTCACCTACAACTGGAATGGCTCACCTATCTGTCCGTTAAAAGATTAATCTTGTCATTAAGAGATGTCTGCTAAAAGCACTGAGGGAAAACATAAACCAATGTGTTCACTATTTAATCTCGCTGGGTTTTACAGGATTTACAGTAAGTATGGGTTAATGTAGATATACATCCTAGATTATAGAATAACCATCCAGAGAAAAATCCAAGAGTGAGCTTGTAACAAGGTCCCCTGCATGAGAATTAGCAGCCAGAGTAGAACCTGGGACGTGACGACCGGTATGAGCATGTTCTCACAACCAAGCAACCTGGCTGAAAAGTGAGGCATGAGGTTGTGGGGAGAGGTCGAGGCCATCACAGCATTCATCATCCTCGCTTGTGAGAGCAAATGGGGGCACTCACAGACAACAGGAGTAGACACGGACTGACCAGGGGAAACCTGTCCAGCAGGCACCTTATTCGGAAGCCTTGATGTTAGGGAGTTGGATTTTTCTCTGAAAGGAGAGGAAGCCACCAAATGAGTGGCATAATCCAACTTTGCATTTTAGAAAGACCTTCCTATGGGCCAGGTGCTGTGGCTCACACCTGTAATCCCAGCACTTTGGGAGGCTGAGGTGGGTGGATCACTTGAGGTCAGGAGTTCGAGACCAGCCTGCCCAACATGATGAAACCCCGTCTCTACTAAAAATACAAAAATTAGCCAGACATGGTGGCACACGCCTGTAATCCCAGCTCCTCAGGAGGCTGAGGCAGGAGAATCACTTGAACCCAGGAGGCGGAGGTTGCAGTGAGCCAAGGTCGTGCCACTGCACTCCAGCCTGGGCAAGAAGAGCAAAACTCCATCTCAAAAAAAACAAAAAAGACCTTCCTGGCCCTTGCGTGGAGAACAGGGCTAGAAGAGGAAGAGATTATTAAACCTCAGAGGCTTAGTTTACGTAAGAAATGTGTGCACATGTGCTCACAAGCATGGGCAAACCATCCAAAAAAAATTCAGAATCTGGGGCTAATTTTAAACCTGCTAATGTTGACCTAAATTAGACACAAAAAAAGTTGAATTCTTCCTATGCCAAAACTAACCCCCAACTCACACGCTCCTCCCTTGGCAAGGTCTGCTGCGTGGCATTATAGAAAGTGGAGCCAGCCCTTCAGGCCAGAGGGCACCACCTGGAAAAGCAACAAGCCGTCGGCCTCAATAGGGAAACGGTTACCAACAGCAAAATGCAGCCAGACAAAAATCTGTCTGGATTGTTCCAATCATTTGTTGAGCATCTCCTACATGTCGGCACTGCAAATGTAAAGATAACCAAGGCACCATTCCTGCCCTCAAGAAACATATGGACAGACAAGGCAGTTATTCTAATACAGTGTGAGAGGCACGGCAGAGGCCAGCCCTGGTGCTAAGAGCACAAAAGAGGAGCAGGTGATGCACGCTGTGTGTCTTCATGTCTTTTGGCACAGATTGTGGTTCCCAGACTTAGCGACGTCCTGCATTACCTGGAAGCTTACTGGAAATGCAGAATCTCAGGCCCACTTCGGATGAGTTAGCCAAAGGAGGATAAGTGGGAGGAGGCATTTAAAAAACAGGAAATGGCAGAAGCAAGATGACTGGTGTGAGACAGATGGCTGCACATTTCTAGGTTGCAGAGATCAACATGCCTGAAGCACAGACTAACAGGCACAAGGTGGTAAATGGAGAAGCTTTGAAGGGGTGGAGAGGAAGACTGGGTAGAACCTTCTGAGTTACAGGCCTGAGATACCTCACTGTACTTGGCAGAAGGGACACCAAGGAGATCAGGTGGTCCAGACGACCTTCAAGTTGAAGGGAGCCAAGAGTTGTCTGGCACAGGCTTGAGAAGTTGGAGAAGGGAACTTAGCTGGTTTTGTGAAACCAAACAAGCTAATTTCCCCTTAATGACATTGGTCCCCAGCTAGATCTGTGCCAAAGAGTAAAAAGAAAAGCACTCAAAGAACCTTCACCACTGGATCTCAGTCCAGGCACAGGGCTTGGGCAGGGTTTCTTAAAGTCACCTAAGTATAGGAATTACCTGGAGCATTTGTTCAAACTTCAGGTTCCCAGACTACAGTGTAATCTGTGGAATCAGAAACCCATGGTAATGGCCTGAGGAGTACAGTCTGGGGAAGTAACCAGGGTGATTCCACACATCAGGAAACCTGGGGTCTCTGGGTGAGGGAGGGAGAGCACCTGACTCCTAACACTGTAGGTGGTCAGCAAGCCATAGGTTCCCCTCCCTCCCTGTCACAATAACCCAAGAGGTTGGAAGGTGCTGACTCCACTCCATGTGCTCTTTGTAGAGGTTGTTCAGGTCACACATCGCTTAGGGGACAGAATGTGAAAAACAGTCTTGCTCAGTACCTGACCTAGAAAGCTGTCGTTCTTGATGTGCTAATCTTACATCTTTAATGGGAGACTTGTTCCTTTCTCCGTATTTGATTCATTCAATACTCATCATTCAGTACCTGTTAGGTACAGGCACCTAATAGGTACGAGCAAGAAACTTGAGTTTTCTGACAGATTAAAGTATTAGTTAATGTATGAATTGACTCTTGAACTTTGGCAAATAAAAATATTTATATATATATGAATATATGTGTATATCTAACTCAGTGTCTTTATACATTTTAAAAAGATGAATCTAGAAAAAAAAATGAGCAAAAAGCATGAATAAGCATTTCACAGAAGATAAAACTTAAAAGGCCAGCAAGCATATGAAAAGATGTTCAACTGATCAGTAATTGGGAAAACAGTAATTAAAAAACATTTCCTATTCATAAGCTTGGCCAACTTTTTAAAGTCTGACATTTCCAAGGTTTGGTGGGATGCAGACAAACTGGACAGCGTCCTACACTGCTGATAGGAGCATAAATGAGTGCGACCAGTTTAGAAAACAATTGTCATTACCTAGCAGAGGTGATGGTGGACATAGTAAGTACTTCTGCTTCTAGATGGAAACCCCAGAGAAGTAGCACACGTGCACTAGAAAATATGTATAAGAATGTTTATAGGCCGGGTGAGGTGGCTCACACCTGTAATATCAGCACTTTAGGAGGCCAAGGCAGGTGGATCACCTGAGGTCAGGAGTGCAAGACCAGCCTGGCCAACATAGTAAAACCCCATATGTACTAAAAATACAAAAACTTAGCTAGGTGTGGTGGCACACACCTGTAATCCCAGCTACTTGGGAGACTGAGGCAGAAGAATTGCTTGAACCTGGGAGGCAGAGGTTGCAGTGAGCTGAGATCACACCATTGCACTCCAGCCTGGGTGACACAGTGAGACTTGGTTTCCAAAAAAAAAAAAAGTATGTTCATAGTAGCATAGTTTGTAATGGAATAAAACTGGAAACAATTCACACATCCATTGACAAAACAATGGAAAGATACCTCCATATATACATATACACATATCCACACATATATATATATGTACGTGTGTATATATATATACACACACACACACACGTGTGCTCATGTTGGTCTGATGTATTTTGTAAATATTTAGTTCTCAGTTCATTTAGTAATTATAATAATTGTTATTATTTACACCATGTTTTAAGGCATGTGCTGGGTATTCTTTACATATCTCTAATCATCATAAAAACCTGGTAAGGTATAATTATTCCACTGCAGTTGGAGAAGATAAAGTTGGGTGATGTCTTCAGCCTAAAATCACACCACTTGGAAATACTGAAGCTCAGATTTGCACCCATTAACTCCAAAGCCCAAGTTCTTCCTACCATATCACAGGAAGTTCTTTCCAGAAAGATCTTTAACCCAATAGTGTATGTTATACTCATTATCTTGATAATGATGTAAGCATGCAAACAAGTTAATTCCTCCTAACCTTGCCCTTGATATGTAGCCCTACTCTTCACTGAAGCTAAAACACACACGCAGACACACACAACTCATATGTAATAGCAACAAATAGTGGATGGCATGGCCTCCTTAGGAAAAAATGAAAGCTAATTAAAATAATCTCTATTTAATGTAGGCTAAACTTATTTGTGTTGAGGTTCTATAATTCATGAGAATTAACGTGAATGATCCATAGAAGATATTCATATAAAAAGGAAATAAGCAGTTAATACTCTTCATAGTCACGCCATAGCAAGTGGCCATCAGCTTCAAGCTCTCCTACTGTGATGTCTCACCATTGCTTGGGGCTCAGGTACTCTGTACAATGAGAGCTTCCTTTCAGGTTCCTGTTACTCTGATGATCCGTCTTGATCCTGGCTCCAGCCCCCTGCTTGGCAACTCAGCCCTATCAATTATTAATCCATCTCCAGCTTTCATCGCCTGTTTCTCCTTCTCCCTTTGATCTTTTTCCTCAGCTTACAAACATTCTCCCCAGGACATCTTCAAAAATGCCCTTTGCTTTGCTTTCACTCTGATACTCCCTCATGCACTAAGCTCTCTCTCCCACTCCCTTCTCCACCCACCTTCTAGAAAGAGCCCAGCCTGTCCCAAGGTCCCATGTCCTTGCCACCCTCTCATCATTTAACCCTGTTTCCTCATCTACAAAATTGAGACAATCATGCTTCTTCCTGGGCCTTCGTGAGGTTTCTGTGAGAAGCTGTGCATGATGCAGGTGCTGAGTGGGAGATTATCAGTCTTCTCCTTCTTAACAATTTTTCTCTCTCTCTTGGATTCCATTTTGCCCCTTATTCTTTATCCTGGTCCTGGGTCTTCGTCTCTTGTCTCTGTCATTTATTCAGGGATCTCATTCAGCCCCCTGGTTCCAACTCTGACCTCTATGCAGAGATGCGAATGACTCTCAAACTCAGTATCCAGACTTAACCCTTCACGTGTAAGTCAGCAGGTCCCAAGCCAACCCCAGATCACAGAGAACCCACTACTCACCAAATGCTTCTCCTCACCACTACCATTGTCAGTTTCTTAGAATTTGGATATCGTAACCATCATGATGAACTCCTTTGTTTCTCCATCACTAATCACTTACTCAAGGCTCTCTTATTCTATATTACGCATAATGCTTGAATCAAGGCCTTTCTGACCATACTTTATCCCTAACCTTGGTCATAACACCTCTAGTTAAAACAACTTCAAGAGACACCCGCGTAACTCTTTCCCTGCTCCCGTATCTCTTCCCTCCTCTTTGTCCTACAAGCAAATGCAGAGAAACCTTCTTAAAGCACAGCCTCTTCCCACACTGGCCTCTCCTTCTGCAGCCCCCTGTATCCTCCAAATAAAACTCCAAGATCGGCTCCTTTTGGCAGAAGCTCCATTTGGTGGAAGCCAAGTGATCTGTACCAGCCGCCACATTGAGAAATGTTTATCCCTGCATATGTGTATAAGTACATGTAATATATATCATGTGGGTTTAGACACATGCAGATGACAAAGACCTAACTCGGACTAATGCTCAGAGTAGAAAAGAGTAATTAGTAAGCTGGCAGATCATAAGTCTCTCCACATATTTGTTCCTTAACTTGTTAAAATTATAAAACAATAACCATGATAAAAGAAAAACTTTTTATTTTCATAAAACAGCTTGCTTTTTTTTTGAGACATCTTTCATTTCACACCAACGAACCAGCAAACAGTCACCTATCCTTTTCACTCTGAAGTTTAAAGCCATTGGTAGCCCCACATCCATATCTTCAATGTTTAAAAACAAATGTTTAAAAATTACAAGATTTCCCTAAAATCTGAAAAGCTGGCCTGTCCTGAGAACTCAGCTGACCACTTGGCACTGGCTCAGCATGGCATCACTCCCGTGCAGGGAGCTGGCTGGAGAGGAGTAACAAACGCTGTCCCTGTGGCCAGGCCACACACCCTGCTCTCTGGCCACATTCGTGCCTGCACCACTTAGTTCCTTTAGATCACCTATCTGACCCCTCTAGGAATGTGATGCTTTGGTCCTTCATATGAACAATGAGGTCTTGTTGTAATTCTGTGGTATTAGAGCCCTGTGATAGGCAAAGCATGTCCAGCAAGTTCACTCTGAGCAAAACGTCCTTTTAGGTGAGATCCATTGGCCCTTTATTGAACTCATGGAAGAAGCATGTTTGTTTCAGGCTGTGCATTTCCAGCTTCTTGGGAATGTCCTATTGGATGTTTGAGAACATCAGCCACTTCAGATGTACGGCTTCCCTCATCTAACTAGTCTTCCTGCCATAAATGAATATGACATTGGTATAATATATTTCGTGTTTTGCTAAATACGTGTTTTTGAAACTAGCACCACATGTGCTTCCAAATGCTCATTATTCCCATGTGGATAATTTATTCTCCTACATTTTCAGGGATATGAGTTAGAATGACTTGTTATGCCCTCCAAAATCATCTTTGTTTTCTTAAAAATGCTAGGACAAATTGAATTAAATTCTAAAAATTTAAATTTATCTTAATTAATACTCTATCCTTTCCTTCCTTATTCTATTCTGATTTTTTTCCTTATTCTAACTTTTTACTTTGTATTTCAAAGGTATAACCTTAAACAGTTTTGTGGTTTAGTGTTTTTTTTTTTTTTTAATGAGATGAAACATTTGACTTCTCTGCTATTTTAGGTTCTGAGAGTATCAGCTTTTGCTGAAGGTATAAAGGTGTCAAAAGTGTCACTTGTCCTTCCCTTTTCTCTGATTTGTTGACTGTGAGGCCCTTTTTATCTTCCCCAGTGGCAGCTCCCTTACTATTTTGTCTTCTCCAGTTTTGTGCATGCACTGGGTGTTATTTTTCCATACTCTCACCTCCTGACCTGGCCTGAGTTCTAGGTGGAAGTTTCCATTTGCCTTTCAGGAATGAGCTCTTATCAAAAGATCACTAACTCACAAACATGCTTGCTTGCCAGCCGCTGGCACAGCACTCTGCAGAGAGAGGACACTTAGTTCAATGTGGGACTTGGGCTTCAGAGAAACCCCAGCACTCTTCAGAAGGAACACGTGGCAGCTTGAGGCATAGACAATCCTCATTAGGTACCCAACATTTGTTAACTAAACCCTTTACCCAACTCCCTTCGCTCATTGCATTCCCAATCTGGTGGCTGGAAAGGACACTGCCACACACCTCAAAGCAATGGACTCAAAACACGGCATTTCCCACATCCTGCCCTCTGGACGCCTAGCCTTGTCTGACTGGTTAACTTGTACGATGACAGGGAAGGATGGGCTAGAGTGATATTTTAAGTACAATCTCCTCCATAAACCACTTCTACAGCTCTGGCCTTGCCATTGAGCCAGGAGCCAAGTCTGCCAGGTCACCATGCTTCCCTTGCCCCAAGGAATCCAGGAAAATACCGAGAGCACTGCCAGATGGCAAGCAGCCACCAAGCCTGCTGGGTGGCCCGGGAGGAATGTGACTGTGTGCCCTTTGTGTGGTGTGGCCCCCTCCCTCACCCTGGCCAGCCTCTGCTCCCCAGCAGTCCACGCACATTCCAAGGTTTTATGTGTGCATTTCAGTGAAGCCCAGCACCCCACCACAGAAAATGTCACCACTGCCTCAGGCCCTCTGGGATTTTCAAAGCTTTGAGCCCAGCAGATTAAACTTTTAAAACAAACGTCATAGATCACTCATCCAATGCCTGAAGAAATATCTGTTTGTAAGTTCAATATAAAATGAATGTAAGTTTAATATGAAAGGAATTCTTCCATTATTCTTTTTTCTTAAATATATTTAATAGATTTTAATTTTTTTATTTCAATAGCTTTAAAGGTACAAGCATTTTTGGTTATGTGGACAAATTATACAGTGCTGAAGTCTGGGATTTTAGTGCACCTGTCACCCAAGCAGTGTACATTGTACCCAATAAGTAGTTTTTCATCCTTGACCCTCCTTCTGAGTCTCTGATGCCCATTAAACAACTCTGTATGCCTTTGTCTACCTACAGGTTAGCTTCCACTTATAAGTGAGAACTAGGTTTTTGGTTTTCCATTCCTGAGTTACTTCACTTAGAATTATGGCTTCTAGTTCCATCCAAGTTGCCAAAAAAGACATCATTTTTTTCTTTTTGGTGGCTGAGTAGTATTCCTTGGTGTATACGTACCACATTTTCCTTATCCATTCATCAGTTGATGGGCATTTAGGTTGATTCCATATCTTTGCAATTGTTTTTCATTCTTAAAATGTTTCCTTATTATAAAAAAAAATCTCAAGAGCCTAGGAAGGCAATTAATGGATGCTTAGTGCATGATATTAATAAAGGACATTGGTAGAAGTGAACCTTCACCACATCACAAAAGTCTGCATGCTCAGGGATCATAACGGAAGCAGGAGGTTAGGACACCATAAAAAAAAAGGAGAAGGGGAATTAGGCCTTCCCACAGAACTATGCCTTGTCCCTCTCATGTTTTCCTCACAGGCAAACTCTTTAAAGCAGCAGTCCCCAACCTTTTTGGTACCAGGGACCAGTTTCATGGAAGATGATTTTTCCATGGACCAAGGTAGAAGTGGGGTGGTTTCAGGATGACTCAAGCACATCACATTTATTGTGCACTTTATTTCTATTATTATTACATTGTAATGCATAATGAAATAATTATACAACTCACCACAGTTTAGAATCAGTGGGAGCCCTGAGCTTGTTTTTCTGCAACTAGACAGTCCCATCTGAGGGTGATGAGAGACAGTGACAGATCATCAGGCATTAGATTCTCATAGGCAGGGTGCAATCTAGATCCCGTGCATGCACAGTTCTCAATAGGGTCTGCACCCCTGTGAGAATCTAATGTCACCACTGATCTGACAAGTGGCAGAGCTCAGGTGCTAATGCCAGCTATGGGGAGCGGCTGTAAATACAGATGAAGCTTCACTTGATCACCCACCACTCACCTCCTGCCGTGCAGCCCAGTTCCTACTGGTCCGTGGTCCAGGGGCTGGGGACCCCTGCCTTAAAGGACTTGTGTCAAAAGCCACCATCTTGCTCTATTCTGCAAATTCCCTCTTGACCACCTCCACTATAGGCCAGCAGAGGGCTTCCTGTCTAGGGCTCCAAGGCTGAAAGACATCTGCAGGGAGGCACAGTATTTCTTCATAAACTTCCTTCCTCAAGCTCACAGTCTTGGCAATTTGCTTAGTAAATATCAAATTCTCCCCAAACTAAAAAATAAACATTGCTCCTGGCTAGGTGTACCTTGACCACTGAACTCTCAGTCCTCTGAGCCTCCGATGGAGTTTGAGGTCACTTTTAGGAGGTTGTGCCATGGTCTCCACAGGGCAGAAGAAAAAGAATGTGGCCTGTTTTGCAAGGCAGTGAAGTTAGACATAGAGGGACTTCAGTTCACATCCTGGCCCTGGCCCTGGCCCTTCCTGGTTGTGTCACCTGGGAAAAGCCACTTGACTCTCTGAACCTTGGTTTCCTTGACTGTGAGTGGGGACAAATGTCCAACACTAAACAAGAGGACGCACATGAAGCTCCCAGCAACCTACCTGGCCCATGGCACTCACAAGTTCAATAAACCTAAACTCAACCATCCCTTCCTGCTTACCCGCAGTAGAACAATGGGTTTTCTGAATCATTAAGTCATTTTAACAAGCTTTTAAAAGCAAACTAGCTCAAACCAAAGGATACACAGCCCATGCTTATCAACAGTCCTGTCCCAATGTCTTAGACTTAAAGCCTCAGGATTCTTATGGTTTCCAGTGGAGGTCAAGGAGAAAAGAAGTGTTGTAACATGATCGGAAATGGATGGCCTCCCCTTTAAAGAGGAAGCTGTAATTAACAGAAGATGCCAACATCTGAATCCCTCCCCTCCGCCACCCCTCTGCTTTTTTTGTTTTGTTTTGTTTTGTTTTGTTTCGTTTTGTTTTGAGACAGGATCTGGCTCTGTCACCCAGGCTGGAGTGCAGTGGCACGATCGTGGCTCACTGCAGCCTCTGCCTCCTGGGTTCAAGTGATTCTCCTGCCTCAGCCTCCTGAGTAGCTGACCACAAGCACACACCACCACACCAGGCTAGTTTTTGTGTTTTTCCTGTAGAGATGGGGTTTCACCATGTTGGCCAGGCTGGTCTCGAACTCCTGAGCTCAAGCGATCCACCTGCCTCGGCCTCCCAAAGTGCTGGGATTACAGGCATGAGCCACCGCATCTGGCCGGAATCCCTTTTTTAGTGTTCCTTGCTCAGTGTTTCCATAAGCCGCCCTTAAGGAAACTGGAACCACTCTGCTACACACATGGACTTCCATTTGATTTCCTCTTAGTCAACACACAGTGTGCTTCTGAACTCAAATATCCAGGCCCACCCGGCAGATCCTGTGGTCCATCCTACTTTGGAAAAGGGAAGATCTCATGAAATCAGGTATCCTGCTTAAGAGAAGGTTCGTGCTTTTCAAAAGTGAGTTCTAAAACCACCGCAAACCAGGAAACCAGCAGGGAGTGCTCGGGGTTCCAGATCAAGAGCTCCCTGACCCCTGGCCTCACTGGGGCATCATCTGTAGCGGCAGAGTCCTTCCCTAAACCACAGCCATCACTGAGACGGCACAGAGTCCTTCCCTAAACCACAGCCATCATTGAGACGGCACAGAGTCCTACCCTAAACCACAGCCATCATTGAGACGGCACAGAGTCCTTCCCTAAACCACAGCCATCATTGAGACGGCACAGAGTCCTTCCCTAAACCACAGCCATCATTGAGACGGCACAGAGTCCTTCCCTAAACCACAGCCATCATTGAGACGGCACAGAGTCCTACCCTAAACCACAGCCATCATTGAGACGGCACAGAGTCCTTCCCTAAACCACAGCCATCATTGAGACGGCACAGAGTCCTACCCTAAACCACAGCCATCATTGAGACGGCACAGAGTCCTACCCTAAACCACAGCCATCATTGAGACGGCACAGAGTCCTACCCTAAACCACAGCCACCACCAAGAAGGCTGCTTTTAGCCGGTTACTTCTTGGTATGAATTATTTTAACCTGGATAGCTTAACAAGAAGCCATGTTGATTGTAATGAAAGAAACTTTTGTTTTGTTCTGGCTTTATTTGGGTTTGACGGGCAAGGGGCATTAGAATTAAGACAACATCCATTTTGGTGATTTGAGAATGACTTTGTTTAAAATTGAGATATTTTTAGTGGCTTGTTTCAAATGGAGATTCCCTAACCCATCCCCAGATTCTGATTCAGTAAATATGAGGTGGAAACCAAGAATATACCTTTTTCTATCAACCCTCCGCCCCAGTGAGTTTAACATGGTCCTAAGACCACAACAGAGAGAAATTGGATCAGGATCTGCCACCCAAAAATCCCTAGAACCCTAATTTGGCTTGAGACAAAAGTTAGATCCCCACAAACTAATTATTTAAAAAAGAGAACCCAGAATGTGCACATGTTCAGGAATCAGAAGCAGGAAAATCCTGGTGCATCAAAGCCTCCCTAGCAGCCCTACACAACACAGATTCTCTCCCCGCACGGTCCTGCCTTCATTCTTACTCCACCTCACCCTGTCCCCATCCCAGCAATCCCTCTCCTAAGATTCTCATCTTGGACTCTGACTTCGCAGCATCCACCTTGAGATAAAGCAGCTCCAAAAGAAAGAAATGTCCGTGGAAATCCATTAAAACCATTTGTTGTTCTCTCACGCTGAGGGTCAAATCATAGCTCCTGAAACATAATTAAATAAAGTCATTGACACATAAAACTGTCTGCACGGCAGGCTTTACAAAGGGCTCAAAGGCTTTGCTATTTTTAGCTTTTTACTAAATAAGAATCTAGTGTGTTCAAATTAATCATACATTTTTCTTTTGCAAAATTTAAATTAATAAGATTGTGTGTGTGTGTGTGTGTGTGTGTGCGCGCGCCCATGCACAAGAGATCAACTAGCAAAGAAAATCTTGCTTCAGGAAGCAATACAGCGATCATTTGAAATATTTCAATTAAAAAAAAATGTTGCTTATAAACTTAAAGATAAAAGAGTCATTTCTTATATTGAAACCAGTTACTTCACCGGATTCATTTAACACTCTGTCCTGGGCCTAGATAAAAATACAATTTTGTTTTTAAATTATGCCATCCCAAAAATAATCATTCCATTTAAAGATATACATTTTTACTCTGTGGCTGAAGTTTTCCAACCTGGACCAAGGGGAAAAAAAAAAAAAAAAAAAAAAACAAGACAGCTAGACAGGAAAAGAATATCAATCCAGATGGCTTACCTAGGAGCCATCATCCCTGAAAACAGTCACAACATACCCCCTGGAATGAAAGAGGTGAGGGCAAAATGGAGGCAGTGCCCAAGCTACAGATGCCCCTGAAATATGTAACCCTTCAGAGTAAACATCAGCCAAGACAACAGAAAACTGTTCCGATGTTGACCACAGCCACACCATCTGCAACGGTTCCATCATGTATTCTCAAGAAAAATTATCCAAAATTTGGAAATAAGGCAAAAAGACGATGAGGTGCTCTTTCAAGGTGACACAGAGTCTTGTTTATCAAAGCCACATAAGGGTCACCTGATGTTTTAGGGAGGCAAACTTGGCTTGACTTAATATTTGCTAATCTTTAGGGTCTAGACTATAAAACTGGATGCTAACTTGTAAAGGATTGATAAGCTACAAATAATTTCTGTCCTACAGAGGAAGCAACTCAACATGTATGGTTTTATCACCTTATGTCCGTTATATACCTCAATTGTGTCTCAGCAAATTTTATCCCAGTGTTGTTTAGTTTCATTGACTATATAGACTTATCATATGTTCCTTTAAACCAGCTTTACCATCCTGCTAGTTTCCCCATTGATGAGTTAAATAAATTTTTGGCTCGTGCTATTCTGTATTTGTATGAGAGTAATACTTTTAATTTATTGAAAATTATACCTTGAGATTTTCTTTATCGTTTAATCCACCTATCTCCCTGTCCTGCCACTGAAGTCTGAGCTTTAAAATTAGTTCCAAAATATCATGAAGCCTAGGAAGGTTCCATTTGGCTCATATAGTTGTCATTAATCCATCATTACTGACCACAATCACCAACCAATACCAAGCGGATTCCACCTTCCTCCAACCAATACCAAGTGGATTCCACCATTCTGACCCAGCTGAGATTCAGCCTATAAACCAAGCACACAGACGTGGGTCTTCCATGGAAGTAGAATAAAATGCAAAGAAAAGACAGACGGGACATATGTGCACCTTCCTGATCGCAGCACTTGATTTCTCTTTTGCTCCAGGGCATAAAGTTTGTATGAGATTTGTCATTTTAGAGAACATGTGTGCCACTGGCAGTGACAGAGCAAAGCTAAGCGAATGAAGCAGGGGGATCCTCAAGAGCACAAAAGAGAGTGCAGGATAAAAAGAGAGAAGGGGGCATGTGAGGGCACGTGCGGGAAACACACTCAGTTTTGCAGAATCAACCTCCCCTCCCACACACCGGCTGTTCTGGTGCTATAAGCAGACTCCCAGGGAGGTTGGAAGTGCCAGTAAAAGGCTAAAAATTTCTGCTAAATTACTATTAAGCATACCAAGAAAGAATCTAACTCAAGGAAATACCTTATTGGACTTTCCCCCAAAAAAGAAAAGAAAACGTATTTTCTGAAGCAAGCCACAAAATAGGGGGTAGTGAAGTGCATATAACATTACTCCAAAGAAACAGAACCCAGAAATTCCAGCTTTTAAATTGCTGAAATAAACACCAACTATTTGGAGAAAATCATACTTGTCACTTACAGATGATGTCCTAAATAGGTCTTGACATTGTATTTAGGGAGAGTCACAGACTGTTTCTTTCTACCCACTCTACCTGACTCAGAAGAGAGGGATTTTTTGTTTTGTTTTGTTTTTGCTTTTTTGTTTGTTTGTTTGTTTGTTTGTTTGAGATAGAGTCTTACTCTCTCGCCCAGGCTGGAGTGCAATGGCGCAATGTTGGCTCACCACAAGAGATTCGCTTGCCTCAGCCTCCCGAGTAGCTGGGATTACAGGTGCCCATCATCATGCCCAGCTAATTTTCGTATTTTTAGTAGAAACGGGGTTTCACCATATTGGCCAGGCTGTTCTCAAACTCCTGACCCCAGATGATCCACCCACCTCTGCCTCCCAAAGTGCTGAGATTACAGGCCTGAGCCATCACGCCCAGCAAAGAGAATATTTTCTCCACACAGATGTATGATCAGGTCTGACCCAGGGCACAGCCCCTAAATTAGGCCAAACAACCTCGCTGGGTGCAACAGGTAGAAATAGTCTTTCCTGCGGTGTGTGTTCTGTGCGTCCCACGACTGAGAGGGCCATGAGCCGTTGTTCCCGCCTCTGTGCTGTGTCTCAGCATAGCCTTCCTCCCACACAATGAATGGCTGCCGCAGGCCCCTCTCCAGAGAAAGAAAACCGTTCTGGAGAAAGGAAGGAGATGCCTGAAAACCCTCACCTCTTTTGCAGGGGCTGCACCTCCATACACATGTGAACTTCCTTTAAAAAGTCATCTGTGAGGGGACGCTGCTCACCTGGACATCCCTACTCTGAGTCCCAGAGTCTTGATGCTCATCACCAAATGGGGGTCACCAGCCCAGGAAACACATATAATAATTAATCTTTCACTTAACACTTGATGAACATGGTTAAATATTGTTTGGGCCATGAAAGCCATAAAACATTTAATGTCCATAAATGGCTAGGGTCCATAGAGGCTCCAGAGACAGTTAGGACATTGGTTTCCAATTCTTCATCCTTAAGAACATGGTAACAACCCATAACCAATGGCCACAGGAAGCTCCCTATAATGACTGAGTCTAGAGCCTTTTCTCTCAGTTACCATATGGAACCTTTCTTCCTCACATCCGGTTTGCTCTGAGGAGCCTACTGGTGGCTTACAATGGGCCAGAGAAAGCATTCAGTCTTCACTGGTTACAGCCAACTGGATGGTTACAGGACACCAAAGCACCTGTCTGCCTAATGTGACCCTTCTATGTCTACCGTCTTTCTTGTAGTCGGCTTCTTTAAGCAGCAGCAGCAGCACACCGCTGAGTGGAGAGGAAAGACGGAACCCCATCCTAGCAGAAATTCTCACTTTCTATTTGGCAGGCCCTTAAAAATGGGTTCTCTGTTGTGGAGAAACATCCTGAACACATCATTAGATACATTATGATTATTTTATTAGTAGATACAGACAAGATCACAAAGAGCTACGTGCCTTGCCCAAGTGTTTAAACTTTCCCTGTGGGCAATGAGAAGCCATCGGAAGATATTTAGCCAGTGAGGGACAGTACGTTAGCAGGAAGCAGTAAGTAAACAAAGATAATGTTAGCCGTTATAAAATAAAATAAGGAGAAACTGCTAGAAAGACTAGATATAATATTAACCCATATTAAATATATTTCGTTATATTCAGAATTTTTTTCAAGCAGGGAACTGCTTTTCAAGATCCATCTCAAGGTCTCAAAACACATACTTCCAGCTTGGTGGCACTACCTCCCTGACAATAGCCATCACAGAAACCAGAAGAAATAGTCTTGGGCATCAGCAAGTTTGTTGGTGCAGACTGCTGCCCAAGAGGATTTTCTGGTTTCTACCAGCAGAGGAAACCAGACCCAATTTCTTTGTAGCCAGTGGTCCTATGCCTGGGTCATTTCTAAGGTCAGAAGAGCACTTCACCTATACTCTAATTCTGAAATCCAAGTCATGTTTAAGGCACTTATTGGACCAAACTGTCATTTAGATTAATAGGACATAAAGCTCCCCTTATAAATATGAATGTAATCAATACCTCAGTGATCAGTATAACAGTCATGTGGTAGTCCCCATAATCCAATGTCCAAAGAGAGTAATGGTCCAGTTTCTGACTGGTCCAGTGGATCCCTAATTCTTCTTCTGTCACTTCTGGCCTCCGGACTGTCCATATCATATCCCTAAAGACATGATTCAATAGTTCAGCTCCCAGCTGGACCACTCCCACGGGGCCATCAGCAATTATCACCTCCAGCCTCCAGGGCAATACACAACACCGCATAAAAAATGATCACAGGACGAGGGGCAACATTACTGTCCAATTCTTCATTTGTTCAGTTGGGGAAGAAAGGGAAAGCCTATGCTATCAAAGGCAGTATAGCAGAGAGGGAAGCACACTCATTTTGTTAGCAGACAGACTGGATTCCAATCTGAGCCTTGTGTTTCCATGGGCAATGCTCCTGACCTCTCTGAATCCATTTTCTCATCTATCAGATAGGAACAGCGGCCTGTGCCTTGCATAACTGAGGTAAAGATTACAGGTACATGTGAGGCACCTAACACAGAGTCTGACGCCAGGAGGTGGGGCCATTAGGGCTGCATTCTGACTCTCCTCACCTTCAGGCACAGGAGAGAATTGTACTTTGCAGCTCCATTTGTAGTAGGTCTTGGCCATGAGCCTTGTTTCAGCCAGTGTAGGTTAAAGAGCCAGTGAGAGACTCACCACACACCCTTCCCTCTACTGTGGTGGTCATGGTAGCACGCAAGATAAAACCTCCATCATCCAGGGTCACTGTGTGACCACGATCAGAAGAATGCCCCAACGGACCAAGCAAGAAAATCAATGTTTTATGCAGTTACTGAGCTAAGGGGTCTGGTCACGGCTGCATGACCTATCCCCTGCTGACCAAGAGAATAAGTACCCAGTGAGGTCTAGATAATGTGAATTTTGCTTTTGTTATTTCAAAATATCACCTGTGAAAAGAATGTGGGAATGCCTGAGAAGTCAGATTCCGACTGAACGGATCCCAAGGTTGATCCCAAGGCAATTCACCAGTTGAGGATCCTCACACATTAGTTATTTAGACTTAAAAGGAGAAAAAAGAAATAGTCTCAGCTCCTGGATCTAAACGATGCCTCCATGAATTAAGGATTTAAAAGGTCACATTGAGCCAAGTAGATAAATACACAAAAGAGTCTCTACCGATTAAAAGCTCGAGGGCACTGGACCCCAGCCAGAATGATCATAATCCAAGAATCGAGGGCAACAGCCCTGGAAAATTATTTTTAAGTATTTCCAGCATTTAAAACTCCTCAATGGACCAGAAAACATCTGTTTCCTAATCTAGTGGAAAAAAGCCTCATTGCTAAATAGTAGGCAGCACTCCCAAGCATGAAATTCATCGCCGTTTTCCTGGGCAAAAACAAACACACACATTAACCCTCCCTTGGTTGTTATCTGCGGATGCCACTAGCTTTAGATGACGCGACAGAAAGGGAGGTATATTTTCTTCCTGGCTTTACATACAAACAGAGAACAGAATCCTTTGCTTTCCTTGAAACTGCCAAAAAAAAAAAAAAAAAAAAAAAAAAAAAAGGCCAGTTTGAACTCCAAACCAGCAGCATCTATTTCTTTACAGACACTTGATGTAGAAAATGAAAAATGTTGGACTATTGAATAAATATAATCTGTTTCCTTTGGCACGGACCTAGTACAGCATAAAGAACGTGAGCACCAAAGCCCAACACATCTTTCAAATTGATAGAATTCAAATCCTGTTACCACTTACTAGCCGGGAGATCTTAGATGCATCACCCTCTCTGAGACTCACTTTGCTCAGATTTGGAATAACAGTGACAATAACAGCTACCACTGGTGACAGTCTACTAGTGCCAGACATAAAAGCTTTGTGTACATTCAATCTTTAAGTCCTTACAAAAACCACATGAAGGGTGTTTTATACGGATCTTTTTTTTTTTTTTTTTTCTGAGATGGAGTCTTGCTCCATTGCCCAAGCTGGAGTGCAATGGTGCTCTCTTGGCTCACTGCAGCCTCCACCTCCTGGGTTCAAGCGATTCCCCTGCCTCAGCCTCCCAAGTAACTGGGACTACAGGTGCACACCACCACACGCTGCTAATTTTTGTATTTTTAGTACAGATGGGGTTTCACCATGTTGGCCAGGCTGGTCTGGAACTCCTGACCTCAAGTGATCCACCCACCTCAGCCTCCCAAAGTGCTGGGATTACATATGGATCTTACACAGGAGAAAAATAAGGTTCTAAACTAATAGGGGGGAAAGCCAACGTGTAAAATGGGATCTGTCTGACTCCTGAGCCTGAGTGCTGACTCCTGGAGACATTCCCCCATCCCCTACCCCAGACCACCTCTCGGGGTAACAGAAATCACAGTGTGCAGGGTGAAACCGCAGCACAGTCCCTCACACAGAGTCCACATACATCCCGTGTGAGTTACCTCCCTTTCATCTCCCCTTCTCTTTCCCATCTCATTCTGTTCCCTTCACATTGCCACTTTTTCCAAATGCTTTAATATTCCTTCTAAACTGAACATCTTCAGCAGTCATAAAAAGACTTCTGGGACATGTCTTGATGTTCATACTAAACTTCTCATTGATCTATGGAGCTATGGATATCAATATAAAAATATATATGGCCTTAGACGTGTATGCATAGATATAAATATAGAAATAGTGGAAGGAAATATTAGCAGTGAATATCACTGTATGATGGAATCATGAATGATTCTTATTATCTTTCACTTTTTTGTATTGTGTCTGGTGAGAGTATGATTCTTTTTTTATATACATACTTTAAGTTCTATGGTACATGTGCACAATGTGAAGGTTTGTTACATATGTATACATGTGCCATGTTGGTGTGCTGCACCCATTAACTCATCATTTACATTAGGTATTTCTCCTAATGCTATCCCTCCCCCAGGCTCCCACCTCATGACAGGCCCCAGTATGTCATGTTCCCCACCCTGCGTCCAAGTGTTCTCATTGTTCAATTCCCACCCATGAGTGAGAACATACAGTGTTTGATTTTCTGTCTTTGTGATAATTTGCTCAGAATGATGGTTTCCAGCTTCATCCATGTCCCTACAAAGGACATGAACTCATCCTTTTTTATGGCTGCATAGTATCCCATGGTGTGTATGTGCCACATTTTCTTAATCCAGTCTATCATTGATGAACATTTGGGTTGGTTCCAAGTCTTTGCTATTGTGAATAGTGTTGCAATAAACATACGTGCACATGTCTTTATAGCAGCATGATTTATAATGCTTTGAGTATATTCCCAGTAATGGGATCGCTGGGTCAAATGGTATCTCCAGTTCCAGATCCTCGAGGAATCACCACACTGTCCCCAACAATGGTTGGACTAGTTTACACTCTCATCAACAGTGTAAAAGCGTTTCTATTTCTCCACATACTCTCCAGCACCTGTTGTTTTCTGACTTTTCAATGATTGCCATTCCAACTGGTATGAGATGGCATCTCATTGTGGTGAGAGTATGTTTCTTTGGCAAGCAGGAAACCCTAGATATTTTTCAAAACCATGGAAGAAGACCACTGTGCTCTTTTTTTTTTTTTTTTTTTTTTTTTTTTGAGACGGAGTCTCACGCTGTTGCCCAGGCTGGAGTGCAGTGGCGCGATCTCGGCTCACTGCAAGCTCCGCCTCCCGGGTTCCCGCCATTCTCCTGCCTCAGCCTCCTGAGTAGCTGGGACTACAGGCGCCCGCCACCGCGCCCGGCTAATTTTTTGTATTTTTAGTAGAGACGGGGTTTCACTGTGGTCTCGATCTCCTGACCTTGTGATCCGCCTGCCTCGGCCTCCCAAAGTGCTGGGATTACAGGCTTGAGCCACCGCGCCCGGCCCACTGTGCTCTTTTTAATTTTTTTTTCAATATTTGCATTTATTGTTTCCAGAATAAACAAGGGTCATTCAGTCACTACAATTATATTTCTTTTATTTTTGCTTACTTTTTAACATGCTCAAATGCTACAATTAATGCACAGAAAAAAAAATCTACTTCACACTTAGTGCTGATGATGTTCCTTCAACATTGTGAACAGACAACTGCAGCCACAGTGGGCCTCTGATTACAAGCATGACTCCAGTGCAAGACAGGGAGACCCAGAAGCAGGGCCATTAGACCTGTTCACATGGGAGATGGGGGCTAGACCTGGGCTCAGAGCCAGGCCCAGCCAAGCGCCTCCTGACCAGCCAACGACCTCCGTGACCCCGCCCTTTCCCAAAGTGGCCATTTTTACACATAAAACCAAGCTTAGGTCTGGCTTGGTTCCCACATCCCTAGTAATGGCTGGTGATTATCTCAGACAGTCGGGGCTGCCCAGATTGCCTTGGAAAATTCCTGCCAGGAATAAGCTAAGTCTCCTCCTCTTCAAATCTTTCCAGGCAAAATAGAAAGCATGTGTGCTATCTTCGGAGTTTCCTTCAAAAATCATGTTTCCTTTGGCTCTGTAGAAGTGAAGTTAGTTCTCCCTGTCCCAAAACAGAACCAAAACGGCCACAGAATGCCGTGTACTTGAATCACATTGACCCAAAGTGATTACCTACCAGGCTACCACTAACACCAAGTTCTAGAGGTCCTATGCCCTCAGCTCTAAGCAAGAACTTGAAAAGCAACAACAGGCTAAACATTTGCTTCTGCTTTTGCTGTAAGCTGCTGTTGAGGCTGCTGTTGATTTCATCACCTATTTTCTTGTGCAGTCCCAAGTTGGAGTTAAGACTGAGAAATCCTTGTCTTCCACGGGAACTGATGGATTTTCTCTCTCATGGATAAATTACATTTCCCTTTCCAAGTTGCTTCCAGGAAGTTCAAAGCCAAATGCACGATCCTGCAACAACTATGCCAAGTCATACAGCCCGAACACCTGCAGTCAGCTCTTTCCCACAGTCTCAACATTTCATTTACTTTTATTTACCCTTATTCTTACTTTGCATTATTTCTTAAGACTTTATTCAGCACTACCTATTAGCCAACTCAAATCCTATATAAAATTTATTAGATACAAATTAATAAGGCCGAGCACAGTGGCTCACGCCTGTAATCCCAACACTTTGGGAGGCCAAGGAGGTTGGATCACTTGAAGCCAGGAGTTCAAGACCAGCCTAGCCAACATGGCGAAACCCCATCTCTACTAAAAATACACAAATTAGCTGGGTGTGGTGGCAGGTGCTTGAACCCAGGAGGCGGAGGTTGCAGTGAGCCGAGATCACACCACTGCACTCCAACCTGGGTGACAGAGCTAGATCTTATCTCAAAAATAAATAAATAAATAAATAAATAAAGAAGATACTGCTGGCTGATAGCAGCCACACCAGAGGCATAGCATCCAGAAGATATGCTCCAAAGGGCAGCAGAAGGGGCCTCTCTTTTTCCCACCACACTCTAGTCTCAGCGGCATGACAGCTCACATTTTAAATTCATTCATCTAGCAAAACTGGCTTTCTCCTATTCTTAGGAGTTAAAGCAAATATACTTAGGAAAGATGCCTCCTTATTTATCCTTGCAAATAAGTGTATTATGATCTTGTCTAATCATACATAGCTAAGCACAGGTGTGGATTTAGGAAAACAGACACGAAGAGAAAGGACAATTGAGTTTGATGAAAGATTTAAGGAGTGTTTGAGGATTAGGAATGTTTGCACTTTGAGGAATTGCTTTTCTGAGACAAGCAAGCTTGTAAGTGAAAAGGCTACTTGACACAAGAAAAGGAGTGAGAACAGAACTCACTCTACCTACTTCACAATTTGGAATAAACACCCAAACCAAAGCCCAAGAGTCTGTGGTGAGGGATTGCTATGTGCAGTAGCCAGCACTTCATAGCATTTCAGAGTTCACAAGGAGCTCTCTTCAGATATTATCTCATTTAATCTTCAGAATGACATTATGTTCCTTATTCCACAAATATGAGAACTGCAGCTCAGAGAGGTAAGTCACTTGTCCCAAGAGTACACAACTATTCAGTGGCAGAGGGAAGATAAAAACACAGGTCCCTTCCACTAGAACATGGTCACTAGGGCCAACCTGAGCCATATCTGTATCGTGTGTATGGAGCACACCAGCAAGAAAGAACAGCCAGGCAGCCCCCGGCCTCGAGCTTGCCAGGAGACAGAGTGTGTGAGATCCGATTCCAGCAGCCCTTCTGCCAGAGCCCAGCGGCCTTCATGCCACACAGCGGCCTTCATGCCACACAGCGGCCTCCATGCCACACAGCGGCCTCTGGGTAACCCTAACTAACAGATCTCCAAACGAAACTGTAACTGACACTTGAAAATGAAAACGTCTGTCTGCTGCGACGTCCACACTGAAGAAAAGATGAGATTTGCCAAGTAGAAAAGATTTGCCAAGTAGGAAAGTCTTTTTCTTGTACTTTACACCAATTGTTCTTCCTTTACTCTGCACATATGAAAGTGTTTCTGGGGCACTTGAGTATGGGGTGCTAAATTTACAGATTCGAAATGTTCTAATTTATTTATAATCGAGTATATATGAAATGAGAAGACAATGCAACTCTCAACAATGAATTACACCTTCCTCCCACACCACTCATCAACCTCAAAGCCCTCCTCCTCACAGACAGCAGATCAGGGTTTTTGTTTTGTTTTGTTTTGTTTTGTTTGAGACAGAGTCTTGCCTTGTCACCAGGCTGGACTGCAGTGGTGTGATCTTGGCTCACTGCAACCTCTGCCTCCTGGGTTCAAGCGATTCTCCTGCCTCAGCCTCCAGAGTAGCTGGGATTACAGGCACCCGCCACCATGACCAGCTAATTTTTTGTATTTTTAGTAGAGACGGGGTTTCACCATGTTGGCTAGGCTGGTCTCAAACTCCTGACCTTGTGATCCGCCCGCCTCAGCCTCAAAGTTCTGGGATTACAGGCGTGAGCCACCGCGCTTGGCCAGATCAGGATTTCTAAGTCACCATCTTTGAGGAGCTCCTGCAATGACAGCAGAGAAACCACCCTCCCATCCAGTGTGGCCCTGTTGCGGGCAGAGGCCCTAGCCAGCACCAACCAGAGATAAATCCAAACCTCGAGGCAACACAATAGGCAATCAGACCTTTCAGAGGAGCCAGGCTAGATGCGGGCCAGTCACAGGCCCACGGCATTGTGATGGCTCAGGTGAGCTCTGTCATGGGGGCAGTGAGGGGACCTGCAGTCAGAATTGGCAGCAACCCTGGCCACCGATGACAGCCTGGAACACAGGAGGTCAAGGGTCAGCCCAGAGCAGGCAGACAGGACCAGGGAGGGCACTTGTTACCATCAGCAATGGAGGAGACCAGGGAGGGCACAGGGGCCAGAAAATCCAGCAATCAATTTTCCAGCACAGGGCAGGAGCTCCTGAACTAAAAGACAGAAGTCAGGATGTCAAATCCTAACACCACCATGTTCTGGCTGAGTCACCCCAGATGAAATATTTGTCCTCATTGTGCCCAAGTTTCTTAATTTAAAAAAATAAGAGTAAGAGACCCACGTCACAGGATTGCTGTGAGAATTAAATGAGATAATACTTACTAAAATGCCAATGCATTATCTGGCACATAATAGGTGCTCCATAAATGTGTCTTTTTCTCTTAAGACTCTCCTGGAAGTCGCAAGTGCTCCATGCCCCAAACTAAATACCATGCCAGATGCAGATCTGTTTTGCTTCTCTTCTTTTCTTTGTTAGTTTGAGTACCTAAAGTTTGTCCTTCAGTGTGTGAAAGTCCAATTTCAATGTTATTTCTCCCGCTGCATCCTTCATGCCTTTCTAATCTTCCTATAGGTATTCTTAAATACACTTCTCTAAGAAACAGTATATTACCTACTACAAAATATTATAATATTTGATGAGGGGCATACCCACCTCTGCCACAGTCCCCACCACTCCCTACTGTCTCACTCCTGGCCCTATCTGCACAGAGGTGAAGAGCAACAGCACATATGGCCCATCCCAACCGTATGATGGCATCAGACAGCCATGATTCCGTGAGGACTACCCTGCTGCTGAGGTTGAATATAGTTCCTTGGCAGCAGAGCCTAACCCAGCAGAGCAGCTGTAAGTCCTCAGGTGGCACCAGGCAAGCGGTAGCCTTGGCAAGGTGGGGAGGGAAAATGGAGGTACATCTGCAGTTCTTCCAGGGGTGGCCAATACAGGTAGCAAGTCAGCACCAGCTCAGTTTCCAAAGCTCCACTGTATCTCAGAAGAGAAACAATTACTCAGGAAAATCAAGGCCTGTGAGCCACTCTCCATTCCCCTCCGTAAGATCACAGAGAGGGGGAAAAAATGCTTGAAAGCAGATCTGATTTTCAAACTTTCACTGTGCTTTTGTTAAGATGACTTAAGTTATCCAAACCTCCAAAGCCTCTAGACTCCACGAATTCCAAATTACCTTGGCAGCCATGGGGAGAGCAGTGAACAACAGTTACCTCTTCGAATTCTTTTCAGCTTTGTTGGTACGACTGGAAGAAGTCAAGGCAGAGCACACGCAGACAACCACCTCATTTCGAATTCCCAGGCCTCCTTCAGCCTGTGGCCTTGCTCAGCTCACTGTGATGTAGCTAAATGGTCGTTGGGGGTCTTATCTTTATGTAACTTGCTGTGTTTGAAAGTGGACAGCTTGCTGAGCCATTGCAGAGGGCATGGAGATCAGGAAGGAAAACAGCATTCATGGAGGGGATGTCCTAGGGGTTTCACTGGAAGCTCTCAGGGGCTAGGGATGATATTCAAAATATTTAACAACAAAGGAAGGCAAGAGAGGACCACCAAATTAAAATGATTGCCCCCACCAGTCCAGACTCCAGTATGTCACACCAACAGCCCCATGGAGAAAATAATGTTATTATCCACATTTTACAGTTTTCAAAACCTAACACAGAACTCATGAACAGCTCTACAAGCTTCCATCTGGTCTGCTGAGAGGCCTGGCCACTGCCCCCAGGAAGACAGAATGAGGCCAGTGAACAGCTGTAAAATATATTTTAGAGGAAGGACATCTGGTCTGGTCCTGGGATCACATAAGCTTCCTGGTTGAACCCTGAGGTCATGGGTTTATTGTATTTACACGAAGAGCCATATTTTCACCAGAATCATAATGCCATCAAATTAGAGGACAGGACTTCAGAAATCACAGTGAAGTTTCTGCAGGCTAGTGACAGAGCTGGGTCCAGAACCCAGGTCTCTGGCTCCCACTCTGAGAACCTTCGGGCCACAGAGGCACCCCTGCGCAGGCCCTTCTGATGTCTGCGGCATTGCACAGTTTGCCAAGCCCAGCTTTGCCAGAGGCGAAAACAGATGCAGAGGCATCTCAGCTCTAGACTCACATTTGTTGATTGGACATATAACCAAGTGAGGGACAAGGTTGGTTATCTTGATCCCAGAAGCACCTATGAAGATTCAGGAGTTGAAAGTTGGACTGAGGGTAAGGAAGGGCAGTATGTGAAGACTGGAAACTCATGTATTTTCAAAATGATCAAATTGAGGCACTGTACCCCGTAGTGTATGGAAATACTATCATCTTGATCCAGCTGTTCAATTAAGAGAGTGCACTTGAGGCACTTTACTGGGTGCATTTCATGCCTCAATAACTTTTTATTTTAAAGGCAAAGCCATAATCTGTTTATTCTTCATATTGAATGCCCCTCTAGAAAGCCTAAGCTGAAATTTAAAGATATTTACAGAAGCACCCATAAAGAAAAATAACCAAGCCTGCTGCCACCCAACTGACAGTTTTTTAAAGCTTAAGCAAGAAAATTATATGGCAAAGCCTGAAATGCCTGCCCCACCTCCAGGAGGACAGGGATGCGTGTGTGTGTACCCGCGCGTGTGCACACACACATAGACACACACATACACACACACATACACAGAGACACACACACACACACATACATACACACACATAGACACACACACACACACAGACACACACACACATACACACATAGACACACACACATACACACATAGACACACACACATAGACACACACACACATACATACACACACACACACATACATACACACACACATACATACACACACACATAGACACACACACATAGACACACACACATACACACATAGACACACACACATAGACACACACACACATACATACACACACACATACATACACACACACATACACATACATACACACACACATAGACACACACACATAGACACACACACATACACACATAGACACACACACAGACACACATAGACACACACACACGCACACACATAGACACACACATAGACACACACACACACATAGACACACACACATAGACACACACACACGCACACACATAGACACACACAGACACACACAGACACACACACACACATAGACACACACACACAGACACACACACACACAGGCACACACATAGACACACACACACAGACATAGACACACACACACACACAGACACACACACACACACACACATGCAGTTCCAGCTTCTCAGACACAGCCGCGTGCACACAAGCCTCTTTCCTGGATGTATTGTGACAGCCACTAAGCTAATGAGATCCCAACTGTCACCCTCAGTTTTTACATCTGTTTTTAGTGTTTTCATTCCAAGACTGTTGCCCAAAAGGCAGTGAAAGGTGAAATGCCTATTATCAGCCTTCTTCCTCCTCCTCTTTGGAATAGCAGAGTCCCCACGTGGCAGCCTGGAACAAAGACCCTCAGCTCCTTGGAAAGGGAAGACTCTGACTCCAGGAAGATGGCAGGGCTGGAGTCTCCTTGCCACTCACACCAGGTACTGATGGGCAACCACAGAGGCTGGGCAGGGGAAACAAAACTGTTAAACTCTCTAGAAAAATACCATGCTGCCAGCCAAGTGCCAGAGCAGCTGCAGGGACACCTGAGTGCCTGCACTGATGGAGTAACTCAAAGTCGGAGCAGTGTGAGAAACACACTCTTCCAAATTGGAGGAAGGGTGATCTTTCTGAATGGATAAAATCTGGAAATGAGGCTTTAATGGATGTCCGTTTAATAAGTCCCCAAATGTGAAGTATGTATAGGTGCCCTGAGGCATCAGCAATCCACGGCAAAATCACCTTTAACCCGAGAGCAACGAACACCAGTTCCCTAAATCACCAGCAATTTATTTTTATGACAAAAACAAAATACACCTTTTTTTCAGCCACGTCAGTGGAACTTTTTCATAAAGAGTTTTTCACAAAGAGTTTTTAAACACTGGAGGGAAATATGCTACTTCAGTGATTACGCTGAGGTGCAGCATTAAATGAGGTTAGATTGTATTTTCCATAATACACATGTACTTATTAGAAAAGGTAGTTTTTTAACTTCTTTTCAGAGCAATCGATATCAGTGCTGGGAGCAGGTAAATTAAAAAAAAAAAAAAAGAGCAATAGATAGAAATGTTAAACTGCCCCACTCCACACAAACACACAAATACATATCACACACACACACACACACACACACACACACACACACGGAAGTACTGACTAGTCCCTCCCATACTGTCTTTATTTTAAAGGGGAGCAGTGATACCAACCCAGGTGATTGCAAAACACCGTGCAGAGTGACACTGCCACGCTGCAGTTTAACCCGGGGCCAAATAGCCTGACAGGGATGCTGGTATGAATTTTTCACGGAATACCCATGGCGAGTTTCTTACAGCACGTGCTGTGACATCAGGTTGAAGGTATGAGCAGGCAAGAAAGTGAAGTGGGAGCTGTCAGGGGAGAGGCGAGAAGAGTATTATCCCCTCATCCCCTCAAAATGAGCTGGCCAGAGGACCAGTCCCAGCCAAGAGCACTCAAATCAGATCTTGGTCGCTTCTCTGCCTCTCTCTTTAATAAGTAAAACTGCTTATGAATTATTAACAACTATTAATAATCTAACCATTTAACAATTGATAACTATTATAACTAATAACTATTTAATAATTTAATAGTTCATAATAGACTTCTGTAAATTATTCATAACTGTCAAGGATCCCCAGTAGATTCTTGGTTGTTTGTGAGTTTAAGAGGAAGGACTAATTCCATTTCCTATAAAAACCCCAAGTGCCAGGACTTGATTCCTCTTAACAAGATATCAACAGAGGGAGACTGGCAGGCTATCAATTCTTGCCCCCTCTTCTGGACTCTTAGAACTTTCCAGCAGCCACGCTGATGGGGGAGCAAATAACTGTGGCCTTCCCCCAGCAGTTCTCTTCTAGCTAACTCAATCTTTGATGCGATAGACGCTCCATATGTACACACTATTGATATCCTCCTGAGTGATATACGAGCTGTCAAAAATCTGGAACCAAATCTATACTCAGAATGAGTTGGCCCGATCCCTTTGTAGTTCACGAGCATGGTGATTGGGTGCTCAAGCCCATGTGTGAGGTGTGCCTCCCTCAAACCTTGTTACAACGTCGGCACAGCATCATCTGACGTAAAAAAGAAAAAAATTAGTTGGCCTCATTTCAAATCCTCCTGGTTTATGTTAAGTAATTAAATTACTCATCCCCGTATGAACTGATGCTTGAGATTTTTTTCCTCAGACAGAGTCTCGTTCTGTCACTCAGGCTGGAGTGCAATGGTGCAGTCTCGGCTCACTGCAGCCTCCGCCTCTCAAGTTCACGCCATTCTCCTGCCTCAGCCTCCCGAGTAGCTGGGACCACAAGCGCCCGTCACCGCAAAAGGCTAATTTTTTTTGTACTTTTAGTAGAGACGGGGTTTCACCGTGTTAGCCAAGATGGTCTCAATCTCCTGACCTCGTGATCCGCCGGCCTTGGCCTCCCAAAGTGCTGGGATTACAGGCGTGAGCCACTGCGCCCGGCCAACTTCTTAGATCTTTTAACCAGAGTTTAAGAATACTTGTGAAAGAATTATCCAAATTTTTATTGCCTTTTTTTTTTGAGACAGTCTCACCCTGTCGCCCAGGCTGGAGTGCAATGGTGCAGTCTCGGCTCACTGTAGCCTCCGCCTCTCAGGTTCCAGCGATTCTCGTGCCTCAGCCTCTTGAGTAGCTGGGATTACTGGCATGCATCACCACACCTGGTAAATGTTTGTATTGTTTAGTAGACACGGGGTTCCCCCATGTTGATCAGGCTGGTCTCAAACTCCTGGCCTCAAGTGATCTGCCTGCCTCACACTCCCAAAGTGCTGGGATTACAGGCGTGAACCACTGCACCTGGCCTAAAATTTTATCACCTTAAATCTCAGATCTTAATTTGAGTTCTCAAAATTAAGTCCATCAAAAGGGCTGAAACACTCATTCAAAAAACTAACTTCACACAGTGCAAGATATACATTTGTGGCCGGGCGCGGTGGCTCAAGCCTGTAATCCCAGCACTTTGGGAGGCCAAGGCGGGCGGATCATGAGGTCAGGAGATCGAGACCATCCTGGCTAACACGGTGAAACCCCGTCTCTACTAAAAATACAAAAAAAAAAAAAAAAACTAGCCGGGCGCGGTGGCGGGCGCCTGTAGTCCCAGCTACTCAGGAGGCTGAGGCAAGAGAATGGCGTAAACCCGGGAGGCGGAGCTTGCAGTGAGCTGAGATCCGGCCACTGCACTCCAGCCTGGGTGACAGAGCAAGACTCCGTCTCAAAAAAAAAAAAAAAAAAAAGATATACATTTGTTATATTAGTTTATAAGGTTCTCAAGCGCAAGACTATGTCTACTCTTTATTATACCTCCTCAAAAGCATACTGACAAACATGCTCAGAATCATTTTAAAAAATCTAACTTGGAAATTTATGAATAAGTTCTAACTCTTCCCTGTCCAATAGGGTAGCCACTATCACATACAATGGAATAGTTTGGATACGGGATATGTTAATCTACTTTTTTAACTGTAAATGTTGTAAAATCTAGATACAGATCAAATATTTCTAATGAAAATTTAGCATCCTACTGAAGATATAAAGTATGCACAGGATTTCAAAGACTTAGTCCAGATAAAAAGAATACAAAATCTCATTCATAATTTTTTAACATTGGTTATGTATTAAAATGAAAATTTTTTAGATTGGGTTAATTCAAATTAATTTCCACCTGCTTCCTGTTTGTTTTAATTTCTTTCTTTCTTTTCTTTCTTTCTTTTTTTTTTTTGAGATGGAGTCTCGCTCTGTCACCCAGGCTGGAGTGCAGTGGCGCGATCTCGGCTCACTGCAAGCTCCGCCTCCTGGGTTCACGCCATTCTCCTGCCTCAGCCTCCCGAATAGCTGGGACTGAGGCGCCCGCCACAGCGCCCAGCTAATTTTTTGTATTTTTATAGAGACGGGTTTCACCTTGTTAGCCAGGATCGTCTCCATCTCCTGACCTCGTGATCTGCCTGCCTCGGCCTCCCAAAGTGCTGGGATTACAGGCATGAGCCACCTTGCCTGGCTCTTTTAATGTCTTAATGTAGTTACAAGAAAATGTTAAATTACATATGTGGCTCATGTTATAATTTTATTCGACAGCACTGCTCTAGCTTGCTAAATATGGTGGGGTAACTAACAACAATAGCATATTATTCATTTCTTGTCACTACATATTAGTACATCTTTTGTAGCTATTGTAGGATTACAATGTTAATTATTTTCCCACACTCCTTTCATTCTATGTCTAAATATTAAACAAATATAGAAACCGAATGGCTGATGGCTATCCTAAGACACAAAGGTGATTTATTCTACCACTGCCAGTGGGCAGCAGTAAATGCCAGTCATTCCAATCACTCCCATACAACCTGGCTCTTGGCTGGGCACAGATACATGAAAGGCAGCAACAGCATTGCTAAGGGGAATCAAGAGTTACACCCACATGAGCCATCTTAACCAAATATATTCACAAAGGGGGCCATTGAGTGTGATGTATGAAGACAAAATACCAGTTTCACTGAGAGCCATGAAAAGGCCTTTTGCAAACAATGTATTCTGGAGTACAGGTAGCATCTGAATTTTATTATGGACCCAATCACATCTCTATATTTCATCTTTATTTCTGGTTATTGAGAAGTTCCCAGGTTCTTTTTTCTTACCCATCAGAAAGGTTGTAGACATTATCAGGTATGTCCCCTTCTTCTCCTGGGGTCCCATTACACAAGACGGCACACTAGAACATCACACAACCCACCAGCCACCACTTCAGTAGCTTGCAGGGCTTTTATGCCTGTTTATTCATCTTTGCAAACATTTTTAGGGTCCACCCTCTGTCAGACTCTGTTTTAGGTACTGGTGTAATATGACAGAGAACAAGGAAAATACAGATCATTGATGCCTATATTATTTCTGCATCTTTTTATCATACCACCACACTCCAGCTTAGGCATCACAGTAAGATCCTGTCTCAAAAAAAAAATTAATAAAAACAATGCAAGCTAAGAGATATAAGAAGCCTAAAGAATGAAACACCGAGTTTGTTAAAAGAAGTCTGCCTGTATCTGACAAGTTAGTAACACTTACTTTTTAATTATGTGATATTTGAAGTATGCAAGAAGATATAAAGAAAAATGCAATAAATCATCATGTACCCATCCCTCTTGAATTCCATATACTATTTCTTCCCACCTTGACCCCACTGAATTAATGTGTATTAGGTCTGTGCACTTCTTTATGCTTTTACTACATAGCCACATATCCCTAAGCAATATGTGACGTGACATGTTTTTAAATTGTGTATTGATATGGTTTGGCTGTGTCCCCTCCCAAATCTCAATTTGAATTGTATCTCCCAGAATTCCCACATGTTGTGGAAGGTACCCAGGGGGATGTAATTGAATCACACGGGCTGCTCTTTCAGGTGCTATTCTCATGATAGTGAATTAAGTCTCACAAGCTCTGATGGGCTTATCACGGGTTGCCACTTTTGCTTCTTCCTCCTTTTTTCTCTTGCCACCGCCATGTAAGAAGTGCCTTTTGCCTCCTGCAATGATTCTGAGGCCTCCCCAGCCATGTGGAACTATAAGCCCAATTAAACCTCTTTTTCTTCCCGGTCTTGGATATGTCTTTATCAGCAGCATGAAAACAAACTAATATATATATATACATAAGGGTGTTTTAAATAGTTGTTTTTTAAAAACTTACCATTATAATGTTGAGATAAGCAACTATCTCTGACTATATCAGAAACCTCAACATCAAGTTTGCCGATAAAAATATATTTTTCTTTTACTCACCACCCAACTGACATATAAAGGAGTATAAATTTAAATATTGCATATGATTATGTATATGCATGTACACAGCAGACGAGTTCACAGCTAGAATAATAAAAAAGATGTTCAGTGTGTTCCATAATCATTAAAATTATTGAAGGAGGAATTTGGAAATCACTCGCATACGTGGGTGCATTTTTCTAAAATAAACTTTAAATTAGAATTTTTGAATGCTGCAACACATACAAAAAGGTTGACCATGGAAAGTAAGCCTCCTCCTGCCTTCACCCACAAGCCACCCAGTAACCTCCCCATAGGTAACCAATATAACTTCTTATGTCTATATCCAGAAATATTCCACGCAGACAAGCAACCATGAATATATTAATATTTTGTCCTCTTTTTAATAGAAATGGTAGCACCTTGCTATTTTCATTCGATAGTATAGTTCATAGACCTTTTTATATTGATGCATATGAGCTGCCTTGTTCTTTTTAATGGCCGCATCCATTGTATTGTTGTGCCGTGCTTGATTTAGCCTATCCTGTTTATGAAGAGGTTGTTTCAAATCGTTTGAAACAAATGGTGCTACTGTGAAGACTCCCTGTATACATTTCACAATGTTCAAGAATATCCACAACACAAAACCCTAGAAATGGAACTGTTGAGTCAGACAGAGAGAGGTAGATAGAAATAACATATTTTAGTAGCTATTACAAAAGTGTAATAGAAGTTACACAATTTAACTCCCACCAGACATTTATAAGAGCATCTTTTTCCCCACCCCCTTTGCCAACGTAATGCGCCATGTGTTATGTTCATCAAACTACGTGGTAAATGGTATCTCAATGAGGTTTTAATTTATGAATTTGTTTTAAATGCTTAACAAATCCTGAATTTTAAAAGGAATAAGCATAACTTAAAACAATACAGGCCGGGCACAGTGGCTCACACCTGTAATCCCAGCACTTTGGGAGGCCAAGGTGGGCACATCACCTGAGCTCAGGAGTTTGAGACCAGCCTGGGCAAAATGGCAAGACCCTGTCTCTACAAAAAATACAAAAATTAGCTGGGCATGGTGGCATATGCCTGTAGTCCCAGCTACTCGAGAGGCTGAGATGGGAGGATTGGTTGGACCCAGAAGGTCGAGGCTGCAGTGGGCTGTGATCATGCCACCACACTCCAGCCTGGGCATCACAGTAAGATCCTGTCTCAAAAAAAAATTAATAAAAACAGTGCAAGCTAAGAGATACAATAAGCCTAAAGAATGAAACACTGAGTTTGTTAAAAGGAAGGTGCTATAAAACTCAAGGCATGACACTATCCCATAAAGAGGTTTATTAGTTTCATCTGGGCAATAAAGACAAACACCTACTTACAATATTGCCCAACCTCTTATATAAACTAATTCAGATTGTTGACACACATACATGCTTTATAAAAACTCAGGATGGGTTCTCGCATACAGAGAGAACCATCCAGTGCTAGTCTGAAGTTCAACTACTCAGAAATATCAATACTATACATGAGTGGCTGCTTTAGGCTGTATAGCATTCTTGGACTTAACTGGTGAAAAAGATGAAGAAAAGAAAGGAAGATGAAGAGCAAATTAAGGGTAAAAGAAAGTGGTTCTTCTCAATGTCACACACACCCTCATTGACCCCGTGATGTCCCGTCCTTCAGATCAACAGTGGGGGTGGATCCTGTGGATACCAAGATCCATGAATGTTCATGTACCTGACATAGGATGGCATAGTATTTTCATATAATTTGTGGACATCCTCACACAGACTTTAAAGCATCTCTAGATTCCTTATAGTGCTTAATACAATGTAAATGCTATGTAAATAGTTGTTATACGGTATTGTTTAGGAAATAATGACAAGAAAAAAAGTCTGTACTGTTCACCACAAACGCAATTTTTTTCTGAGTATTTTTTATCCATGGTTGGTTGACTCCACAGATGCAGAACCCATGGATACAGGAGGGCTAACTGTATTCTTGAAATTTCCTAAGACCTGATCTTGAGTGTTCTCACCACAAAAAATTGTAACTACGTGAGGTGATGAGTATGTTATCTTTATTGTGATAATCACTTCACCATGTATACATATATCAAAACATCACACTGTACACTTCAAACATATATAATTTTTATTCCTCAAGTATACCTCAATAAAGCTCAAAAAGTAAGTAAAATAAGCAACCATGAAAAAAATAAAATGAGCATATTACCTCTCAAAAAAAAAAAACAGTGGAGGTGGAGGTGGGTCACCTGGAGTCCGAACCAGGGCTTGGCTCAAGTGAATTCTGTCAAGTTGCTTGAGCCCCGTGGCCACTGGCTCCTTGTCTATTAAAATGAAAACATCAAAGTGGATTTTTAAGGTCCTTCCCAGAAGAAAGACACCACTCGTACTACTGATTAATAGATGATAAGTGGCTTTTCCAAGAATGAAAATGGACCGGGGCTTCGCTCACCTTCATTCTAACATGCATTAGCTGGATACAAGGCTATAGCTTGGGGATGGTCAGTAACCACTGAAGCCAAAGAATAGAGATTTCTACAAGCATTAAGTAAAGTTACTGTAACCCCAGGATCTGGCCAAAGAGTCCATTGACAGGTATATCTGTCTGATCACATACCATGACTGAGAGGGATGAGACAAAACAATCTGAAATCTGCTATCAATAAGGTCGATGAGGATTAAAATCAGTGGGACAAGAAATTCACTCAGCTCAAGACCCTTGCAATGGTACTGGGTATTGCATGTCTAATCACACCTACCATAAAGCCAAAGAGAAAACCTCCACTAAATGAGCTTGCTTCCACGTCATCAGCTACAAAGCCTGTGACAGGGGGACTGGTCCTAAGGATGCCCTGCAGAGGTGTACATCCACAGAAATGAAAAGCAAGGAGATTCAGAAAACAAGAAGACAACATCTACAAACTCAAAATCCAGCCAGATGGAAGTCATCAGAAAATACCCAAATCAAGATACGGGTATAATGGTCATTTTTATCAAATACAGAAATTCCATCAGCCAAAAAACACACACTAAATGAAAAAAGGGACTTGGTGCAGAAAAAAATTAAGCAAAACTGAATACCCAAAATAAGAAGGTAGTCAGTTGGCCAAGCACCATTTTCTACTTATGAATTAATTACTCATTTGCTTAATATATGTTTATTTTTCTAGACATTTTGCTATACTCGGCTACCTTTCTGCCACCTGTCATCAAGTTATTTTATTGTTCATTAACTGGACCCACCCAATAGAGTAAACAGAGAAAAATTAAAACTCCTGGAAGCTGATCTTACTCATAAGTAACAACAGTAAAAGGTTGTGTGACATCATGCAAGAGGCAGAAAGAGGAAAAACTGAAATTGAGTCTTGTGGAGAACAACAGATTCCATTTGTCCATCACTTAAGAGCCTGTGTGGCTGTTAACTCCACCGACACTCCCTAGAGCTGTGGCCACTTGACCTGGCCCTAAAGTCTCACCAAGGAGCTGGTTTGTTCACTTCCAACTTCCTACCGCTGGGCCTCCTGAATTCTGACTCCCCAACCGGAGCAGGTATCCACAAGCAGACACGTCTGGTACCATGACTCACATGCTCTCAGCCTCACCCCTAATTTCAGCCATGTCTGGGTGGACTATTGTGTGGAGGTTTCAGCTCACTTCAAGATGATAATATCTTACATGTACCTCGCAGCCTCGGTTCTCCCCAGGGGCGTCCCCAAGACCACATAGGCTACTGAGAGATGCCTAGGCCTGTTCACATGCACAGTTCACAAGTGCAGGAGAATGAACACTTTCAGGGCCCACACTCAACCAACAGGGGAGAGAAACTGATGGCAAACGCTGCCCTGGCCTCCTGGCCTCAGAGCTGACAATTCTGAAGGCTCCTCAGAAGTCAGCTGGGTTGAACTGCCATGGCCCACAGCAGTGACCTCAACCATGCATCTGTCTTTGTCGGCTCAGGCTGCCATAACAAAATACGACAGACTGGGTGGCTCAAACAGCAGAAATTTGTTTTCTCACAGTTCTGGAGACTAGGAGTCCAGGGTCAAAGAGCCGGCAGGATGGGGACCTGGCGAGAGCCCTCGGTTGTCTTGCAGACAGCTGCCTTCTCACTCTGTCCTCACATAGCCTTGCCTCAGTGCATGTGCACTGGGGAAGAGAAAGAGGACAAGCTCTCTGGTGTCTCTTCTCATGCGGACACTAATTCCATCGGGCAGGGCCCCACCCTCAGGACCTCATTTAACCTTCCTTAGAGGCTCCACATTGAGGAGTTATGACTTCAACATATCGGTTTGCTGGGGACACGAACATTTAGTCCATAACAGCACCCTTACTCCTTCCCTGCCTCAGTTCTACTCTTTCCCTGCCTCAGTCTCCCCACTCCTTCACTCTGACTTCCTGGAATCACTTCCCAAATAAATCACCTGCCCATAAGGCAGGCCCTGCTTTCAAGATGCCAGCTAAAACAGCACGTCTCCTGACATTACACTTGATGCCACCTGGCCAGATGTTCTCTGCCAATCTAATACTAATCCCTCTCCCCAAGCTCATCGTCTGCTCTCAACCCTCTCCCCATTTAACCCATCCATCAACTATACTTTAAGTTCACCATCAAGTTATTCAACACATACATTTACTGGGTTCCTATTACAAGCCTGGGTCCTAATGCCAATGCCCACAGGTCTCAGGCAGTTAATGTGTTGGGGGTACAGGGCCAAGCGGAGCAAGGTCCTTTGTGTCCTGTGTCCAGTTCCATAATTTTCATTTAAAAATGCGAATGTTTTATTTTCATTGAAAAAGGGATCCATTTTCATTTTGTCTCATTTTAACTTAACTTTGTTTTATAATGATGTAAAACATGTACATGGTTTCAAAGTCAAATATACCAAAAAGGTACATTCAGAAAAGAATAATTTCCATCCTTTCCATCTGCTTTTCCCTTGCCCATCATGGGTAACTTTATTAGGTTTTTGTTTGTTTGTTTGTTTGTTTATTCTCCCACTTAAAAATATATAAGCAAAGTATCCCAATTTTTAAATGTTAGTAACTAATTTAAATCTCTTTATTATACAATACAGATCACACCATCATCTTAGAGCTTCTAGTTTGACACATCTGTACACATTTCTGGGGAGGCAGCAGGAAACAAACACAGCCCCTGAGCTCTTGGAGTGTAGAGGTAGGGACAGCCAGGGTGAGGGGCACTTATCACACAGTGTGACAAGTGCACCAATAGGGTCAGGGGAAGAGCAATGGCCCCAGAGATGGCCATGTCCTTATCCCTGGAACTCATGAATGCCCAAGGGACAAGGAAGGTTGCAGCTGAGATTAAGGTTACTAACCCGATTACCATGGATCACATACATGGGCCCAAAGTAATCACAGGGTCCTTAGACGTGGAAGAAGGGAGCAGAGGAGTTCACAGTCAGAGAGATATTTGAAGATGCCGGCTTTGAAGATGGAGGAAGGGGCCACAAGCCAAGGAATGCAAGTCACCTCTAGAAGCTGGAAAAGACAAGAAAAGAGGTTCTCCCCTAGAGCTTCCAGAAGGAACACAGCCCTACTGACACTGCGATTTTTTAGCCCACTGAGACCCACTAAGTTTCAAGCCACTAAGTTTATGGCAATTTGCTACAGAATCAATGGAAAATTAACACATGGGATAAACCCAGGATGTGTCAGTCTTGAGGAAACACAGGGTATCAGGGAAGGCTTCCTAGGGAAGATGACATTTGGCTGAGTCCTAAAGGATGAACCAGGTTTGTGTGAGGTGGGAGCTCCAAGAGAAAGTAGCATATGAAAAGGCCTTGTGGTGTTCAGGGAATTTAAAGGAATGTAAAAGTGGGAAAAATCTCAATTCCTTCAGCCATTTCCTCTTTTTTTTTTTTTTTTTTTTTTTGAGATGGAATCTCTGTCATCCAGGCTGGAGTGCAGTGGCGCGATCTCAGCTCATTGCAACCTCTGCCTCCAGAGTTCAAGCAATTCTCCTGCCTCAGCCTCCCAAGTAACTGGGATTACAGGCACCTGCCACCATGTCCAGCTAATTTTTGTATTTTTAGTAGAGACAGGTTTCGCCATGTTGGACAGGCTGGTCTCAAACTTCTGACCTCAAGTTATCCAACCACCTCAGCCTCCCAAAGTGCTGGAATTACAGGAGTAAGCCACCATGCCCAGCAGCAATTTCTCAGATTCTCTTAGGAATACTATTGGCCAATTCACTTCATTTTACAGAGCCTGAATAAGAGACCTGGATAAGTTAAAAAAAACCTCAAAAAGTTACACAGTCCTGGGTTTCTCTGTCTTCATTTGTGAAATAAGGAAGTTAGATTAGGTGAACCACAAGCCTATCCATGACTACTTAACAGATAAATTCAGGTATGCAAGAAATACAACAGTTCTCATTTTTGCCATATAAATCTGGCTCTGGTCCCCCCATACCACTGGGCTGGAAGGAAATTTGATCTCAGTTATTACTGATGCATATACACGCCCTGTACTTTGGCCAAGGTTATGCCAAGGTCCTGCGGTCTCTGAAGCATCTAAACAACAAGGAGGTCTTACCCTCTAGTCCTCAATGATTACAGCTAAGATGCCCATTTTCCCAGCTGGCATCTCAGGTCCAGTTGTTCTGATGCCTCTAGGGTCCCATGCTCTGTGGCAAGGCTGGGAGTCCATATTCCTAGATCCATCCTCAGTGGAATTACCATGGTGCCATCTCCTCCGTGGTACCACCACATCCCTAGCACACTGTTTCCATGGTAACCGCTTTCCAGGTTCCTGGAATCTCCCTCCCCTTACTCCCCTCTGCATCTCAAAGGCTCTTATTTCCATCCATCAGGAACACTTGGAGACATCTCTTTCTAGAGCTTCACCTTTCACAGAAGAAAGGAAGAGCTTCCATCTTCCAGCAATTCTGGCTGCCTTCCTAATCAGATCACAGAGGAAAATAGGGAATAGAAGAAGACCACATGTTTATTCATTAATATCTCAATGAACTATCCTGGCACACCTATGTTTCAGAAACAGGGATGATAATTTTTTGTTTTCCCTCAATAGGAAACAACACTACTTCAGCATGTATGGCCATAAAATTGACTTCATTAAAAATATTATCCTCAAAATAATAATAATCTATCAGTATTATATAATCCAAACACATGGTCATGTCTCCTTGGTGGTTGGCAAGCCACAGAAATACCCTAATCTTGCTAGATTGCATGAGAAGGATGTAAAAATGGCACCATGATGTTCTGGGGATTCTCTGATAGCAAAGGGAAGGAAAGGAAGTAAGAATACCAGAATGGAGGGACTCAGAGGCAGTCAGCAAGCATTTTGCTCTGAGGATTTTTCTATCTGCTCAAGATGTTGTTAACATTACACACTGAAATATTCAGGATTCCTTGTTGGTAAAACAATAAAGTAGTTCCTCCCTGTCTCTCAAAATAATAATTATAATTAAGATTGTATTCGTCTATTCTCATGCTACTAATAAAGACATATGCGAGACGGGGTAATTTTTAAAGGAAAGAGGTTTAATTGACTCACAGTTCCACAGGACTGGGGAGGCCTCAGGAAACTTACAATCATGGCAGAAGGGGAAGCAAACACATCCTTCTTCACATAGCGGCAGAAAGAAGAATGAGTAAAGGGGTGGAAAGCCCCTCATAAAGCCATCAGATCTCATGAGAACTCACTCACTATCATGAGAACAGTAGCATAGGGGTAACTGCCCCCACGATTCAATTACCTCCCACCAGGTCCCTCCCACAACACGTGGGGATGATGGGAACTACAATTCAAGATGAGATTTGGGTGGGGACACAGCCAAACCATATCAGTAATAATAATAACAACCATTTTGCTCTTGCCAAGAAGATCCATTCCAGCCTAGAAAGAAAGTGCTCTGCCCACCCCACATTCAGAATCAGCACAACATTATTGACAAAGCAGCTCATCTCTGGTAGAATGCTTACCTGCTGCCCACCCCATAAAGAAACTGGGCCCTTGCCCATTGATGGCCAGCGTGTCATCTGAATTTTTACCCTCTGCCAGGCAGAGGAAGGAGAGAACATGTCATCTGACATGTAGACACCTCTGCCCGGTCCCCACATCTCATAAGAATTGATTCAGCCTCTTCCTCCTGTTCCTCCCAGCCCTGCTGCCATCCCTCTTATTTCAGGATTCCTGAGCTTTTCCCTGACACTCGGCATATCTGTCCAAGTACCCAATCTAACTGTACACACCCCCTGCATGAATGATCATTATTCACTGGCAACAAAGGCCATCAAACTTCCTGCCATCACCTTGCAAGGAGCAGCCACCACTCTTTCAACTTCATATTGAAGCATTCCCATTGTTAATGCTGGCAGTAAGCCTTATGAATTATTTAACAGCTTCTTTATCTGGGCTGGCAAAGAACGGTGTGTTCTGATCAGAGGCTGTAGTGTCCTGATCAAACAGGACTCATTCATCCATTGCCTTCCAAATTCTCTATGGGTACCAGCAGTCGCCTCCAGATATAAGCCCAAATCCATGGTCACAGTTGCTGATTCAGGAACCAGCAGTCTGTCCCAAGGGGGCCAGCTAGGTTCTGGCTCATGCTGTGCCCCATTAGATGGTGGAGGATGTTAAGGGTCACCATCACCCCTCTTTGTTCTAACAGCAAATCCTCTCACACTCCCAAGAGGTCCAGAATCACAGGGCTTAGCACTTCCTGAGGAGGGAAGATGCAAAAAGTTGAAGCAAGCTCCCCAAACATACCACAATCTGATCGAAACCCATGATCTGTCTCAGAGAGGCAATTTAATGACCTACAACTCTTTCCGGTAGACACCCCGTTCCCGGGTTGTGGGTTTTCATTCACTGTGAGAGGGTCTCTCTCACTTGGACATTTAAACTGGTCAAAGATAATTGAGGTTCCCGGCTGGGCACAGTGACTCGCACCTATAATCCTAGCACTTTGGGAGGCCAAAGTTGGTGGATCACTTGAGGTCAGGAATCCGAGACCAGCCTGGCCAACGTAGCAAAGCCCCACCTCTACTAAAAAATAAAAAAATTAGCCAGGCGTGGTGGTGTGCGCCTATAATCCCAGCTACTCGGGAGGCTGAGGCAGGAGAATTGCTTGAACCCAGGAGATTGAGGTTGCAGTGAGCCAAGATTGCACCACTGTACTCCAGCCTGGGTAACAGAGAGAAACTCTGTCTTAAACAAAACAAAACAAAACAAAAAAAGCAGCAGCAGCAGCTTAATGAGGTTCCTTTGAGATGGAACTAGCAGGCCCTAGGGAATCTTTTAAGCTGAACTGGCCCTTCATTCTATATTTTATACACATCATCCATTCAGTCTCACCAACAACATGCGAAGTTCACAAGGCAACACAGAGATGAACCACATTTTACAGAGGAGGAAACTGTCATGACCCCAGGAGTGCACAGCAAGTCCACGACAGCCGTGTCCTGACTCCTGTCCCAATGCTCTTCCCAGAACTCCAGTCTCAGCCAGGTGCGGTGGCTCATGCCTGTAATCCCAGCACTTTGGGAGGCCGAGGCAGGAGGGTCACTTGAGCCCCAGAGTTTGAGACCAGCTTGGGGCAACATAGTGAGACTCTCTCTCTTGTTAATAAGTAAATAAATAACAAAACTCCAGTCCCTCTTCTTTCCTTCCTCTGTCCTCCTTCTCCAGCACAGATTCCAACAAATCCTTCTTCAAAGCACAGAAAAACACCAGGCCTTTTTGTTTGATTTTTGTTTTTCATTTTTCCAAATTTCTGTACGATTTACATTCTCAATATGCCTGAATTTCTTGGAGAGGGCAGATCTGCACATAACTCACAGAAATAAAGGTGATGTAAAGATCATATAAGAACCTAACAATGGGACCTGTATACATGCTATACCCTGCCAGCCAGCTACCTCCGCTGCACTGAAATTAAATCTCTCAGCTTTAAAGTCAGTAGGTGATAGGGAAGAAAGTAATAGAAACTACTGTTTATTTTCCATCTAATCAATTGGAGCTGTATTCAACTCATTTTAAAAAATTGTTTTAATTTGAGAAAGTCTTAATCATGAGCTTTAAACTGATCAACAACAAAACTCACAACTGGGCTCTTTAGATAAATCAGGAAGTGCCTGCAAGGACCCATCTACTTAGACTGTTCTGGGACTTCCAACAAGACATAGTTACCACTTGGAATTTCCTCATCTCCTTTCACATCCACCGACAGCCTTGCTTCCTGCAGCACCTGGGTTCATCAATACCCCATAACATGAGCACCATGAGCGTCCAGTCCAAGGGGAAAACAAAAAGGAACAAAATAAGAGAAGACAAGCATTGCTATCAGGACTCTGGGATTCAATCTGGCCCTTAGTGGCCTTCCCTGTAATTACCGAGGGATCCCCATGGGAAGCAGAACTCCGGTCTAGGAAATTACCATCATCAGTAGAGGTGGGTTAGGTTTTTCTGCATTTTACTTCTTTAAGAATTTGCATTTTGGTTTAGGGCAAATACCTCAAAAAGACATGATGCTTTTCTTCTGGCAACAAAGACTGCCTACCGGGGTGGGAAAACTGTTTTGTTTCAAATTTCTGCTGTAAACAGAAAGGCTAGGAACCCGAGTTCCACAATCTCGCTGAGCCCAAAGTCCCGGGTTTCAGTTGCACCTTTTTTGCTACACATTTCTGAGAAAGGAATCTCAGTATGTTCATCAGGAAAAATAGCAAGTTTAAACGCCATGTGCTGAGCGTTTGCCTAACAGATGCTGCATTCCACCAAGTCACCCTCTCAGAGCCAACCCTTCTAGGTACCCTAGAAAAGACTGTGAAGGAAATGCGTACCAGCTGGTGCAGGCAAATAATGAGAGCTCGAAACAGTGCCTGGAGGTGTATCATTTCAAAACAGACCTCTGCCATGTTGAACTTCAACTGTGATTCCCTGTGAGCAGTTTAGAATTCAGCAATTCCAACATCTCTCTACCTTCACAGGTGCGCCTGTGTGCAGGTCATGTGTGGGAAGTTAACTACAAAATGTCTAGTTTCTCAGTAAGTAAGGCAGAGATGGCAAATGTTTAGGAGAATGTTTAAAATAGTAGAATCTGGACCACCCAAAAAGATGCTGGTTCTGCTGAAATAAACAAGAGGAGCTACAAATATCACATTGCACATCAACAGGCAAGGCTCCACGTACATTTTCCCTCACTGCAAATAAGTAACAGACACCGACCTGGGTCTGACAGAGGAAATGTTAGCCTTGCATCTTAATATTGAGCAGGCTCTTAAATAATCAAAAGAATTTCGAATTTGTTAATCCTTTGGGAAACCACCAAACTGTTCGCCATGCAGATAACAGAAAATAAAGCATTCGTGGTAAAAAGATTTCTCTTACAAGCTATGGAGAAAATGGCAGGTGTTACCCAAACCAAAATACCTTGCCTGGCCAGTTTTAAATAATTACATCTTGATCTTGACCTCAGCAGGAAGCCCAGGAGTTGAGGGCCTTTTGTCTGTGCTTTGGTCAGGAAAGGAACCACCTTCAGAACCACTATTACCAAAGGGATTTGGAGAAACGTTCCTCTAAGGGGAAAGATAATAAAACAGAGAGCTCTGGTTTGGTTCCTTGAAAGGCCATTAAGTGAAACTGAAAGGCTCCTCTAAGACACAGGTCAGAAGCTCTGCAAAAGAGACCCTCCTGAATTTCACATCTTCTGATTTGTTTCAGTGAAAATAATTTAAAACATTGCATAGTAACCCATGACATGCATTATGTTAAATAAAAGTGTACCTGAGTTTATTACATTTTAGCTGACTGACACATACCTTTGAAAGCTGCATAAGCAGGTCTCCTTGTGCCTTGCCAAGACAAAGGATTTGCAGTGCCGTGATCTGCTAGTGCCTTAGAATACTGCCATCTCGTCTTCTGTCTTTGGGAGCTCTAGGGCTCCAATCTAAGCTTGCTGCAGTTTGGATACTGCATTGTTTACCTATAGAGATCTTGAAGCCACCAAAATCCTATTTCCTAATTTCTGTCACAGTAAATAGTTTGATGTTTTTTTTAAAGGAGTCACAAACATGAGATGCTTTTAATTGTTCAAGAACCTGCTGGATATTAAGATGCAAGCTTTTCTGTTTCTCTATCAGACAACATCGGGCAAGGAAGAATCATACTTAGGCCTCATTCCTAGCTATCCTTAGGAAAATTCTAAAAAAAAAAAAATCAGTAGGAATAAAGACATTGGCCAAAAAATAAGTTCATTGTTCATAACATATCTTGTTAGACAACAGGCTACAAGTGGCATTGCATAGAGCTAAGCCCAATTGATTAAATGTGGATATATAAGTTGATGGAATCAATTCTATAAGAAATTAAATTACAGGTTTTATATTCATTTGAAATCATTTCCATAAGAAATTGAAAGACAGATTCAAGGTCAGAAACCAGTCCTTTCGCCGGGCGCGGTGGCTCACGCTTGTAATCCCAGCACTTTGGGAGGCCGAGGCGGGCGGATCACAAGGTCAGGAGATCGAGACCACGGTGAAACCCCGTCTCTACTAAAAATTACAAAAAATTAGCCGGGCGCGGTTGTGGGCGCCTGTAGTCCCAGCTACTCGGGAGGCTGAGGCAGGAGAATGGCGCGAACCCGGGAGGCGGAGCTTGCAGTGAGCCGAGATCGCGCCACTGCACTCCAGCCTGGGCTGGGCGACAGAGCGAGACTCCGTCTCAAAAAAAAAAAAAAAAAAAAAAAGAAACCAGTCCTTTCTTACAAACTTGATCTGTATAAGAAAATAGATGTGACTTCAGTCATTCTATTTATATGTCTTGTCTAGGTATATCACCCACCAAAACCATAACAACCACCTGAAGCTGCATTCTCAAATTATGTTAAATGAATCCCTGCTATATGGAGAGAAGTAACCAAGCCAGGGATTTCAGGTGGGCAGATTTCAGAATCAAATGATTCTGAAAGCACATGGCCACAAAGAGCAGTGCATTGAGGTCAATCGAATCGGACAAAACTTCAGGTTCCTAAAAGGTTCATTTCTCCTCTTTATTAACCATGAGGAATTAATTAGGCTTATGGCCCAGACAAGTCAAGTCCTGCTAGATTTAGTTCTCAGCTCTGTCACCGGCTATGTAAATCCCTGCTGTCCCAGATTCCTCAGAAAATTTGAAGCTTGGTAAGTTGCTCCCATCCTCCCCAATAACAGGATTAGTAAATGTGTCCGTGGAAACTTTATGGCAATTAACAGAAATGAAAAATACAGCGATTTATCACCATTGGCCTTTGCTCAGCTATTGGAGAAGCGGAGGACTAAACAGCCCTGGCAACATGGGATCTGGGAGGAGGGTAGAGAAGAGCAGAGAAGCTCCTCTTTGGGGCCAAGCCCATGAGAGCAGCCAAGTAGCCATATAATGGCCGTGGCTTTGACTTCCAGCTCCACCTTAAAACTCAGACAGCATCATGACCAAATGAGTGTATCCAAACACTCCAGTCAGATAAAAGGGATCAGTACTGGAATCAGAGCTGGGAGGCAACTACCATGAAAGCTAATCCAGGCATGCTGCCCCAGTATGTTCTACAAATGCCCAACTACACAGCAAAGCATTCAAAGGAGGTTAAACTAAAAAGAGGCAAGATACAGATGAGAGCAGGGATGAAGACTTACACTGGCTGGAGACAATCCATCGCCAAGCAAATAAAGCCATCTAAATCAAAGACAGAGGCAAACAAAAATTAAATCTCATCCCCAGAGTGGTAAGTAGCAGTTCACTGCTGAGGGTTCACTACTATTCAGGTCACTCTAACAGAGTTCAGCTATGCCAAAATCAATCCGGTAGGGATTCACTCAAAACCTGACAAAGCCACTTCTAAGAAAATCAGATGCTTCGTAGACAATCATTAGACGGTATACCTACAGGTCTAGGAACTTCAGGATTTCACACCTGCCAGGGAGAATTCGAATTGTCAAAATGTCAAAGTCAAATGAGAGAGCACAAGGGCAGCAGGGAAGTGCCTGGTGAGAAAAAGGAGTCATCTTTTATTCATGAGGCTATCACTCATTTGTGGAGGAGAAACTTAAAACCAAATAATTGCACCTTTTCAAAGTCATTGATAAGGATGCATGAACCACCTCATGGAAAACATGGAATTAAATAAGAGCAACAACGTCCTTTTTTATTTGAGAGAAAAAACAAAAATCATTAAACTGGTGGAGAGGGAAATGCCTGAATTCAAAGCTCACACGGGAATTAGAAACGGGCTATTGTCAAGTAAAGGCTCCATGGTCATACATAATTAAAACTCACGAAGCCAGTGGCTTCTCACCAATGGGAGATCTCAGAAAGCTAAGATGGGGGGCAGGGAGAAAGCCCGCAGGAGCAGCTGCTGGTCCACTAGTTTTCAAACTCTTTTGCACGTTTGAATCCCCTGGAGCTTTATAAAAGTAGAGATTCCCAGGCTAAGGAGCTCTGGGGATAGGACCTAGGCATTTGTACTTTTTAAAGTACAGCTGATCCGGTGTGTTGAAACCCTTAACTCTGGCTGATAGGAGCTATGAACTCATAACTATTACCAGTTTTCCAGGAGAAATTGGAGTAGCAAATTTAAAAGAATTTTCTTTACATAAGGAGAGGTTCCACCACTCAGGGAAGACCTAAGCACCACAGCCCCAGATTCCAGCTGCTCTGAAGTGCCATCTGTAGTTCCCTCTCCACTGGACTGCATCTAGAAAAGCCCAGAGAAGGTTCTGGACCCCACCCCACTGCACTTACTGAACTGAATCCAAACTTCCCATTAGAGAGGGAGTGATGGCTTACACACTGAACTTAGTGTTGATCTGGTCTGCAGTCCTCACCCTGCCATTTCCTATATAAGCTTAGACAAGTCCCCTAACTCATCTGAGCCTCAGTTGCCTCAGATCTCTCTCAGAGGGTTGTTTTGGGATTTTAGAGAGAATACATGTAAATCAGCTTGCATAGTGGCACACAGGGCAGGGGCCTAGTAAAAGTTTATTTGTTCATTTGTTTAAGGGACTATGCTGCTGCCAGAGACTGGATTTGAATTGCCAGCCTCAAAAATCCCCTTGCCTTGTGATAGCTCTCCAATCCTCTGCACACCAATGTGTGCCTAATCCTGAGGCTGACCTTTGATGTCCCAGAAGGGTCCAGATCAGAAGGTCTGGATTCATGAATAGAATACACAAGCTACTCTGGTAGGAGGTGGTACGATGATTTTTTATGTCAAAGATCTTTCATGGTGCCTTGCACATTGCAGATGAATAATAAATGAATATTTGCAGGCTGGATTATTCAAAGAAGACTTGGAGATAACCTGTGAATTTCATTTTAGAATGATTCCCCTTTTCCTTCACACGCAATAAAAGCGACTGAAAAATGTGATCTTACACAAGTTGGAGCATTTCCCCCCATCTGTTTAGTTTCTAAATCTTTAAAACTAATTAATGGTTACTAACAGAACACAGAAGCAAACAGCAGTAGAGAGCAATTGAATGGTCCTGCTTCAGTGCTAGAGGAAAACTGCTCACAGCTAACTCTGTCTCATAAAGCTCCAGTTTTACTGGGGAGAAGGTGGCATCCCTCTGCCTCTTAGACAGGTGAGAGGAAATTGAGAATAAAAGATGGGGCCGGGTTCGGTGGCTCGTACCTGAAATCCCAGCACTTTGGGAGGCGAAGGTGGGCTGATCACGAGGTCAGGAGATAGAGACCATCCTGGCTAACATGGTGAAACCCCATCTCTACTAAAAATACAAAAAAACTAGCCGGGCGTGGTGGCGGGCACCTATAGTCCCAGCTACTCGGGAGGCTGAGGCAGGAGAATGGCATGAACCCGGGAGGCGGAGCTTGCAGTGAGCCGAGATCTCGCCACTGCACTCCAGCCTGGGCGACAGAGAGAGACTCCTTCTCAAAAAAAAAAAAAAAAAAAAAAAAAAGATGGACCAACCCCGTACTCTCTCAAGATGGTACACTCAGAACAGATCTGACAGCACAGAGAACAGCTCTGGCCTTCTGCTCTGCTGGTCAAACGGGCACAAGTACTGAAAAGATGAAGCAGGAAAAAGAAACAAACATTCTGGGCAACTCGTAAATTCCTATGTCTAGCAGGGAGTCCAACAACTCATGAGGCAACTGGAAAAACAGGCAATTATCTGCACGGCTCTGCTCCATTTTCTCATATCAATATCCAGCTTTACACAATGGTGCTCAGCAGATGACTGAGTTCCTCTTCCACCATTTTGAACTATCATTCACAAGGGAAGTGCATGAGGACACAGTTGCAGGTCAGTGAGGATGGGCGGGACACCAGCTTGGGAAACTTGCAGGGAGGCAAGGCTGGATGAGCAGGTCCAGGAAAGCCCGTACTGTTCAGCACAAAGGAAGAGAGAAGCATCAGGAAGCACAGGCACTCATCCTCTCCCTGGAAAAGGGCTTAAAACCAATCATTGCAAATTCACCGTGTTCAAAGCTTCTTTTCTGACCACAATGGGCTAGCTGGTCTCTGAGAAAACCTGGGAGGTTTATTTTACGAACAGAAACATTTGTATTTGTTTAAGTGGTGAAGCATGAAACCTCTGTGATGAAACGGCCGCTGTTTTATTGACTGAACCCAAAATTATCACCAGGGAGCTAGCAATGGCGTCCCACACTGGACTTGGAGTTGATCTGGACTCCAGCTCTGGGCCTGTCATTTACTAACATGTAACTTTGGACAAGTGTCTTAACTCATGTGAGCCTCGTTTCCTTAAATCCACCTAAGAGGCTTGTTGAGGTTTGAATGTGAGAATACATGCAGATCACCTTGTATAGTAACAACACAGAGCAAGGGCCTCGTGAACATTCATTTGCTCATTCATTTAAGAGACTGGGGTGCTACCAGAGATGCCACTGGGAAAAAACTCCATTTCCCAGCCTGATTTTCCCCAGAACTCTCTGCTCAGATCTTAGTAAGCGTAGCACAGAAATAGTGGTCCATGGTCAAATAAGTATAGGAAAATCTGGAGTCAACAACGTTAAACTAGTTTGTTCACTTGCCCAAGAGCCATAAATAAGCTGATGTGTGCTATGAGCTGCAGAGAAGACTCAGGGTGAGGGAAATAAAACCTACAGCATTTATCAAGCATAATTCTGTAAGGAACATCTGTTATGACACACATGTGAAACACGCCCCCAAAGAGTTCAGGAAAAGCTCATCAGGAACAAAGGTTAGTAATACATGGGAGTGAACGGCTCACCCAGTCACCCTATGGGATCTGACATTTCCTGACTGGCGTTTATCTAGGTGACAGAGGAGACATTCTGGAGCCAGAAACGATGATAATGCTACCAGGAAAGGAGAACACCACCCAAAGGAATGCCACACCAGCCCAGCCCAACTCCTCCTCACTAGGGGCCAGCACAATATCCATTCAGTGCCTTTTATTTCATGAGAACGTATCTCTAACTTTATAAAGCATATTGTCAACAGAAAAGTCAGATTTTCTTACTGAAAGAATCACGTTGTGTGAATGGATCAATTTTTCAAAGTGTAAAAACCTGTGCCATGAGAGTTGACTCTGCCACCAATGAGAAGAAAGGATTTGGGGTTATTTCTAAATTTCTCATATAAAATATATTTTTCGATAGTTTTATGCTGGACTACCTCAAATGCACATAATTTATATTTGCATAAAATGTCAATAGGCTTTCCTCATAACCAGTCAAGTCATGAGTGTTCTTTAAAAACTATTCTCTAATCTGCCTCTTCATTTCCCTTCTGCAGTCACCAACCCTTGCCACACTCACCAGGATTGTGGCGAAACCTCCCAGGCTCCATCCTTACAATATTTCCCCTTTCAATTCTTTCTGCATCCTGCCAGTTTAACCTCCTAATTCAATCATTATTATATTCCTCATTCAAAGACTTAGATGTTCCCCCTTTGTTTATGGAATACCCAAACTCAACCTGGTTACTGGCATTTGAGGCTCTCTCTCCACCATGGGACTCCAGCCCCTAGACTCTTAACGCTGACATCTCGAGCCCCTGGCCCACCTTGCCCCTTCCCAGCCCCATGCCTCTGTGCACGCCAGTCTCCCTGCCAAGTTTGTCCACCCACTCTTGCCAACTCTAAATCCACAAGAACTCCCAATACTCAGGTCCACAGAATCCTTCCACATGACTCTGGTCCAGTCCTCCCCTCATCTACCTTCTATAGCAGGTTCTGTGCATTCCATTTAGCCTTTTGTCTTTTACTAACTTCTGTTGCTATTTAATTGTTTCTACTGATATTTCAATGTTGATGTGTCTTTGACTTTCCCCACAAGTAAACTCCAAGTTTCTTAGAAACAGAAAGTACATCATACACTTCCTTTCTATCTTAGAAACAGAAAGTGCATCATACACTTCCTTTCTATCTTAGAAACAGAAGTACATCATACACTTCTACAGGAAGTACATCATACACTTTCGCCAACAAGAATAACATGGAGAGGAGGAAGAGGGTGAATGGACGGGCTAGTTAGTGAACTTAAGTAGGAAAATTCACCCCATGAAGGAAAGCAGTCATGCCAACGCCCACTTTACAAAGACCTGGGGCTCCTCCCTCATAACTACCACAAGGAATTACCTTGGCCTCCTTCAAGTTCCAGGCTCATTGCTGGCAGAGAAGGAAGCAGAAAAATAAATAAATTGGGGCAGATGTAACTATACCAGATAAGACAGTAAGGTGATGAAATTTCACAGCCACGAACTCCTGCTGAGGTTAACAACTTCTGGCTTTAAATTTTCTTTCCTTTCCTAGAGGTTGTGACTAAGGAAAACTTACGTTTTTACATTCAACACTTTTCTGAGAAAAGGGGATACAAAACAAGGGGCTGTGTACAGTATGTGTGTTTATATACATACACATTGTCTATGCATATATATAAATGCAGAAAATTAACATGAAAAACACTTCGAAAAATCACTACCGCATCCTTCAAATTTGCAACCCCTCAAAAGTACAGAGTATAGCAAAAAAATCAGCATGACAAAGCCACTAGAAATCATCACAGCCTTCACTTCCTTCATGGAAGAAGTACTGTTCTTTTTTACTATCTGGAAGATGAAGATAGGGATCTGAGCCTCCTGAGTTACTGTCTCCATCATTTATTTAACCCTGTTCCCTGCTAAATAAAGCAACCATTCTACATCTGATAACATAAATAATATTCAATTCACTAATTTTCAAGTTTCCTCCTCAGAATGCAAAACAAAAAGTTATGAAAAACCAAAGGTTCTTGTGGGATGAGCAGGTAGCGAACTAGACTGCGAGTCAATGATCTCTCTCACCTGCACGTCTAAATGACACCTGTTTCTGGGGCACTCTGATGAACCAAAAGCAAGTCTCATTACTTACATTTTAAAGCCTAAAAAACAGAGAAGACAAGTCTCATTCCAGCAATAATAGACGAGCATATTTTAAAAACTGGATAAAATTTAAAGATAAACATCTCTTTGAAGGCATCTAGTTGTTACCAAGACAACCATAACCTGAAAGTCCAAACTCCCAGAGTAAGGACACACACAAGCCACCCAATGACCTCTCCCCACCACCACCACCACCGAGGCGTTTAATGATGTGTAAATTTCACAGGCAGAAAGAAGGGAAGCAAAGGAGAAAACAGCTGCTAGAGGGATGCTAAACTATGCACAGCTGTCCCCACTGATGAAGAGATAATAATTGGAGTTCAGGGCCTACTAAAGTGGAGGGACCTGGGTATCTAATCTGGGCTTTCCCTTGGGACTCCCAAAAGGCTACACCTAGGTAGGGAAGATTGAATTGAGATTATAAAAATTTTCACTGCCTACCAGGAGCTCAAAAAGAACACTCGTCAGTGAAAGAATATGCCATCAAGAGCCTCCATCATTTTTTTTTTTTTACAGTGCCCGACATTCAATTAAAAATTACCAGGTATACCAAGAGATAGAACCAATAGGAAAAAAAAGCAGACAACAGAAACAGATTCACAGGTGATCTAGATATTGGCATTATCAGGCATAGACTTTAAAATAATTGATTAACATGTTTAAGAAAATGGGTGACAAGATAATTTCACCAAAGAACTAGAATATACATATATATTTATACATATGAGTCAGATGGAAATTCTAGAGCTGAAAAATACAATGTAATAGAAGAAATTAAGAATGCTATAGATAGGTTATGGCAAAAAGACCCAGCTGAAGAGAGAATTAATGATCTAGAGGATGATAGTTCAATAGAAAATGCCCAGGGTAGAACATGAAAAGGAAAAAGAAAAATACAAAGAAAACCAAAACAGAATATTTGAGTCTATGAAAGGGAATTCATATGTATTGAGTACATGATGCAGGCTAGACACAGTTGTTTTAAAGTTACTAAGCTTCATTTCATCAGATACAGCTTATTAATACATTTTCCAATTTTGATGAAAAAACTTTCATAGCTAATATGTGACAGAGCTTTTAGTTTTCAAACATATTTATAATAATAAGAATTTAGAGATCACTTTACAATGTACAAGGTATGAAGCCTAGCAAACGAACATGATGTTCTCTGAAACTGGAAAAAAACTAGGTTTACGTGCTGCTATCACGCACTCTCTGGACACTCTACAAGCCTCACTTAATAAAGTTCTAGAAAGCTATTGGGAGGAATAAATGAGCTAAGATACATAAAATATCTAGCAAGAATACATAGAAAAAATGAGTGTTAGGTCCCTTTCCTCCTCCCCGCAGGCCTCACTTACGTAAATAACATTTGCTGAGTGTCTACAGTGGACTATTTATTCAACTTAGGTCACCTATGAATCAAGCAAATGCAATATACATCTATTTCAGGTCCCATATCAAAAATAAGTGCTGCCCTTAGGTCAACAATAGTAAAGTACCCTTAGGTCAACAATAGTAAAGTATATAGTTAAAAGAATATGTTGGCCAGACACAATGGCTCACACCTGTAATCCCAGCACTTTGGGAGTCCAAGGCAGGCAAGTCACCTGAGGTCAGGAGTTTGAGACCAGCCTGGCCAACATGATGAAATGCTGTCTCTACTAAAAATACAAAAATTAGCCAAGCATGGTGGTGCACACCTGTAATCCCAACTAATCAGGAGGCTGAGGCAGGAGAATCGCTTGAACCCGGGAGGTGAGGTTGCAGTGAGCTGATATCACTCCATTGTACTCCAGCCTGGGCAATACAGCAAGACTCCATCTCAAAAAAATAAAATAAAATAAAATAAAAGAATATGTTGAATTTTGCCTCATTGGCTTAAAGAATGGTGGTGACACTGTCAGAAATATTGAAGAAGTGCTGGTTTAGTGAAGAAGGTGAAGAGTTTGTTCCAGAATAGTTTGGGTTTTAGATGCTAGCATGTCTACTAGTTGGAAATGTGCCTCAATAACTAGAAACCTGAACCTAGAGCCCAGACAAGAGGCAGAAGTTGAGATTGGGTAGATAAAGAAAGCCAAGGAATGGCTGAGGCCACCATGGGAAAATGTACCGCAGGAAAGAAGGGTCAATATACTAAATATAGCCAGTGCAATTGGAAGAAGTCAACGGGTTCCCACAGCCAGAGTGAGCATCAGAACATAACATGGGTCTCTTGGGGCTTTATCCCTGGAGTCGTAATCATGTCCTACTAACTAGATCAAGGCTCCCTATCACAGGATTTCATAGCAGCCTACACTTTTCCTTTGTGGCCCTTACTCTAATTGTATTTAGGTAATTTTTTGGTGAAATAATGGGTTCATTGCCTTTTCTCCTAGATTTTATGATCCTTGAGGGCAGGGGGTGTCTCTTTTGTGTCCATAACCACATCCTCAGTACCTAACTAGCACAGTATCTTGCAGGGAGTAAGCACCTTTCAATAATCTGATGAATAAGACAATAAGTAAAATCAACTCAATGGTTATTGACCCTAGAATGCTCCTACTCACAGTATGGTCCAGCAGCAGCATCACCTGAGTTCTTGTGAGAAATGCCAATTATCAGGCTGGACCTACTACATTACAACCCACAGATGCTTTGTCTGCACATAAAAGTTTGAAAAGCACTGACTCAGCGTAGGCACTTTTGACAATTAGGCCAAGAAAGCCTTCCCCTGAATGAGTGGAGGGAGATGCAAGAAATGATTCGACTCAGTAGCCTGGTTTCAACCACATTCAAAATTATTTGAGAACCAATTAGGGTTGCATAATGACGATCTGACTGCCTGCCCCTAAATCAGAGGTTCTCACTTTGGCAGCATTTTAGAGTCACCTGGAGAGCTTTAGAAAATACTAATGCCTGGTTCCCACCTCCACGCCACAGAAATTCTGATTTAATGAGTCTGCAACTTGTCTGGGCCACAGGGATTTGCAAAGCTCCCAGGTGATTATAATGTGCGCCCAAGGTTGAGAACCACCTCCCCAGATAACCAGCTCCTGCAATCACCAAGGCCTTCCCAAATCAAGTTCTATTACTACTGAAGAAAAGGTTTTTTGTCTCATCCCCTAGGATTATTTGATTGATCCTGGAGAGGAAGAATATTCTGTCTTGCTCCAGTGCTTCCAGATCTCATCCATGACTCCCTTATTAGCTGCGTGGCCCTGAATCTCCAGTCTCCTTTGCCTGGGCTTCCCATCTCTGTTTTCAGGCTACCCACACTTTCCTCACTCAGCTTAGACATTCTAAACTTTAGACTTTGCTTGGACCTTTCCTTAGAAGAATTCACATATTACTTGTCCTTTCCCGTTATGGCTTGAGCTCTCAGTTTGAGGAAAGGCAGCAGACTCTCACCTCCCTACAACAGTTCATCCTAAAATACCAAACATTTGCCTTTCTCTGTTGTTTAGACAAACTTCCAGTGAGCTACAGCCCTACTCATTTTCTCAGGACTGGCTTCCCTTTTCTCTCCTGTCTCTCACCTCACCCCAAAAACTACATCATGAAGAACAAAAGCTCCTGTGTCAAGAGACTTATATTTCAATTTAGAACAGTCAGTTTCTCACACACCTTAACAAAAGTTAAAACCATGCAGTTCATTCTCTTTATCTCAATGGCTTGGAACGAGCTACCTAACCACAGTGTTCCTCCCACAAGAAGGGCTCTAAACCTAGCTCAGTTGTTCTCCTATGGGCTTCAGGGGTTTGTGATGCCTTCCCCTTAGTTGTTATGCAAAATGTGGTGAACATATGTATACTTTTCTATCCAGAAACCCATAATTTTCAAGAGATTGTCAAGAGTCTTGAGACACATGAAATGATGCTCGACATCACTAATCAACTGGAAAAATGCAAATCAAAACCACAATGAGATACCACTTCACCCCCATTAGGATAGCTATTATGAAAACAACAACAACAGCAGAAAACTACAAGTGTTGGAGAGGGTGTGGATAAATTGTGCATTGCTGATGGGAATGTAAAATGGTGCAGCCACTGTGGAAAACAGTATGGTACTTCCTCAAAAAATTAAACACAGAATTACCATAGGACCCAGCAATTCACTTCTGGGTATATGCCCAAAAGAATTGAGAACAGGAACTAGACAAGATCTGCGTACAGGAGTGTTCACAGCCCCATTATTCAGAAAAGCCAGTAAGTGGAAACAACACAAATATTCACTGGCAAGTAAATTTCAAAATGTGGTACACACATACAATGTAATATAATTCAGCTTTAAACAGGATTGCCTTCAAGCAGAGTAAGGCATCTCCCTCAGTCTCCCAGGGTCCCTTGGACAGAGCTTCTGCATATTATGTTGTAATCATTGATTTGTCTGTACTAGAAAGTGAACCCTGGAATACAGAGACCATACCTATGCACTACAGGTCCCTAGCACATGGCTTAATCAATGGTCATTAAATGAATAATTTAATAAAAGAATGAACAAAAACTAAGATTATTTTAAAATTATATAGAAAACTATACATCAATAAGAAAAATACAAACAACACAGTAACAAAATGGGAACTAGACACAAACAGACACGTCACAGGAGAGGAAACAAATATGGCCAATACAAAAAGAAAAGCTAGCCCGTTGCAGTGGCTCACACCTGTAATCTCAGCACTTTAGGAGAATGAGGTAGGAGGATCACTTGAAACCAGGAGTTTACGACCAGCCTGGGCAATGAAGTGAGACTCCGTCTCTACAAAAAAAAAAAATAAAAGAAGAAGAAGAGGAAGAAGATGAAGAAGAAGAAGGGGAGGAGGAGGAGGAGGAGAAGGAGGAGGAGGAGAAAGAGATGAAGGAAGGAAGAGAGGAAGGAGGGAAGGAAGGAGGGAAGGAAGGAAGGAAGGAAGGAAGGAAGGAAGGAAGGAAGGAAGGAAGGAAGGAAAAGTTAGCCATCCATGGTGATTCAAAGTTAGTCATCCATGGCGGTACATGCCTGTAGTCCCAGATAACTTGGGAGGCTGAGGCAGGAGGATCCTTGAGCCTGGGAGTTTGAGGCTGCAATGAGCTATGATTGTGCCACTGTACTCCAATCGAGAGATAGCAAGACCCTGAAGAAAGAAAGAAAGAAAGAAAGAAAGAAAGAAAGAAAGAAAGAAAGAAAGAAAGAAAGAGAGAAAGAGAAAGAAAGAAAGAAAGAGAGAGAGAGAAAGAAAGAAAGAAAGAAAGAAAGAAAGAAAGAAAGAAAGAAAGAAAGAAAGAAAGAAAGAAAGAAAGAAAGAGGAAAGAAGGAAGGAAGGAAGAGGAGGAGGGGGAAGGGGAAGGGAGGGGAGGGGAGGGGAGGGGAGGGGAGGGGAGGGGAGGGGAGGGGAGGGGATGGAAGGAAAAGAAAAGCTAATCAAATCAGTAGTGACTAGGAAAATGTAAGTCAAGGCCACAATGAGATATCACTTTAAATGATTCAATAGGCAAAAATATTAAAGTCTCACAATACTAAGTTTTGGAGAGATGTTGATCCACAGGATCTTTTACATGCTGCTGGTAGGCATATAAATTAGTGCAACCTTTGAGGAAATGGTTTGATATTATCTCCAAAAGTAGAATATTTTCACTCCAGCAATGCAGTTCCATTCTTAGATATATGCCACAAGAAATTATTGTTGAAGTACAATAGGAGACATGTACAAAAATGTTCATAGCATCACTTTCACACAGTAAAATTTTAGGAACAATCATGATGCCCATAAATATGACAGCAAATGAATAAACTGTGGTCTATTCACATAACAGAATATTATTCAGTGGTCAAAACAAATGAACTAAAACAACCTGCAGCAGTGTGACTGGATTGTAACAATATGTTGTACAGTCAGCCCTCCATATCCCTGGGTTCCATATCCATGAATTCAGCCAACCTCTAATCAAAGATATTCTGGAAAGCAAAAAATAACAATATAACAATAAAATATACAAATAAAAAGTACCGTGTAACAACTATTTATATAGCATTTCCATTGTATTAGGTTTTATAAGTAAACTAGAGATGATTTCTGTTCTTTTTTTTTTTTTTTTTTTTTGAGACAGAGTTTTGCCCTTGTTGCCCAGGCTGGAGTGCAATGGTGTGATCTCAGCTCACCACAACCTCCATCTCCTGGGTTCAAGTGATTCTCCTGCCTTAGCCTCCCAAGTAGTTGCCACCACACCCAGCTAATTCTGTATTTTTAGTAGAGACAGGCTTTCTCCATGTTGGTCAGGCTGGTCTCGAGCTCCTGACCTCAGGTGATCTGCCCACTTTGGCCTGCCAAAGTGCTGGGATTAAGGTGTGAGCCACGAGATGATTTAAAGTATACAGGAGTACACTTTAGTATACAGGTGAATGTGCATAGGTTACATGTAGATACAACCTATTTTATATAAGAGACTTGAGCATCCTCGGATTTTGTATCTTCAGAGGTCCTGAAACAAATCTGCCACCGATAACTGAAGGACAACTGTACGATTAAGTAAAAGAAAGTTAAGTTCCAAAAGATTACATAGAGCAGGATATAGCCCTTTTATAAACTCAAAAACAACTAAATATTTTAAATGCTTTACGCAAAAACACGTAGATGCAAGAAAATTAAATAGAAACAAAATCAAAGGAATGATGAACTCCAAATCATCTGAATCCAGGATGATGGTACCCAGGTAGAAGGAAGCAAGAAAATGGGATTGTGGAGGGCACATATAGTTAGATGTCACTTTACTGTTAAGGTCCCAGCTTTTATATTGGACAGCAGGTTTCTAGATGTTTATTACATTATTATAAACAAATAAGTAAAAGGGAGGTGTTGCATATTCCAATGATGCAAGTGTGTCATGAACCAAGGATTATGATTAATCCAATTTTGTAGCTAGAGGGATTTGGGGGAAAAATAAATAAAAAGGGAACATAACTTCTCCAGGTAGATTGTTTCAAAACTATAGATCTCTCTATAAAAGAAATTCTGCTTCCAACTTTTTAGAATGATGATTACATCCATCATCCATATAAAGGCAAACCAAACACTACAATAGCACCATGAAAGAACAACTAACATATGATCATATAAACTACATTTTTAAAAATATGGAAGAGGGTACTACTCACATTAGAAAGGGTTCAATTCTAAATTTTATAAATGGTACTACAGTTTATTTAAACCCAATTTGCATGTATAAAACTTTAATTTGCCCAAAATGTCCAGGGTATTCAATTTAAGAACAATTCTATGGGACATTCAAATGTAACATGGAAAAGAGGGGTCACCAAACTAATAAGGAAGGGAAAGTCTGAAGGCTGAACAAAATTATTTTAGTTTCTTCTTTCCAGCAGGGCTTCTCTGAGCTCCTCATACGCTAATGTGCACTGTGATCACCAAGAGAGGAACTGTAGTGTTTCCCAAACATACTTGACCACAGAACACTTTTTTTACTGAGCATCTGGAGAACCAACATCCTACCTACAAAACACACATAGAAAGTGCTGTTTCATAACAACAACAACAAAAAGAAACAGCAACAACAACAAAGTAAGTTTACAAGAACAATAAAGGAAAGCCTAACAAATTAGACATAAAACAAAAGAAACAAAAGACAGCAAATTACTTTGCCAGGAAATCTTGTTTTATGGCTCTTTGCTGTCTCTACGATTACTTGGTCCTCAGCCATCACCAACAAGGCTTGTGCACAAGGAAGGCATTTACAGCGAACTCCTACCGGGTACATTTTTGGAAGTAGCACCCCATCTGTTTGAAAACTTTGAAGAATATGTATTTGCTCAATTCCCTACCAGATGATTTCGACAAAAAAACTGGAAAGTATTTTACAACTGTGTATAATTCACAAAATAATAATGGGAAAAGAGTTTTTCTTTCTTGAAGACATGGATTGGTACTCTAATCTGTCTGTCACGTGGTCAACAGTATCCATTAAACATTCATTTAGAATGCCTTAGAGGGCTGGTAGGATATTCCAAGAAAAATCAGACTCTGCACTTTTAGCCATTGTATTTCTGTATCACTAACAGCAAATATATGTATCAGTCATTCCTAGTAAATTCTGCTAGGTTTAGGGGATGGAGACAGGCGTGCAATGTAGGATTACAAGCTAGTCAGTAAGATAAGAAATATGAATTTTTAAAATTATTACAAGACAATGATTGGTATACACAATAAAGATGGTAGGACATTATACAATAGGAAAGTTCCTGAAGCCAGAAGCTGCTGAGGATGGACTCTTGAAAGAAGTAAGACATCCTAGGCTACGTGCCAAGGGAGAGATGATGGCAATTCAACCAGAAGGGAAGAAATAAAGGTGCTCCAGTTAGCTAGAAGGGCATGGCAAACATACAGGCAGGAAGGAACACAGATAGTGCCAGCCAATCAATCTGAGCCAAAGAACCCAGGCATGAACACTGAGTCTACACCCTCCCCCAGGAGCCATATAAGAAGTGTTTTTACAAGTTTAGAAGGTGGCAGGAAGGTACGATTCCGGACCAGGAGCTGTTGCAGGAGCATCCTAGCATGGCAGCCACCTCCTTGATGGCAGAAGTGGCAGCACCTTGGGTAATCTGGTTCTGGGGTGTGGTTTTGGAGTCTGATATGGTTTGGCTCTATGTCCCCACACAAATCTCATTTGAATTGTAATCCCCACGTGTTGGAGGAGGGATCTGGTGAAAGGTGATTGAATCATGGGGGCAGACTTTGCCCTTGCTGTTCTTGTGACAGTGAATGAGTTCTCCCAAGATCTGGTTGTTTTTAAATTGTGTAGTGCTTCCCCCTTTGCTCTTTTTCTCCTACTCTGCCATGTGAAGGTGTTTGCTTCCCCTTTGCCCTTCTGCCATGATTGTAAGTTTCCTGGGGCCTCCGTAACCATGCTTCCTGTAGAGCCTGCAGAACTGTGAGTCAATTTAGCCTCTCTTCTTCATAAATTACTCAGTCTCAGGTAGTTCTTTATAGCCGTGTGAGAATGAACTAATACAGAGTCATTCTCAGGAGCTCAGCTCAGGATCTACATTTTCCATCCCGCCAGTGAGGTGGCCAGCTATCTACACCACTGATTAAATCCTAGTGTGTTTAAATGAGCTATTGTGGATTATAACATCTGCAACTAAAACTTTATCTGATACAAATGTAACTTGTGGCACCATGGACAATGAGAGGATATGGCACTTTGAGAGGCCAAGATGGGAGTATCGCTTGAGACCAGGAGTTTGAGACCAGCCTGGGCAACATACTGGGACCCCATCACTACAAAAACTTAGAAAAATTAACTGGGCATGGTGGTATGCACCTGTAGTCCTAGCTACCCAAGAGGCTGAGGGGGGAGGATCACTTGAGCCCAAGAAGTTGAGACTGCAGTGGACTGTGATCATATCACTGCACTCCAGCCTGGGTGACAGAGCAAGATCTTATCTCAAAAAAAAAAAAAGAAAAAGAAAAATGTGTTAGTTATAAGGAATCCAAGGGCATGTTCTGAGCCTGCACATTCCCCCATGGGCCATGAGAAAGGTGTTTCAAGAAAAGCTTCTGATTCTAAGGATATATACACAATAGGCCTTCTGAGTCACTAAAGAGAATTGGCTCAATTCTTCTAAGAAAGGAAATTTCTGATAAAAATTTCAGAGCTTAAGGATAGGTGTTTATTCCTTAAAAGAATACATTTAAAGGCCAACTTAATAATCAATGCAAATCTTTCCTCTGACATCCTTTATCAATCTCTTTAAAGAGTTTATTCAGATCAAGTGTTCATTATGTGTTTCCACACCAGCCATGAGGGGATCTTACAGAAGTCTGGGGCACACATTTGAACATGTTTCTAAATAATATTCCTTGCCAATATATAGAATACAACATATGTACTGGAATTTTTCTAAGTTATCAAATTCCACCATTAATTAAGGGGAAATGTGGCAAGAGACGGGGAAGACAGATTGTGAGTTCTACATAGACATGGGTACTTTCCAAATGTACTGTCAATTTTTTTCTTTTTGTGTGTGTGGCAGGGTCTCACTCTGTCACCCAGGCTGGAGTGCGGTGGCATGATCTCAGCTCACTGTAACCTCCACCTCTCAGGCTCAAGCCATTCTCGTGCCTCACAGCCTCCTGAGTAGCTGGAATTACAGGTCCATGCCACCACACCTGGTTAAATTTTCTATTTTTAGTAGAGACAGGGTGTCGCCATGTTGGCCAGGCTGGTCTCAAGCTCATGGCCTCAAGTGATCCACCCACCTCGGCCTCCCAAAGTGCTGGGATTACAGGCGTGAGCCACTGTGCCCAGCCTGTGTTGCCAATTTTAAAGAGGTATGAAATATCAATGATTAGACATGTAAGAGTATCAAATCTACCAAAAGAGAAATGATGCCAACTTAGGCAATATGATCCACATCCTAGTAAAATCAAAGAAGTTGTAAAAGGAAACAATATAGAGAAACACTCCATCTTACAGACATATCAGTCTAGAGATACATACAGTGTGATAATCAAAAAGGAAAACATAATAGAAAGTCCACTTCTGTGGATATTAAATAAAAACATGTCAATGCCTTAGCTTCCATGTGTCCTGGAGGTCTATCATAATTCTGTCCCAAAGGCCTCAGCCAGAGAAACAAATACTGATGATAGCTCTATTTGGGCCTTTCACTAATAAACTCTCTTAGAGACAACACCAAACAGATGAACCCAATCGAAATTCCACACCAGAGGGGCTGGGAAAGACCATACAGACAACAAACCTGAGTTATGCTTATGCCATTGGCTCCCTGGTGTGTAGAATTCCATGTACTTATAGTTAATAATTCTGATGTTGAAATGCCCTTCAGTAATTTGATGTGGAAAATCAGCTGGTTTGTCTTCAACACAAGCATCCATCTCATTAGACCTCAGAGTAATTCGTAAATAATTTAGCAAGCACATGACTGATTTTCCAGTCCATTTTTGATCTTAAGGAGATGAGAGATCTATAAACAGTGCATCATTCTTTCCTGATGCATAGCACTTAATTAAATTAAGTGATTTCATTAAAACCGAGAAAAATAATTTGCAAGTATTTACGTTCTTCTGGTCATTAAATTCTGAACAAGAGACACATCATGTCTCACATCTAAAGCTGGCTTTCCTGTCAAGCCTCTTGGGTTTCTGGTACAACCTGCACTGATTCCCCACTTCGGCAACAGAGAGAAATTACCGTCTGGAATCACTCAGTGTTTGTTTCCAGGATTCCCATGACCCAGACATGACTCAGGTCAACCAGAGAAGGGCAAAGAAGGAACAGGTTAGTGTGAAGTAGTAGAAAGAATGTTAGACAAAACATCTGAAGACCCAAGTTCCAACTCCCATTCAGTCACTAATGTACTGTGTCATTCACATACATATATGCACACACATGAAGATTGCTTATCTGTAAAAATTAGGTGAATTTAACCAAAATAATTCGAAATTCTCTTCCAGGTTAATGATTCTTAAACACCTTCTAAAAAATTTAAGGAAAAAAAGAGCTATTTTACAAGATTCTAATATATTAATGTATATGTTGTATATCATACATACATATACATTATGTATCTATATACATATACTATGTATATGTAATACATTTACTATACTATATCATTAATATATAATACAATATATTAATGAACTGTCCTGCAGCAGAGAATTAATACCTCTTTGCTCAAGAACATATTTATTTATGTTGACAAAATTTATATTAAACACAATAATAATATCCTATTAATATATTCACTAAATTCCACCCAGAGGCACAATTTTGAAATTTGAGATTAATGGAGCTATAAAAACCTACTTTGCCTACTCATGATGCTGAGAAGTCACCAAGGATGACTGTCACCAAGCATCTCTTCCAAGCTGTCCACATTACAATCACCTAGGACTTGACCACCAGGGCCTCCATAGCTCCTTGGAAGCTACATTTGGTAGCCAGCAGGCAGCAAAGCAAGATATACTTTCCCAGAGATGGCACTCTAGATGTCCTGTCATTCAAATAGCCAAGTTCTTCCCCAGCCCATCACATCAGTTTATGTATTCCGTTTATGTCTTTAAAATGACAGGAGGTACCTTTCACCATACACAAAAATGAATTTAAGATAGATTAAAGATTTCAATGTAAGACCACAAACTAAACGTGGGGGGCAATTCCAAGATGGCTGTATAGGAACAGCTCCAGTCTACAGCTCCCAGCGTGAGCGACACAGAAGACGCATGATTTCTGCATTTTCAACTGAAGTACCGGGTTCATCTCACTGGGACTTGTCGGACAGTGGGTACAGGAGAGTGGGTGTAGCCCACCGAGTGTGAGCCGAAGCAGGGCAAGGCATCGCCTCACCTGGGAAGTGCAAGTGGTCAGGGAATTCCCTTTCCTAGCCAAGGGAAGCTGTGACAGATGGCACCTGGAAAATAGGGTCACTCCCACCCTAATACTGTGCTTCTCCACCAGTCTTAGTAAACAGCACCCCAGGAGATTATATCCCATGCCTGGCTCAGAGGGTCCCACGCCCACGGAGCCTCCCTCATTGCTAGCACAGCAGTCTGAGATCAGACTGCAAGGCAGCAGCCAGGCTCGGGGAGGGGTGCCAGCCATTGCTGAGGCTTGAGTAGGTAAACAAAGCAGACAGGAAGCTCGAACTGGGTGGAGCCCACAGCAGCTCAAGGAGGCCTGCCTGCCTCTGTAGACTCTACTTCTCGGGGCAGGGCATAGCCAAACAAAAGGCAGCAGAAACCTCTGCAGACTTAAATGTCCCTGTCTGACAGCTTTGAAAAGAGTAGTGGTTCTCCCAGCACAGAGTTTGAGATCTGAGAATAGACAGACTGCCTCCTCAAGTGGGTTCCTGAACCCCAAGTAGCCTAACTGGGAGGCACCTCCGAGTAGGGGCAGACTGACACCCCACACAGCCGGGTGCCCCTCTGAGACAAAGCTTCCAGAGGAACGATCAGGCAGCAACATCTGATGTTCAGCAATATTCGCTGTTCTGCAGCCTCCACTGTGGATACCCAGGCAAACAGGGTCTGGAGTGGACCTCCAGAAAACTCCAACAGACCTGCAGCTGAGGGTCTTGACTGTTAGAAGGAAAACTAACAAACAGAAAGGACATCCACACCAAAACCCCATCTGTACGTCACCATCATCAAAGACCAAAGATAGATAAAACCACAAAGATGGGGAAAAAACAGAGCAGAACAGCTGAAAATTCTAAAAATCAGAACGCCTTTCCCCCTCCAAAGGAACACAGCTCCTCACCAGCAACGGAACAAAGCAGGATGGAGAATTCCTTTGACGAGTTGAGAGAAGGCTTCAGACAATCAAACTTCTTCGAGCTAAAGGAGGAAGTTTGAACCCATTGCAAAGAAGCTAAAAACCTTGGAAAAAGATTAGACAAATGACTAACTAGAATAACCAACGTAGAGAATGACCTGATAGAGCTGAAAACCATGGCACGAGAACTACGTGACAAATGCATAAGCTTCAGTAACTGATTCGATCAACTGGAAGAAAGGGTATCGGTGACTGAAGATCAAATGAATGAAATGAAGCGAGAAGAGAAGTTTAGAGAGAAAAGTAAAAAGAAACAAACAAAGCCTCCAAGAAATATGGGACTATGTGAAAAGATCAAATCTACATCTGATTGGTGTACCTGAAAGTGATGGGGAGAATGGAACCAAGTTGGAAAACACTCTGCAGGATATTATCTAGGAGAACTTCCCCAACCTAGCAAGGCAGGCCAACATTCAAATTCAGGAAATACAGAGAACGCCACAAAGATACTCCTCAAGAAGAGCAACTCCAAGACACATAATTGTCAGATTCACCAAAGTTGAAATGAAGGAAAAAATGTTAAGGGGAGCCAGAGAGAAAGGTCGGGTTCCCCACAAAGGGAAGCCCATCAAACTAACAGCGGATCTCTCGGCAGAAACTCTAAAAGCCAGAAGAAAGTGGGGGCCAATATTCAACATTCTTAAAGAAAAGAATTTTCAACCCAGAATTTCATATCCAGTCAAACTAAGTTTCATAAGTGAAGGAGAAATAAAATCCTTTACAGGCAAGCAAATGCTGAGAGATTTTGTCACCAACAGGCCTGTGCTACAAGATTTCCTGAAGGAAGCACTAAACATGGAAAGGAACAACTGGTACCAGCCACTGCAAAAACATGCCAAAATGTAAAGACCATGAATACTAGGAAGAAACTGCACAACTAACGAGCAAAATGACCAGCTAACATCATAACGACAGGAGCAAATTCACACATAACAATATTAACCTTAAATGTAAATGGACTAAATGCCCCAATTAAAAGACACAGACTGGCAAATTGGATAAAGGGTCAAGACCCATCAGTGTGCTGTATTCAGGAGACCCATCTCACGTGCAGAGACACACATAGGCTCAAAATAAAGGGATGGAGGAAGATCTACCAAGCAAATGGAAAACAAAAAAAAAGGCAGGGGTTGCAATCCTAGTCTCTGATAAAACAGACTTTAAATCAACAAAGATCAAAAGAGACAAGGCCATTACATAATGGTAAAGGGATCAATTCAACAAAAAGAGCTAACTATTCTAATACAGGAGCACCCAGATTCATAAAGCAAGTCCTTAGAGACCTACAAAGAGACTTAGACTCCCACACAATAATAATGGGAGACTTTAACACCCCACTGTGAACATCAGACAGATCAACGAGACAGAAAGTTAACAAGGATATCCAAGAATTGAACTCAGCTCTGCACCAAGCGGACCTAATAGACATCTACAGAACTCTCCACCCCAAATCAACAGAATATACATTCTTCTCAGCACCACATCGCACTTATTCCAAAATTGACCACATAGTTGGAAGTAAAGCACTCCTCAGCAAATGTAAACGAACAGAAATTATAACAAACTGTCTCTCAGACCACAATGCAATCAAACTAGAACTCAGGATTAAGAAACTCACTCAAAACCACACAACTACATGAAAACTGAACAACCTGCTCCTGAATGACTACTGGGTACATAACAAAATGAAGGCAGAAATAAAGATGTTCTTTGAAACCAATGAAAACAAAAATCAATGAATCCAAGAGCTGGTTTTTTGAAAAGATCAACAAAATTGATAAACCACTAGCAAGACTAATAAAGAAGAAAAGGGAGAAGAATCAAAGAGACACAATAAAAAATGATAAAGGGGATATCACCACCAATACCACAGAGATACAAACTACCATCAGAGAATACTAAAAACACCTCTATGAAAATAAACTAGAAAATCTAGAAGAAATGGATAAATTCCTGGACACATATACCCTCCCAAGACTAAGCCAGGAAGAAGTTGAATCCCTGGATAGACCAATAACAGGCTCTGAAATTGAGGCAATAACTAATAGCCTATCAACCAAAAAAAGGACCAGACGGATTCACAGCCAATCTACCACAGGTACAAGGAGGAGCTGGTACCATTCCTTCTGAAACTATTCCAAGCAATAGAAAAAGAGGGAATCCTCCCTAACTCATTTTATGAGGCCAGCATCATCCTGATACCAAAGCCTGGCAGAGACACAACAAAAAAAGAGAGTTATAGACCAATATCCCTGATGAACATCAATGCAAACATCCTCAATAAAAAACTGGCAAACCGAATCCAGCAGCACATCAAAAAACTTATCCACCATGATCAAGTAGGCTTCACCCCGGGATGCAAGGCTGGTTCAACATATGCAAATCAATAAATGTAATCCAGCATATAAACAGAACCAAAGACAAAAACCACATGATTATCTCAATCGATTCAGAAAAGGCCTTTGACAAAATTCAATAGCGCTTCATGCTAAAAACTCTCAATAAATTAGGTATTGATGGGACATATCTCAAAATAATAAGAGCTATTTATGACAAACCCACAGCCAATATCATACTGAATGAGCAAAAACTGGAAGCATTTGCTTTGAAAACTGGCACAAGACAGGGATGCCCTCTCTGACCACTCCTGTTCAACATAGTGTTGGAAGTTCTGGCTAGGGCAATCAGGCAGGAGAAAGAAATAAGGGGTATTCAATTAGGAAAAGAGGAAGTCCAGTTGTCCCTATTTGCAGATGACATGATTGTATATTTAGAAAATCCCATTGTCTTAGCCCAAAATCTCTGTAAACTGATAAGCAACTTCAGCAAAGTCTCAGGATATAAAATCAATGTGCAAAAATCACAAGCATTCTTATACACCAATAACAGACAAACAGAGAGTCAAATCATGAGTGAACTCCCATTCACAATTGCTTCAACGAGAATAAAATACCTAGGAATCCAACTTACAAGGGATATGAAGGATTTCTTCAAGAAGAACTACAAACCACTGCTCAACGAAATAAAAGAGGACACAAACAAATGGAAAAACGTTCCATGCTCATTGATAGGAAGAATCAATATCGTGAAAATGGCCATACTGCCCAAGGTAATTCATAGACTCGATGCCATCTCCATCAAGCTACCAATGACTGTCTTCACAGAATGGAAAAAAACTACTTTAAAGTTCATATGGAACCAAAAAAGAGCCTGCATTGCCAAGACAATCATAAGCCAAAAGAACAAAGCTGAAGGCATCACACTACCTGACTTCAAACCATACTACAAGGCTACAGTAACCAAAACAGCATGGTACTAGTACCAAAACAGAGATATAGACCAATGGAACAGAACAGAACCCTCAGAAATAATACCATACATCTACAACCATCTGATCTTTGACAAACCTGACAAAAAGAAGAAATGGGGAAATGATTCCCTATTTAGTAAATGGTGCTGGGAAAATTGGCTAGCCATATGTAGAAAGCTGAACTTGGATCCCTTCCTTACATCTTATACAAAAATTAATTCAAGATGGATTAAAGACTTAAATGTTAGACCTAAAACCATACAAACCCTAGAAGAAAAAGTAGGCAATATCATTCAGGACATAGGCATGGGCAAGTCCTTCATGTCTAAAACACCAAAAGCAATGGCAATGAAAGCCAAAATTGACAAATGGGATCTAATTAACTAAAGAGCTTCTGCACAGCAAAAGAAACTACCATCAGAGTGAACAGGCAACCTACAGAAATGGAGAAAATTTTTGCAGTCTACCCATTTGACAAAGGGCTGATATCCAGAATCTACAAAGAACTCAAACAAACTTACAAGAAAAAAACAACCCCATCAAAAAGTGGGCAAAGGATATGAACAGACACTTCTCAAAAGAAGACATTTATGCAGCCAACAGACACACGAAAAAAATGCTCATCATCACTGGCCATCAGAGAAATGCAAATCAAAACCACAATGAGATACCATCTCACACCAGTTAGAATGGTGATCATTAAAAGTCAGGAAACAACAGGTGCTGGAGAGGATGTGGAGAAATAGGAACACTGTTACACTGTTGGTGGGACTGTAAACTAGTTCAACCATTGTGGAAGACAGTGTGGGGATTCCTCAAGGATCTAGAACTAGAAATACCATTTGACCCAGCCATCCCATTACTGGGTATATACCCAAAGGATTATAAATCATGCTGCTGTAAAGACATATGCACATGTATGTTTATTGTGGCACTATTCACAATAGCAAAGACTTAGAACCAACCTAAATGTCCATCAGTAATAGACTGGATTAAGAAAATGTGGCACATATACACCATGGAATATTATGCAGCCATAAAAAAGGATGAATTCATGTCCTTTGCAGGGACATGGATGAAGCTGGAAACCATCATTCTCAGCAAACTATCGCAAGGACAAAAAACGAAACACCACATGTTCTCACTCATAGGTGGGAGTTGAACAATGAGAACACTTGGACACAGGAAGGGGAACGTGACACACCGGGGCCTGTCATGGGGTAGGGGGAGGGGAGAGGGATAGCATTAGGAGATATACCTAATACAAATGATGAGTTAATGGGTGCAGCACACCAACATGGCACATGTATACCTATGTAACAAACCTGCACGTTGTGCACATGTACCCTAGAACTTAAAGTATAATAAAAAATAAATAAATTTTTTAAAAAAAGAAAATGTGTAACATAATGGGGCTTATTCTGTTCCTTTCCATAAGGGAACATTAGTTAATGTTTCAATTCAAATGCACACACACACAAACATATACCCCACTAAGTCCTTTGATAGCAATGACTGAATATTCAACTCTACACCTCAGTTTAATAACATGAAAAATTAAACTCCTGAATTAACAGTGACATCTGGAATCAAAATGAAGCCATAAACTGATTACGAATATTCTCCCATGAGCTGCTGTAAGCATGTTTCGTCTAAGCATTTGGTTAGCAAGGATCCTTGTAACACTGCTTGCATGGCAAATAGCATTATTTCCCACGTAACCCCTGCCATTCATCTCACTTGACATGCTATTTGTTTTCAGCAGAGCAAGGAAGACAATATTAATGGTGTCACCCAAGTTATCATTATCAAGAAGTAAAAGTTATGCCAGTAGTCACAATCCTGTGTGGGAAAAATACCACTAGCAATAGATTAGAAAAGGCTACTGAAAAGCCACCTTCCAAAGTGAATCAGGCAGGCTTTGTTAAAAGCATTTCTCATATTTCTCCTGTTCCTAAAAACCAAGAGTTTACCACCTCCCTTCCCTCCCCCAAAAACAACCTATCTCATAGAATAAGAAAGAGCTTAAGACTTTATCATTACATTTCTCTCTACTTGTGAGAAATTTTATTTTAATATGAACCACTTTTTCCTCATCTTAGATATCTGCTAAAAAGGCTTCTGAAGCCATAGGTGGGATGAAATAACAGATCTCCAAGATACTGCTAGAGTTAGTGAACTTCAAATGCTACAGTAGTAACAGATTTAATACAACAAATATTAACTAAGTGCTGAACAAAGTACCAGCCCTAGCCAGTTCCTGGGGATGCAGACATACTAGGAGAGCCCTTATTAGCCTAGAGAGGAGGAAAGAGATTTAACCAAATATTACCCTGTGGAAAATGCAACAATGAAAATGTGAACTAGCACAGAGAAGAGAACAATGAAGAGCCTCAGGGAAATTTGAGAAGATGTCCCAGGTCTAACTACATATCAGAAGGTTTTGGAAGATGAATAGGCTTGGGATTTTGGTGCAAGGGCTAGATTCAAGGATCCAACAACCCAAAATAATAAAATTTTTCCAAAATATCTTTAATCAGAACCTTATTGTAAGTTAATTGTCCATCACTGTGATGTTAAATCTGGCTCGAAAAAAATCGTTCATTCAATTTCCAAGCAAGAACAATAAAGACTACACGTTTACCAATTTTGGGTTACAACTAGCATAGAAATAGACCCTCCAAGCTTTTAACTCCTACAGTTTTTCCTGTTTGCACCCATTATGGATCACATCTGGATACATCAAAATATATACTCCTTTGGCCTCCTTTTTAAAAAAAATTACTTAATAAGTAATGCTTGTCTGCAATCCTATTACGGTTATGTAATTTATATTCAACTAAATAATTGGCATGGAGGATGCACACCATCTCAGTGATATGCTTCCCTTCAACCTTGGTTCCTCTGAAGTAATGTGCTAATGCACAAAAAGGAAGGACAAAAATATAAGCATTTTATTCAAAGCCCCTTTATAACATTGCACTCTGCATTTTGTCCTGAGCTAACATGTGAATCTCACACAGTTCCGTTGATTTAGCTATCTTTAAATGCAAATTTAGTCATAGATGCCACTGAAACTCGAGTGAAAATTGATCAACAGTGAAAGGAAACACCCAACTACTTAAAACTACGGATTAGCACAGGTGGGATTACAAAAGATGAAGTCATAAACAGAATGCCTGCAATATAGAAAAGGGGACCCCGTTTTAAAAAATCAGATGCCAATACTTCCACTTTCCTAATATTTGAATTATTCTCCTCCCTTTCTTTCACACTCAAAATTCACTTTCTCCACAAAAGACCTCCGTGGCTAATCACAAGTTTACCTACTCAATGATGAGGCTTTTAAGGGCAGGGACCTTGTCTCACTCATTGACAAATCTCCTTCCAAGTTCCCAGGCCTAACTGGGACCATCAACATAACCCCATTAAATGTTGACTGATTAAAGAGCATGAATGAAAAATGACTTTAGACATTGTCCACGTTAAATAATGAAGAAAACACGACAAGGAAAATGGGGGAAATAAATTAAGTAGGCTACCAGAGGCTGAGTTGATTGTCAAGTCATCAGAATGTCTCCCATTTTCCCCTCAGCTGGAGCTTAGCCCCCTACACCTGTGTGTGTGTGTGTGTGTGTGTGTGTGTGCATGTACACACGTGTGTATGTGTGTATTTAAAATGACAGGAGGTATCTTTTACCATATACAAAAATGAACTCAATATGGATTAAAGATTTTAATGTGAGACATCAAACTATAAAAATCCTAGAAGAAAACCTAGGAAATACATTTCTTGACGTTAGACTTGGTAAAGATCAAAGATTTATGACTACGTCTTGAAAAGCAATTGCAACACAAGCAAAATTGACAAGTGGGACCTAATTAAACTAAAGAGCTTTTTCACAGCAAAAGAAACTATCAACAGAGTAGACAACCTACAGAGTGGGAGAAAATATTCTCAAACTATGCCTCCGACAAAGACCTAATATCTGGAATCTATAAGGAACTTGAGCAATTCAACAAACAAAAAACGAACAACCCTATTAAAAAATGGATGAAGGACATGAACTGACACTTTTCAAAACATGACATAAAAGCGGCCAACAAACACATGAAAAAATGCTCAACATCAGTAATTATCAGAGAAATGCAAATCAAAACCACAATGAGGGTACCATCTCACACCAGTCAGATGGCTATTATTAAAAAGTCAAAAAATAACAGATGCTAGCAAGGCTGTAGAGTTAATGGAATGCTTATACACTGCTGGTGGGAATCCAAATTAGTTCAGCCATTGTGGCAAGCAGTTCGAAGATTTCTCAAAGAACTTAAAACAGACCATTCAATTCCAGCAATCCCATTACTTGGTATATACCCAAAGGAATATAAATTGCTTCACTAAAAAGACACATTCACTTGCATATTAATCACAGCACTATTCACAATAGCAAAGACATGGAATCAATCTAGGTGCCCATCAATGGTGGATTTGATGAAATGTGGTATATATCCACCATGAAATACTACATAACCATAAAAAAGAATGAAATCATATCCTTTGCAGCAACATGGATGCAGCTGGAGGCCATTATCCTAAGTGAATTAACGCAGGAACAGAAAACCAAATACTGCATGTTCTCACTTATAAGTGAGAATTAAATAAGTGGGAGCTAAACATTGAGTACACATGGACACAAAGATAGGAGCAACAGACACTGGAGTTTGCTGGAGGAGAGAAGAAGGGAAGGGCTGAGGGCTGAGGGACTGCCTATTGGGTGCTGTGCTCACTGCCTGAGTGGCAGGATCATCCATACCCCAAACCCCAGCACCATGCAGTGTTCCTATGTGACAGACCTGTACATGTATGCCCTAAATCTAAAATTTAAAAAAATTGAAATTACTTTTTAAAAGACTCAAAATGAATGAAAGACTTAAGCCTAATGCCTGAAACTATAAAACTCCCAGAAGAAAACATGAGGAAAAATCTTCTTAACACTGACATTGGCAGTGAATTTTTGGATGTAATATCAAAGCACAGGCAATAAGAGAAAAAATAAAAGACAAATAGGATTGCATCAAACTAAAAATTTATTCACACCAAAGGAAATAAGCAACAAACTGAAAAGTCAATGTAGGGAATGGAAGAAAATATTTGCAAACCATGTATCTGATATATAAAATACAAAAGGAACTCATGTAACTCAATACTAATAGAACAAATAACCTGGTAAAAAAAAAAAAAAAAAAAAAAAAAAAAACAAAGGACAATGGGGCTGAACAGATATTGGTCCAAAGAAGATATTCAAGCGACCAACAGGTATATGAAAATGGGCTGTACATCACGGATCATCAGGGAAGTACAAATCAAAACCACAAGAAGATATCACCTCATGCTTTTTGGTATGGCTATTATTAAAAAGACTAAAGATAAGTGTAGAGAAACAAAGATGTAGAGAAATAAGAAAGCTTGTTGGTGGTATACAAATTATACAGAAACTTTGAGAAAAAAGTATGTACATTTCTCAAAAATCACAAATAGATCTACCATACGATACAGCAATTCTGCTACTGGGTATATATCCAAAGAAAATTAAATCAGTATGTCAAAGATATCTGCATTCCTATGTTCATTACAGCATTATTCACAATCGTCAAAATATGGAAACAATCTAAAGTCCATTGACAGATGAATGGATAAAGAAAATATGATATAGGTATATAGAGATAGAGTGGAATATTATTCAGTCTTAAAAAAGAAAAAAAAAATCCTGCTATTTTGCAACAGCATGGATGAACCTGGGGACACTGATAAGTGAAATAAGCCAGACACAGAAAGAAAAATATTGTATGATCTCGCTTATATGTGGAATTTAAAATAGCCAAACTCACAGAAGTAGAGAGTACAATGGTAATTTCCAGGGGCTGGCAAGGAGAGGGAAATAGGGAGGTGATGGTCAAAGAGTGTAAAGTTTCATTTATGCAAGATAAACAAGCCCTTGAGATCTACTGCTATACAGCATAGTGCCTATTTTTAACAGTGTTGTACTGAATACTTGAAATTTGCTAAGAAGTAGATGTCATGTTAAGTGTTCTCACCACACAATAATAATAATAATAATAATAATAATAATAATGTGGATAGAAGAAACTTCAGGAGGAGATTGATGTGTTTATGGCCTTGATGGTGGTTATGGTTTCAAAGACGTATGCTTATCCCCAAATTCATCAAGTGGTATATATTAAATATGTACAGCTTTTTACATGCAAATCATCCCTCATTAAAGTGGTTTACAAAAAACTTACACGCACAAAAAAAATTGCTTTGGCTATCCTAATTACTTTGCTTACTCAAATAAATTTTAGAATAAAAAATTAATAAATAAGTAAATGATAGGAGGAAAAAGGAGGAAATTCTGCTCAAGTCTCCAGCCATTTCAACAATCCTTTCAAATGGCCCTGCAGTGCCCCGTAGCAAAAGCCCACAGGGTTCCATACTAGATAAGCAGAAGTGGAAGGAAAGAAAAGGATTCTAATTGCTGTAGGATAGGGCCTTGGCACCACATTTGGGGGCCACTTGAAAGATGGGCATTTGGAAGAGTAAACTAATATAAGCTCAACATGAGAATCAGCAAAACCACCTGGATGGTCTAGCAGTCCACAAGGATTAACAACACAATGCCATTTCCCTTTGTCTCAGACACTTACCGGCAGCCATACTGAACTCAACACATTTAAGACTATTCTTTTTGAATCAAACCTCAAATATCTGTAGAAAAAGATCACTTTTAATAGTTGTTATTCCCTGCCATTATCATCAGGGTAGGTAATTCACTAAGCAAAATCTCAATCAATAAGGCAACCAGTACGATAAACACAGAGAAATGAAGGACCTATGACTTTTGTTCAGCCTCGCAGGTCACACACACTCAGTAGGCCAGGTCACTGAGATTTCAAACACAAGAGGGCAACCAAGTTTTATTCTAATCCTAACAAATGTGATGTGTGTTTCCTGCCCTACAGAACTTCAATTCCCCCAACTCTAATATACACTGGCTCCCAGCCCCTCTTTTCTGTTCTATCACCTTGCTTTTTATCTGCTAGTTGTGCCTTCCCCCACAGTCAGTACAGGTACTTTCCCATGGCTTGCTCATCTCAGAAACAGAACTACAAATCTGTCAAAAGCCCTAGACCATTAGCAAAAGAGTCCATTCAAAAATGGACACCCCAGGGGACGGTTGCAACGGAAAAACAAACAGGCATTTTTCTAACTTCCTTTTGTAGTCCTACATTCTTTCTTTTTTTTTTTTAATTTTTATTTTGTGGGACAGAGTCTTGCTCTGTTACCCAGGGTGAAGTGCAATGGCACTCTCAGCTTATTGCAACCTCTGCCTCCCTGGTTCAAGCGATTCTCACGCCTTAGCCTACTGAGTAGTTGGGATTACAGGCACCCATCACCACACCCTGCTAATTTTTTGTATTTTTAGTAGAGACGGGGTTTCACCATATTGGCCAGGATGGTCTTGAACTCGTGACTTCGAGTGATCTGCCCACCTCAACCTCCCAAAGTGCTAGGATTACAAGCGTAAGCCACGGTGCACAGCCTGTAGTTCTACATTCTTTAATGGAATTAACTTTTAATCTATTTGGCACAAAAAAGATTTGGAGAATGTAGGAAACTTGGATACTGGAAAAACAGAATACTTTGGGGGGGGGGGGAAATGCCTTTAACGAGCTTTCTATAATATACAGACTGATAGACTATTAAATAGCTTGTAAAGGATCCAGTTTTTTACTCTCTCTCTCTCACTCACACATATATATATATACACACACACACACACACACACACCCCATTCCTTGTCAGTGCCAATAGCAGCCATTTAGAAAGCCAACATAACAAAGTGAAAATGTAAGGAAAACCAAATATTTTAATCCAGCCAATCCCAGAGTATGTCCTGAGCTCATGGCTTTATAAGATGTACCATTTTTTAAACTTCCATGGTCAAATGACTTTGACAGCCTCCACATGTGTATTTCACTCTAGGATAATCACAATAAATGTTAGCCTATTGGAGTCTCTGTCAAGTCCTGCAGTTGTTGTGGTTGGTTAACGAGCTTAGTTTATTTAACCCTGAGTCTCCCATAAAAATCTTTTTCTGTGTGATACCTAGAACCCTTCCAGACATGCAGTTTCACCCCATCTGCCTCCTCTTAGCTACCTCAACTACGACATTTTAGTATCAGAACTTGAGATAAAAGGAAACGTCAGTAATTAGCTTTCTGTTCCACTATGGTAAGCAAGAAGGAAGGGTTGCAATAATAAATTGAGCCCTGATGAGGAGAAGATCATACATGTGGTTTGAGACCATATAAAAATAGTGTTTGCTGAGTTTTCTTACTCCGTGGGTGCTTTCTCTGTCAGGGACCTGGGGACACAGAGCACACTGGAGAGCGTCCTCCAGCACATACCTGGGCCCTGCTGTGCCCTACCTGAGTAATGAATCCTCAGGACACAGCCAGGCCACAAGCCTTTTGACCGCCTGGGAGAGAGATGCCACACGCCCAGGGGCCAGCATGGGCCACTTCCAGTCTGTGAAGAGTCATCCAGAGTCACTTGTCTGGAAGATTCTGCCACATCAGCAACTCCACAGGCTTTAGTGACCCTGTCCTTCCATAAAAATCCTCACAGGGCCAGCACGATGGAAAAAGGGAAGGTTAGCCAGGAAAACCACCTCGGAGGCCTCCTGACCTGACCCCTGGTAGGAAAGGGATTACATTCCCTCGGTCAGGAAGTGGTATTTTGAGCTCTCATCTATTTAACTGGGCATAGTTGCCTGGAAAAGTTGTCCTACTCAAAGCGTATTACAGTGACATGCATTTGCAGCACCAAATTCAGGATAGCAGGTAACCCTGGGGAGGAGAAAACAAGAAATGAGAAAAGACAGGCGTCCACAGGGGGCTTTTATGGTGTTTGTTAATGGGCTCCTTCCCAAGCCAGATGGCAGTTCATAGTGTTTGTTAGCATCTACTCTTGCATGTATTTGTAAAATATGCAATCTAATTTTGAATGTAAACATGTGTGTGCATCACACTGTGGGCCCCCAAGGGAAAAAGTCTCATAGACACTAAGAGTGAATCAGGACTTCTGTCATGCCATAGGTCATTCCAGGACACTTCAGCCCTACATTCGTTAATGTCCAAACAGAGGATGATTTGATGAAAGCCTCTTTCCACTAGAACCTAAAACTGATAGAGTTGACAGCGTTAAGATTAAACTACACCACGAGGCCTGGCTGACATAGAAGTGCTGCATGGAGATGACATTAAGAAATCTCATTCATAACAAAAACATTATGAACTATTTTTAAAAAGACATCTTGTCTTATTCGGCTAAAAATATGGCATGAGTTTAGGGAATTTTTTTTACCCCAAAACTCTCCCCAAATGTACTGCATCACCACCACCCGTGATGGTCACAGCACAGAACGGAAGTGTTCCTTCCCACCTGCGCCTCCTTTCCACCCATGCTCCTCTGGGGCTGGGGCAAGCAGGAGGCACGGGGGAGCAGGACTGCAGCCCCTTTTCTCTTAGTAGCTACTGTTTATCCACCTAACCCTGTCTGGCCACCGGGGCCTCTGCGGGGCAGGTGCCCCAACTCTCAGCATTAATGCAATCCTTGAAGGGTTCTGCCAGAGTCTCCTCTCCACTCAGTTCTAGCTGTGTCCACCTCGACCCCCAGTTCCTCAGCCTCCACCACTCACAATTTGCAGGGGTCCCCTGGCCTCACCAGCAGACTTCTGGTGGGGTGGCAACAGCGCACTCAAGTTCAGCAACCTTCAGAGTCACTGTATGGGTTGACCGAAAATTCATCGAGCTCGTCCTCATAGCTGTCCCCTCTGCACCCTCTCCCATTCCCTTCTCCTCTACTCAGGGAGCACAGAGGTGGGGCAGCAAGTCCAGGAGCTGAGACATTCTCCAGGAAAATGAAATACCAGTCTCCCCTCTTGCAGATGCCCCCAGCTTTACAGATGATCCTTCTAGAATCCCTCCCTTGACTTTGGGGAGGAGAAGCACCCACTGCCCCTCTGTCCGTGAACACCGCCCTCCCCAAAAAGCCGCTGACCTCACACACAAAACCCACACACACCCCTTCTTTCCATCATCTCCTTACAGTCCCGGGAGTTGGAGGGGAGGAGGGAGCACTGGGGGCATGTTGGTGGTAGGGCCCCTTGTCTAAAGTGACACTTTTCAGTAAGACCTGCAGGGAGGTGGCTGGCCCCCTCCGCCCGCACTTCCGCAAGCTTAGGAAATGAGGAGCTCAGTATCTTTTATCCTCAGCTTCGTTCCCCAGCCCCAGGTGCAGGAAAACGAGGCAGAATCTCACTTGCATATTGTCACACAGAGAAATAGGTGATCTGTGCATTCCTGCCATCCTCTGCTCTCCAGCTAACCTGGCGCTTCCCAAAATGTGTTCCACGAAACACTGGCTCCACTGAAACCTTACCGTGGATACCTACGACGAGGGCCCCAGTGGCCAGATACTTTTGGGAAGTTCTGAGTTACAAACATAATTAAGTAGTTGATCGCTAAATAGGTGGTTTTGTTTGTTTGTTTTAACTTCAGGACTTCTCAGAGCCTTTAAGATGTAAATGTGACTTGTGAGTTTCCAAGATAGGGATATGACAGACAGCAGTTCTCAAGCTTATTGTTCACAGAACCCCCACAAACATCTCAAGGATCAGATCGCAAAGATCAGACTTGGGAAAGGCAGCTCTTACCCAATCCCATTAATCCCTTCACACCCAGCTTAAGTCCCTCCCCTCGGGGAATCTTCAGGAACCCTTGCACCCAGCCTCCCCATCCCCTCCGGGCCAGGCCACAGTCATGCTCTCCTTTGTGAGGCACGTGCTGTGATGGTGCCTCCCACCAGCCTTAGTAAACTCACAGGTACAGCTGCACAGATCTTCTCAAGTGCTTCACTTCTCGCCCGCTGACCCAAAAGCCACTTCTACCTTCTTCTCCCTTGTCATTTCCACTACGGAGGCTAGAAAAACCAAATAGCGGCTATCCTAGCCTCCTCCGTAGAAGAGTCCACGGGGGTAGCAGTGCCAACAGTGGAATGGACGTGAAAGTCAGCTGGGGGCAACTGGGAAAGGCTAAGCCAACCCCCGTTCTTCCTGCCTCACTAGTAACACAGAAACGTGGGAGAACGGATGAGATGAATGCATTTCATCGTGCTCTGTTTTCCACAGTGTGTGGAGGCGGTAGAGAACTTTTCAGTTACTTGCATTAATGAAATGGAGCAAAATATTCTAAGGTAGTGAATACTCAGAAAAATGTAGTTTTTCCACACGGATTTTGCTTCTCACATTAGAATGAAAATGTGCACAATATACTTGAAGTTCATGCCAATTTGATTTTTTTTTTTAATTAAAAGATGTGATTCAGAAAAATCTGGGATGTTTCCCCAACTGGCTCCCTGCCATACTCTTCCCTAGAAATCCACCCCAAATGAGGTCTTTCTCAGATTTTTGCAGGTTTCGCTTTATTCTTTTTAAAAATTGTTTTCTTTACAGTAGTGACACATGTTCCTTTTAGAATGTTTTAAAATAGTTAACATCTGGCTGGACATAATGGCTCACACTGGTAATCCCAACACTGGCTGGACACAATGACTCACGCTAGTAATCCCAACACTTTGGGAACCCAAGGTGGGGTGGATTGCTTGAGCCCAGGAGTTCAAGACAAGCCTGGACAACATAGTGAGACCCGTCTCAACAACACCAAAAAAAATGTTTTAATTAGCTGGGCATAGTGGCATGTGCCTGTAGTCCCAGTTACATTTATACTGGTATTTTGTCTATGCATTTATGTGTGTGTGTGTGTGTATATATATATATATATATATATATATATGATCTTTTACAACATCATATTATTGTATACACAGTTGTATACCCTACTTTAATAAAACAAAAGATCATAAATATTTCCAATGTCATAGATTTTTCTTAGAAAATATATTTCACCAGTTGTACAATATTCTACTATATGAACATTTTTATGATTTATTTAACCATTCTCCTACTGTTTCCAATTGTTTATTTATATAAATTAGGCTACGAACCTCCCTCTACATTTGTCTTTGTCATGATTGCACTCTCTTTTTCTGAGTCCAGCCCAAAAAGGAGCTGAGGAGGTAAAGAAACTGGGAAGCAGAGTTGGGGGACCAAGAGGGGAGGAAGAAATTCAGGCAATGGGGAGGGTCCTGGAAGCAAGAACAGGACAAGTTTCCAGGAGGAGCGAGTGGCCCTCTGTGTCCAAAACTGCCATGGGTCAGTAAGACAAGATCCAAGAACTGACCACTGCATTGAAGAAAGTGGAAGTCGCTGGTGCCCTTGGTAAGGGTACAGAGCAAGACCGCAGCAGGTTAACAAAATGTAGGAGAAGACAAATCATCTTTCAAGGAATTTTGTCACAATCGGAGGTAACTGAGGGGAAAGTGAGGGGGTTAGGGAGGGTGTTAGAATAATGGTAAATACGAGAAAATAGAAAGGGGATAGCTGTCAGCTAAGCTGGAATTATTACGTATTATTTCAAATTAACAAAAATGTCAACAGTGTATACATTTAAATTTACCTCACTGAAGCTTCCACGAAACACAGAAAATGTTCCCTGTCTGGACACATTACACACATGTACTTAATGATAGGTATAGTGAGCATCTTGTCTGTGACAAAAGTCATGGTGAATGGACATAGTACTTATGAAAAAGGACCAAAAAACATGGCTATTTGAAACAGTGTTTTTTGTATGTGTTCACCATAAACACAGAGGTGGATGCATGCAGCTCAAGGCAGGACTAACACATGAGTAAATTCACAAATTATGGTTGGAATGACCATTTATTATCAAGTCTGAGTATTTATTACCATTACCAAAAACATTCTGATTTAAGACTACCAATGGCTGAAAATTGAACGTAAATTCTTGAATCTGGGCGAGCATGTTTGCCTGTCTCAAGCTCACATGGCACACACAGTTCAGTCAACAAATCCATAAGCTAGTACTTTAGAAGCATGAGAGCTTCTTACAGTAGCATAATGAATTATTTTACACCACGTGCCTCAAATCTGGTGCCTGCTCCACAAGAAGTATTTAAATTATTATTAGTGACACACAGACTTTTTTGATGGTAAAGTCATGATTTCACATGATATTTCAAATTCAAATAAGTTGATTTATATGAATGAAAAAATACTAAATAAATAACTGTATAAATAGTATGAGACCGTTGCAAAAATTGTGAAAATGGCAGAGTAAAAACTAAAGTTTGGGAAGATGATGAAATACAACCTCGTTCATCAACTGTTCTTCATCAAGGATACTAGCTGGTGTTTCATCATTAACCTACTATGTGACAAGAATCCTACTCCCCACCACTCAACCAACTTGATTACCTTAAAATAAGATGAAGTTCCCAAACTATGCCGATGTTTTTAAAAATCATCGAGGAACATTTGTTAAAATACACATCCTTAGACGCTATCTCAGATTCACTGGCAACAAGAAATCTGCACATTTGACAAATTCCCTGGTGATTTCCAGGACTAAAGAAATCTGGGATATAACGACAGAAAGTACGTCCTTGTAAGTTTCCCTTGAAAGCAGATTTAAAAAATGATAGCTGAGGAGAGAGGAGATTTAGGAAAACATAGGTGGTTTCTCCACGTTTGCCACTTTAAATCTGGTCATTATGAATGAACACTGTTGTTTCCCCAAGGTCTGTAGTACAAGGGTTTTACAAAACTAAAAATAAACAAAACAAATGAGCGTGCTCATAAAATGTCAGTGTAGGCCAGGCGCGGTGGCTCACACCTGTAATCCTAGCACTTTAGGAGGCCGAGGCTTGCGCATTACCTGAGGTCAAAAGTTCGAGACCAGCCTGACCAACATGGGGAAACCCCATCTCTATTAAAAATACAAAAATTAGCTGGGTGTGGTGGCAGGCACCTGTAATCCCAGCTACTCAGGAGGCTGAGGCAGGAGACTCACTTGAACCCGGGAGGTGGAGGTTGCAGTGAGCCAAGATTGTACCATTGCACTCCAGCCTGGGCAACAAGAGTGAAACTCTGTCTCAAAAGTAAATAAATAAATAAATAAATAAATAAATAAATATGTCAGAGGAATACTCAAATTCAGTACATGCTGAAGAGAATTGTGCACAATACTCTTTCCATTTGTATTTCAGTTCACATCCCAAAAGATGTGAACTAAAAATTGTTCATCTAGATAATGAAATTATTACCATAACTTTTTTATTTATGAGCACCTGTGCCCAAAAGATCTCAAGGTAAATTAGCATTGTACCACCAAATGTTCAAAATGAAATGGAAGTGAAAATTACTGAGAAATAGGGTATCTGATTACATTTCAAAGTGAGACTAAAACCTAGAAATAAAATATTTTGCACACTTCCCAAATTACTTCTAAGTGGCAGAATGGAAATAGCTTAAAATTTCAAAATTATTCCAATGTATTTAAATTTTTTGAGTGCTAAGGATTGAGTATGGAAAAGACATTTACTACTTACCAAATACCCATGGGCTCCTCCACATTCCCCAGCCTTCTCGCAGTTGGCAGGGCCATCTGTCATGTACAACCAATGGGGTGTGAGCAGAAGGGACTGTGTCATTTCTGGATCTAAACATTTATGAGCTGGTGTGCAACCTTCCACTCTCTGTTTCTCTTTTGCAGGGATTTTGGTGGCTTCCATGATGAAGACACAAGATGGAAACAGCCAGGATAGCTGAGTGACTGCCTGGAGGATGACTGCTCTTCACATTTGCCCGGTTGCATCAGATGAGCCTTTGGGGTGTTAAGACGCTGATATTTTAGGATGAATTTGTTAGCCGGGAGCAATAGCTCATGCCTGTAATCCTAGCACTTTGGGAGGCCAAGGCTGGTGGATCACCTGAGGTCAGGAGTTTGAGACCAGCCTGGTCAATATGGTGAAACCTCATCTCTACTAAAAATATAAAAATGAGCCGGGCATGGTAGTGGGCATCTGTAATCCCAGCTACTTGGGAGGCTAAGACAGGAGAATTGCTTGAACCCAGGAGGCAGAGGTTGCAGTGAGCAGAGGCAGAGGCTGCAGTGAGCTGAGAGTGTGCCACTGCACTCTTGCCTGGAAGATAGAGCAAAACTCCATCTCCAAAAAAAAAAAAAAAAAAAAGAATTTGTTGTCACAGCATAACCTAAGCAATCCTGACTAATACACTTGTCAATCACTTGACTTCGCTGGTTTCCAACTCAGAAGTCTTTCCAGAGCAGAGGGAATTACTTCAGTGGCTCTACCCAGACAATATCCACCCATGTAGAGACCAAACTTGACACAGAAAATCAAATCAAGAAACGAACCATTTCAAATTCCATGATAGAAGATAATAGGCCAAAGATTTATCCAGTTTAATTTAGCACCTTCCATAAAATCTCTATCATTCTGCCAAAGGAAAGAGTGCACAGTCAACAAGTGGTTCATGTGCTCCCCTACACTTCTCAGCCACTGGCTACCTGGGGCTATTGAAATTAATTTAAACTAAATAAAATGAAAAATATACTTCCTCAGTCACACTGGCTGTATTCAAGAGACAGGTGTGATTGGTGTGGTGGTGGGCACCTGTAATCCCAGCTACTTGGGAGGCTGAGACAGGAGAATCGCTTGAACCCAGGAGGGTTCAAGAGACAAGTGTGACTGGTGACTACCATCTGGAACAGGGCAAAATATTTCCATCATCATGGAAATTTCTGCTGAACAGCTCTAGCTTAGAATACCCTTTCAATATCTACCCTCAAAGCCACCATCCCCTTTTAAAAAAAAAGAAACATATAATCAAAGAAAAAACAGTGTATTTTCCACTCAAAAGAACTCTTAGACAAGGCCTTCCAACCTCTTTCCCAACTAATATTATCATTAATATTAATGAGATAAAACTGAGTAAAGCAACACTTGAGAGAAATATCTACTAGATAAAGAAAGGCTTTACCGTAAGATCTACCATATGATAATAGCTCTTCAGGCTTTCGAGATGAGGCATGATTGCAAAATGAGTATGTTACCTCTAACATGGCGATATCCTTGTATTGGGTCTTTGGGTTTTGTCACCAACATGCAAAAATCTTCCTGAAACAGGAAAAGCTGGTGAAGCTGATGATCGTAACTGCTGCTGACACTGACTGACCAGGGCACCCAGTCAAACCCAACTGAGAAAATGGCATGGGAGTGTCCATGTAAACAAACATTCTGGGTGCAGTACCATCCAAAATGACACTAGGATACACCTGACACTGAGATGCTTTCCCCCTGAGGGCAGATCAGCTGCAATCTCACCACACTGACAAGAAGATGAAAATTCCAACTGGGCCAGTGCTTTCAAACAGAAGAGCTGTGAAGCAGAGGCTGTAGAAAAAAGAGCTCCATATGAACAGGACAGCTGATGAGGGGGCCTCATCAGCTGTCTGACTCTTGACTGAAAACATCTAACTTAATGAGTAAAAATGATGATGAAAAGTATTTTCTGAAACGTGCGGGACCCAGAAACGAAATGCATTAGTATGCCATCACTTTCCGTTCCTGCCTACCTGTGCAGTGCATTTATGATGCTCAAGCGCCTCAGTTGACTTGTAAAATTATCCTACAATACAAAAAAAAAAATCATCCTACAATGAGATACCATTTTGCACCATTTTGTCTAAAACCCAGCATGCTGACGCCACCAAATTCTGGTGAGGATCTGGAGCAGCAGGAGCTTCATTCACTGTTGGTGGGAATGTAAAATGGTTTGGCAGTTTCTTACAAGCTAAAAATTGTCTTACCATATGATCCAGCGATGAATTAAAATGTATGTCCACATAAGGTTTTTAAACCTACACATGAATGTTTATAGAAACTTTATTCATAATTGTCAAAACTTGGAAGCAATGAAGCTGTCCTTTAAAAGGTGAATAGCTACACAAAGTGTGGTACATCCAGACAATGGAATATTGTTCAGCAATAAAAAGAAATGAGTTATCAAGCCACAAGAAGACCTGGAGGAACCTTGAATGCATGTTGCTAAATAAAAGAAGCTAGTCTGAAAAGGCTAGGTTTTGATTCTAGCAATATATTACAGAAAAATATGGTGACAGTAAAGAGATCAGTGGCTTCCAGGGGTCAGTGGAGAAGAAGGGAGGGATGAATAGGTAGAGCACAAAGAATTTTTAGGGCAGAGAAACTATGCTGTAATCCTGTAATTGTGGACACAAGACCTTATGCATTTGTCAAAGCTCACAGAAATGTGCATCGCCAAGAATGAACCCTCATGTAAGCTATGAACTTTAGTCAATAATCATATATTTATAATAGTTTATCAATTATAACAAACGTATCACACCAAGGCAAGATGGTAGTAATAGGAGAGAGGGTAGATGGGAACCATCTGTACTCTCTGTGTACCCATGTACCTAATTTTTCTATATACCTAAAACTGCTCTTTAAAACATGGTATTAATTTTTTTTAATCATCTTGAATGTCCATTTCCTACTCTAAAATATTTCAGGGCTATAAGCCTGCATAGAGTGCATAGGCATGTATACACACACACACACACACACACACACACACACAATGTCAATATTGAGGGGTGGCCACACTTTGAGAACCATCAGTCTATAGGCTCATTAAAGGTAAAGCTCCTCTATCTCTTATAGAACTTTATCTTCTCTTCATCTCTAGCACTCCAGTCTAGACACCAGGGAGGCCCAATGCATATCTGTTGAATGACAGATTCAATTAATTAGTCCATGCAGCTGGCTAAAAAATGTTGCCGAATTAATACAACCTGTGGACTCTAACAAGATGCAAATACCTAGAGACAGCAAAATATGAGTTTGGAGGAGAGGAAAGGAGTGGAGAATAGGGGTTAGCTTCTCTGCAGCACTTTCTAACTTACAGTTTAATGCTTTATATAATCATCTGCCAGTTAATTATTAGGCACACTCTTGGGAGACATAACAAAGAAAGAAAGAATTAACTGAAATTCCCTGCCTAGAAGGACTGGCTCTACTTTAAAAATTAATCTGCATAATATATGTGAAATACATTATGTCCAAATCAAAGTTGCCAAAAACAAAGAAATTTAGTTATTCTGATGTTTATCAATGTTTAAAGTCAATAAACAATTGCTTCCTATAATTGCTTTTCTATAGATCCTATATGTTACAACTAGAGATTTTTCTTTGAAAAATCCTACTTAAAAACTACACTTCTTTCTGTAGTCCCAGCTACTCTATTCGGGAGGCTGAGGCAGGAGAAAGGCGTGAACCCGGGAGGTGGAGCTGGCAGTGAGCCGAGATCGCACCACTGCACTCCAGCCTGGGCGACAGAGTGAGACTCTGTCTCAAAAAAGGAAAAGAAAAAACAAAAACAAAAACAAAAAAACTACACTTCTTTGCACATAGCAGGAATCAGTAAGTATCTGTTGAAAGGAGGAAAGATAAATGTCAAGAAGACAGGGCAAGACTGCTTATATACATACAAGGTACCCCATTAATTTTTCAGAGAGCAGACTACATCCTGAAATTTTTATAAACATGGAGTGTTCTTTCACGAGAGCTAGCACTATAATACGTTCAGGCTACAGAGCTGAGCGACAAAGCCGGGAGATATAACTTGCAATTTCTTACAGATATAATTACCTACATTTTTCCCACAGAAAAAATGATACAAATGTGTTGATAATTACATTATACAAAACTATGCATTTTAAACTGAGCCAGAACATTAGAATATTACAGTGAATACACACCACGAAAACCCATATTTGCTGCCTCTAGGTAACAAGATGATTGGTATGTAACAAGCCGCAAGGCAACCACATCTCCTGTTTGTTCTTGAGAGGAATTTCTTATTGCTACCAGTGCTTCATTTTCGTCCCTGCAGCCAGTGCTCACATGAAGAGATGCATCTGATGAAGTGACTCCATGCATTTGAGTAGCGAGGGAAAAGGAAAGCCATCTCTACGTTTAATATCCTTTTTTCTCTGTAATGCATTTACCTCCTCCTTTCCACTGCAACTCTAAATGAAGTACAATGTAAGTCAAGCACCAAAATTTGTTACTTATGGAAGCAACTCCTTTCAAGTGCATGAATCATTAACTTGTTTTATTTATCTATTTATGTGTCTCGTTCTGGAACAAATGTAAGACAGAAAACATTAACTGTGTTTAGGTAGGGACCTGGGGTGGATCACAAGACTGGGCAGTGCCAATTAGGGAGAACACGCAAATACCTATGTATGGGCCACTTCGAATTCAGTTCCAAAGGGCAATTGCATCCTAGTTATTAAATATGCACTGGTCCCTGCTGTGTACTGGGCACCGTGCTAGGAGCTAGGGACACAGTGGTGAGTACAATAGAGAAGGTCCCTGCCTTTTTGATGGAGGGTACATCCTAAAGGCATGCTCCCAGCACCAGAAGTGGAGGTGACATGCCAGGTGCCTGCTAAATCTATAATTTGGTTTGTAGAAGAGATGTTCTGAGACTTGATATCTGCCTCTAAATATCTGAATCACTGTATTTTATAAAAAGAAAAGAGTTATTTGGTACAGCTATAGGCCATAAATGGGTACACTGGGTGAAAGGCAGAAGGAAACCAACATGGGCCCAATAGAAGAAAGAATGTTTTAATAAATAGGCCTGTTAAAGAATGGAAGAGGTCACATGAGGTGTTCCAGAGGAGGTGGGCAGACACATCAGGATGGTACCAGGAAGCTGGCTGTGAGGGGGAGAAGCAGAGGCAAAGGGCAGCAGAGGTTACCTCCAACTTCATGACTCAGGGGACTCCAAATCGAACCACAGAAATATCTTGAAAATCTCAGCCCTCACAATTTTAGCTTTAATGGGAAGCTTTAATGATCATATAATGATATAAAAGGCCATCATTTCCTTTGTTCTCTGCCATTCAGAGTCAGACAGAAACACTAAACACTGATTCCTGATGGCTATGCTGGGTTCCAGTGCACCATGTGGCTTCAAAATGCCATTTGCCTCTCTGGAAAAGGAGAAACTGGGGTTCTGGAAACAAAAGCACACTGTAGTAATTACTATGAGGACAAAGATAGGCCCTCATGAGTGATTTACTTTGGTAATTACTACAGTGTCATTCGCAGTAGTACTGCTAATACTACTGATATTGGCTGCAAAAGCCTATCGGAAAGGGCAGAATTTCTAAAATGGCCCCTGAATGACGTCCTGCCCTAACCCCCAAAACCTATCAACATGACGAAAGAACCTATCCTATGATTGTGCTGTGTTGCATGGCACAGTTACTATGCTATGTTATATGGCACAACTGGCCATCAGATAGGGAAATTATCTGCATTATCCTGGTGGATCATACACCCTATAGCCTTTAAAAGCAGAGAGCTTTCTCCAACTGATGACAGAAGAGAATTCACAGAGATTCAAAGCACAAGGATTTCATGCGTCACTGCTGGCTTGATGTTAGAGAGGGGCATGTGATAAGGACCGTGGTGACCTCTAGAAGCTGACAACCAGTAAGAAAACGGAGACATCAGTTCTACAACTGCAAAGAACTGAATTCTACCACCAACCTTGGAAATAGATTCTGCCTCCCAGCTTTCAGTGAAAAGCCCAGCTCTGCTGACACCTTGAGAGTAGCTTTGTGATACCCTGAGTATAGAACCCAGCCTGCCCAGACTCCTGGTCTACAGAGCTATCTAAATGGGTGTTGGTTTAAGCCAGTGAGTGTGTGGTCATTTCTAACACAGCAATAGATAATCAAGGCAAAATCCAAAGGGTGATCATGAAGCACTGTAAATTAGACATAGGATCAGAAGGGCCAACACTCCAGGGCCACATCTCTACCAGCCAAGTGGGCCAGATGAGTTCAGATTCAGAGAAGCCTGAGGAAAGCAACGCCACAGTTGAAATTGTGGACAGAAAAGGCTCAGCCCATTCGGGCAAGAAGGAAAAGGGAAGCTACAGCTTGAGGAGGTCCTGTGTGATTAACGCTAGCTGGAACTCTCCTGCAACTCAGGGGAACCAGCTGCTCTGTAACTGGTGACAAGGGTGGGAGTGGGGAGGTGGTAAGAGAAGAGAATACACTCCACATCCTGCTGGAGTTTGGGGTGTGCACTGAGCGCTGCTGATGCCAGATGCTACATGGCCTTGGGGTTTGTGCTGCTCTGTGGTGATGGCCCTTGGAAAGGAAGAGGGGCCAGCCCTTGCCAGCTTCCCCTTCAAGGCCAGGCCAGTGCTTATCATCTCCTGAGCTTGACTTTCACACAAACGGAAAGCACCACCAATGACTATAGACATTCAAGCGGTCTTGGGCTCCCTAAAACTTCTCACTACCCAAGGGCACAGTCTTCACCTCCTAATGGGTCTCCCTGTGTTTGCTCTTCTCTCCCTAGGGCCTATTCTCAACACAGCAAGTGAGTGATCCTCTTTAAAAGCACACAACAGACCATGCCATTCTCCACCAAAACCTTCCAATGGCTTCCAAAGCTCAAGTGACCCATAAGACCCTCACGTTGTCTGCCACCCCCTCTCTTGGCTTCTTTCCCGGTCCTCTCTTCCTCCCTCACGTCCTTCACACTCACCAAGCTCCCTACCACCTTAAGACCTTTACATCTGTTCTCTTTTTGAAATGTTCTTCTCCCAGGTATTCATTTGACTTCCCCCACACCCTACCACTTCTTTCAGGCCTCTCCTCAAATATCACCTTATCAGAGACACATTCCCTGACCACTCTATAAAGAACAGTACTTCTTCCCTACCTCTTCATCCTCTAATCCCCCTTACTCAACTTTATTTTTATACGTAGAACTCGTCACACCATCTGTCATAATTGTATTGGTATGAGTGTCTGCTTATTGTCAGCCTCTCCCTACTAGAATATAAGCTCCATGCATGTCTGTTGTTTACATCTGTATTTCAACATCCTCTCACGGTACCTTGCACAGTAAATATGATAAATGAATGAATTAATTACAGGAAATCTTCTGGGAGATGTTGGGTCCTCAGACTGGGTCAGCTAACATCAAACAACACGCAATATTGGGTTCGAGGTCCCAAAATAGTGAGGTGTCAGAGTTGCTACTTTCTTGATTCATTCTTATGGCAAAAAAATTTTCATGCATTTACTCTGTGCCATGTGTCTATGCCTGTCATGAGATTTTCTTCCCCATAGCGGGAGAGTCCCCCTCCTATAACAATGCACCAGGTAAAATACCAAGGGATGTTTTACAATGATTCACATAGAAGCAATGGAACAGTCTAGAAATATCCACTTTACTGTGAAATCTCGTAAAATACAATATAAATCTGTAAACAGGTGAGAGAGCTCAGAACTGCTACTCAAAAGGCTGACTTTTCTCTCTCTCTTATTTTTTCCAGCCTACTAATTTTCTGTATTTATCTACTTGAAAGTGCTCGAGAAGGACACTGAAGGCTATATAAGCCCCGGTTGGCAAGTCCTCTAAGATCAGCTAAGTGCCGAGGCCACCAGATTGGCAGCTGGGGCTGTTTTGTTTACTAAGAGGAGTACTTACAGATGGGGGTGCTGGATAGAGAGGCGATAGGACAGGTGGCCTGAGAGAGCCTGGAGGAACGGGAGAGCCACCAAGGTCCTCCTAACAAGGTGATCAGATTTCCACCTCCTGACTCTACAGCTGCAAAGTGCACCTGGCCTGCAGGTTCAGCACAAGAACTGTGTTTCCATAAAGGTCAGCTTCAAAATCATCAAAAAGTGACCTGCTCATGGTGCTGCCTGAGCACTTCATGAAGAACATTCACAAACACAATTTTCCCTTCAATAGGCAGATTCCATCCTGAGCTGCCTAAATAATTAAGTTCCATCCTAGGATGAGGGAAGCAAGTGTTGTGGCCTTAGCACAACTGTCCTGCATTGCATGTTTACAGATTTGGAGAATGAAGGTCCTCCGTGATCCCGGAGATTATGGCTGCAGCAGAGCTCTTGAGAATCCAGAGGCCCCTCCACCTAGGAGCTTCATTCTGAAACAGACAGACAAGCATCTGCTAGAGGAATGCAAAAGGGAAGATGGAGTCCCCCAACAAGGACTTGTGCAAACTGCACCAACTCCCCATGAACACCCACTCCACAACTGATTAGCCACACTGGTCAGCTCTGAACTCTTGAACTGCAGTAGGAAGAGTCGATAACTTCATCCCTGGATGAGTCAGTTGTTCTCACACATTTGCAGTTATTTTTCAAAAATTCCCAAAGCCTCTAAATATGGCTGGCACTGTACATTTAAGAGTTTATTAACTTTTTTAAAAAGTTAAAGCTAGCAAAGTAGTTTGTAATAGCCAAAAGTAGAAGCAACCTAAATGTCTATCAATAATGTTTTAAAGAAACTAAATAATGGAATACGGTCATGTGTCATTTATCAAGGGGGTTACATTCTGAGAAATATGTTGTTAGGCAATTTCGTTGTACAAACCTAGCTGGTACAGCCTACTACTCACCTAGGCTATGTGGGAGAGCCTATTGCTCCTAGGCTACAGATCTGCATAGCATGTGACTACACTGAATACCATAGGCAATTGTAACACAATGGGAAGCATTGGTGTATCTAAACATTGAAAAGGTACAGTAAAAATGGACTTAAAATGGCTCCCCTATCTAGAGCACTTACCATGAACGGAGCTTGCAGGACTGGAAGTTGCTCCGGGTGAGTGCGCGGTGACTGGGTGTGAAGCCTAGGACATTACTATACACCACTACGGACTTTATAAACACTTTACACTTAGGCTACACTCAACTAATTTTTTTAATTTTCTTTCTTCAACAGTAAATTAACCTTAGCTTACTGTAACATTTTTACTTTATAAGCTTTTTAATTTTTTAACTTTTTGACTTTTGTAATAATACTTAGGTTAAAACAAAAACACATTGTACAGCTGCACAAAATATTTTCTTAATATCCTTATTCTATAAGCTTTGTTCTATTTTTATATTTTTTAACTTTTTTAATTTTTTAAACTTTTGTATTAAAATCTAAGACACAGACACGTTAGCCTGGGCCTACACAGGGTCAAGATTGTCAATATCACTAGTCTTCCACCCCCATATTTTATCCCACTGAAAGGCTTTCAGAGGCAATAACACGCACGAAGCTGTCATCTCCTATGATAACAATATATTAACCAGGTGCGGTGGCTCACGCCTGTAATCCCAGCACTTTGGGAGGCCGAGGCAGGTGGATCTCTTGATGTCAGGAGTTCGAGATCAGCCTGGCCAACATGGTGAAATCCCATCTCTACTAAAAATAAAAAAATTAGCTGGGTGTGGTGGTACATGCCTGTAATCCCAGCTACTCAGGAGGCTGAGATAGGAGAATCGCTTGAACCTAGGAGACAGAGGTTGCAGTGAGCCAAGATCACACCACTGCACTCCAGCCTGAGCAACACAGCAAGACTCCGTCTCAAAAAACAACAACAACAACAACAACAACAACTATATAGAGGAATAGTTGTATATCTTCTGGAATACGTCCTGAAGGACATCCCAGGGGCTGTTTTACAGTTAACATTTTGTATATAAGTAGAAGGAGTACACTTCAAAATAACAATAAAAAGTGTAGTATATTATAGTATATGTATTTATATTAAATACATAAACCAGTAACATAGTCATTTATTATCATTATCAAGTATTATGTACTGTACATAATTGTACGTGCTATATTTTGTATGACTGGCAGTGCAATAGATTTACCACCACGTAAAACATTGAGCTACAATGTTACAGCATCCTATATGCAGTCTAGTGCCTGACTGCATTTATAGAATCTACTCCCATACATCAATGAGAATTAAAGAATTACAACTATAAGCAACAAGGATGAATCTCACCAATATAATGCTGAGCACAAGAAGCCAAATGTAAGAAGACAAAAGGGTATATACTGCCCAATGCCTTTTACGTAAAATTACATGAAGTTCAACAACAGGAAGCACTAACCTATGATGTCAGAAGCCAAGACAGTGGTTACTCTCAGGAAGTGGTGTCTGTGAGGAGGCCAAACAGGGGCTGCTGGGGTGCTAGCCATGCTGTGTTTCTGGATCTAGCTGCTGTCATCGAGAATATGCACTTTATGAAAACATCATACCACACGCACACTTATAACTTTGCATACTTTACTGTATGCACATCCTACTTCAACTATTTAGAAAAAAAGTAGTTCATGGATTATTCTCGACTATTGTTGACAAACGGTTTGTGAGTGCACACTGGTCTACAAACTCCCATAGAATTGGCCCCAATCATCTCTCCAACCTTGTCTCCTTCTATGCTGCTTGTTTAATGCTTGACTTTCTTCCTGTTCTTAAGCCAGCCACAAAGCCAGCTCAGGGCCTTTGCACTGGCTGTCTCTTCGGCTTGGAAAGCTCTCCCTGCCCCCACCCCAGCAGACACCACAGTGCCTGGTTTCTCACCTCCCTTGCAATTTTATTCTAATGCAGGGAATGACAAACTGCAGCACGTGTCCAATCCCAGCCTTCACCTATTTCTGTAAATCAAGTTTTACAGGCATACAGCCACACTTGTTCCTTTATGCACTGTCTACAGCTGCTTTTGCACTACATGAGTTGTTGAGTAGCTGGCTGGCCAAGTCTAAAATGTGTACTATCTGGTCTGTTACAGAAAAAGCTTGCCAACCCCTGCTGTAATGTCCTGTTCCCAGGAGGTCTTCCTAGACCACCTCATTTAAAACTGGAATCATCCCCACTGCTTTTCCTTTCCCCCTCCCCTCCATGCCTCCTCCCCAACTTTTATTCAAAGTATTTACCAACAACAGATATACTTAATATTTTACTTATTTTTTTGCCTCCCTTCAGGAGAATGTAAGCTCCATGAGGACCAGAATTTCTGTGTGTTTTGTTCCCTAGCTGTATCCCTAGCACCTCAAGCAGAGCCTAACAAGATACTCAGTCACTTATGTGTTGAATTGATGAGCACACCAAACTCAGATGTTATACCAGGTGCTACACTGACCTATTTTACAATCTTTAGCTCATTTACATTCTTTGCCTCATCTAGAAGACTTTTTCAATACGGGTTAGGTTTAAATTCAAACGAGATCTTTGGCAGGCTCAATTTCTTTCAAAAGTTCAAAAGCAGCAGTAGCCATAGCCAAAAAGATGCAATATTAGCAAAAAGGGGAGGAAAGAGAAGGGGTATCATTATTAGGTTTGTCTACTTTAAACTGAAATAAATCGCAAAGCTGAATAGCTGCTGTCAATAAGAAACCACTCCCCAGGAGCAGCTCGTTTGATTGTTTGGTCCTGTGGTCCTTATCTTGGGAAAAAGCAGGGAGCTGACGGCAACAGAAATAATTTGGATTCCTGGCATACTTCCAGAGTTATTTTCCAGTCCTCAGTAAGTCTTCACTTTCTCCCACAACAAAACAGTTCCAAGGATGAGATCCCTTGGCATTGCTTCTTACTACTGCATGTGAATCTACAATTATCTCGATATATAATTTAATTAAAACACAAAGAGAGAGAGAGAGAGAGAGAAAGCCAGAGAGAGAGATCCAAAGATTGGGCTCTACTCATTCTTTGAGAGCCTAGAAAAGGCGGAAAACACACATTGTCTGTGCAATGTGTGCTTGGTGTACAGTGTCTTAAACAAAAACTCGTGACCTTAGAAACTTTCGTGACTTAAGTTGCAAATACAACAGAGGATGACATCTGTAACTTACTTTTGAAAGCAATTTGCTTTAAATCTTCATTTTTTTGTACAGATTGTGTAATAATTAAAAATGGCTGCTGGAAAGCAGGAAGGCAACCTTGAAGGTGTGAAGTTCAGGGCAGTGGTTGGGTCACAGTGTCCCCCAGCCCCGCAGATGAAAGAGGTTCGAGCATAAGGATGCCCCATAGTCTCGAGGCAACCTGGGAAGAGGAGAGCTCCAGAGACAGTCTTATCACCAGTTCAA